>NW_019154180.1:1722210-1860652 GCF_002288905.1 Enhydra lutris kenyoni | reverse complement strand
AAAATTGTTAGATCTTCTTGTTGGACAGATCCTTTGAGTATGATATAGTGTCCTTCCTCATCTCTTATTATAGTTTTTGGCTTAAAATCTAATTGGTCTGATATAAGGATTGCCACCCCTGCTTTCTTCTGATGTCCATCAGCATGGTAAATTCTTTTCCACCCCCTCACTTTAAATCTGGAGGTGTCTTTGGGTTTAAGATGAGTTTCTTGTAGGCAACATATAGATGGGTTTTGTTTTTTTTATCTTTCAGTCTCTATGAATCTGAATACCATAAGTACCTTATTTAGGTGAAATCATATAATAATTGTCATTTGTGACTGGGTTATGTCACTTAGCATAATGACCTCAACATTCATTCATGTCCTAGCATGTGTCAGAATATCCTTCATTTCCAAGGCTGACTAATATTCCATTGTGTGGCTAGAACCCATTTTCCTTATCCATTCTTTTCTCTACAGACACTTCAGTTGCATTTGCCTTTTGGATCTTGGGAATTATGCTATTATGAACATGCGTGTTCAAATCTCTTTAAAACCTTGCCTTCAGTTTTTGGGAATACATACCCAGAAGTAGAATTGCTGGGTCACTCTTTATTTCTATTTTTAATTTTTTGAAGAACTAACATACCATTTTCCATGGTGGCTACACCACTATACATTCCTAACAATGCACAAGGACTCCACTTTTTCCACATCATTGTGAAAACTTGTTATTTTCTGTTTTATTGTTGTTGATAGTAGACATCCTAATGGCTATGAGGTGGTAGGTATCTCATTGTGGTTTTCTTTTTTTAAAATAATTTATTTATTTATTTGGGGGGCGGAAAGAGCATAAGCAGGGGAAATGGCAGGAAGAGAAGGAGAAGCAGACTCCCTGCTGAGCGGAGAGCCTGACACAGGGTTGGATTCCATGACTCTGAGATCATGACCTGAGCTGAAGTCAGATGCCTTGCCAATTGAGCCACTCAGGAGCCCCTCTCATTGTGGTTTTCATATGTATTTCCCTAATGACTAGTGCTGTTATACATCTTTTCAAATGCTTTTTGGTCATTTGTATATCTTTAGAAAAATGTTTATTCAAGTCCTTTGCCAGTTTAAAAATCGGGTCAATTGGTTTTTTTTTCCATTTTGTTTTTGGGATTTTTTTTGCCCTTTTAATTGAAGTATAATTGACAATATCTTCTTAGTTTCAGGTGTATACAATGATTTATTTTATACATTATGAAATGATCCCCATAAGTATAGTTACTGTTACCAAAGTTATTATATTATTGACTGTATTCCTTATGCTGTACATTACATCTCCATGATTAATTTTGTAACTGGAAGTTGGTACCTCTTAATCATTTTCACCTATTTTACCTATTTCCCCAATCCTTCCCCTCTCCAGTAACCAAGTTACCTCTATATAGAGCCTATTTCTGTTTTTTTTCGTAGATACTACATATAAGTGAAATCATATGGTATTTGTGTATAAGTGAAATCTCTGAGTTATTTTATTCAGCATAATACCCTCTAGGTCCATCCATGTTGTGGCAATTGACAAAATTTAATTATTATGGGTGAGTAATATTCCATTGTATACATATATGCCATATCTCCTTTATCCATTCATCTATTGATGGACACTGAGGTTGCTTCCATATCTTAACCATTACAAATAATGCTGCAATAACCAGAGGGTCTATGTATCCCTTCAAGTTAGTGTTTTCATTTTCTTTGGGTAAATACCCAGTAGTGGAATTAATGAATCATATGGTATTTCTAATTTTTTGAGGAACCTCCATATTGTTTTCCATAGTACCTGAATCTGTTTACATTCCTACCAACAGCATATGCAGTTTCTCTTTTCTCCACATCCTCGCCAATACTTTTTTTTTTGTCTTTTTGATAATAGCCACTCTGACCAACGTGAGGACATCTCTCATTATAGTTTGGATTTGCATTTTCCTGATGATTAGTGATGCTGAGCATCTTTTCATATGTCTGTTGACCATCTGTATGTTTTCAAGTCCTCTGCCAATTTTTTTTGAAGATTTTATTTATTTATTTGACAGAGAGATATGGCAAGAGAGGGAACACAAGCAGGGGGAGCATGAGATGGAGAGGCAGACTCCCCCCTGAGCAGGGAGCCTGATGTGGGACTCGATCCCAGGACCTCATGATCATGACCTGAGCTAAAGGCAGATGCTTAATAACTGATCCACCCAGGCACCCTCTCTGCCAATTTTTTAATCAAGTTTTTTTATATTAAGTTGTGTGACTTCCTTTTATATGTTGGATGTTAACCCCTTAGTGGATGTATGACTTGCAAATATCTACTCCCATTTAGTATGTAGTCTTTTCATTTTGTTGATTGTCTCCTTTCCTGTGCAGAAGCTTTTTAGTTTGATATAATCCCATTTGTTTATTTTAGCTTTTATTGCTCTTTTCTGAGGAGATTTGTCTTAAAAAATATTGCTAAGACTGGTGACAAATAGATTGCTGCCTATGTTTTCTTCTAAAAGTTTTATGTTTTCAGGTCTTCCACTCAGGCTTTTAATGCATTTTGAGTTTATTTTTGTATATGGTATAAGAGAGTAGTCCAGTTTTGTTTTTCAGCATGTAACTGTTCAGTTTTCCTAGCACCATTTATTGAAGAGACTGCCTTTCCCCCATTTGATCTTTTTACATCCTTTGGTCACAGCTTAATTGGCTATATATTCATAGGTTTATTTCTGGATCCCCTTTTCTGTTTATATATGTGTCTATTTTCATGCCAGTACCATACCATTTTGATTATTATAACTTTGTAGTATGGTTTGAAATCGGGAAACATGATACCTCCACCTTTGTTCCACTTTCTCAAGATTGCTTAGCTATTTGGGGTCTTTCAGTGCTTTCATATAAATTTGATAATTTTTTGTTCTAGTTCCATGAAAAAATGACTTTGGTATTTTGACAGAGATTGCATTGAATCCATAGATTGCTTTGGGTAGTATAGATATTTTTAAAATGTTAATTCGCCAAAACCATGGGACAGTATAATTTTCCACTTGTGTTGTCTTCAGTTTCTTTCAGCAATGTCATAAATCTCCCTTGGCTAAATTTATTCCTGGATATTTTATTTTTTATGTTTGAGGAACCTCAAACTGTAATGAAATTGTAAATGAAATTGTTTTCTTTTTTTTGCATTTTTAAAAATTTTTAATTAATTCAATTTAATCAACGTATACTATATTAGTTTAAGTGGTACAATTTAGTGATTGCTTGCATACAAAACCTAGTGCTCATTACATCAAGTGCCCATCATCCAATTAATTACCACTTCCCCCTCCCTCCTCCCCTCCAGCAACCCTCAGTTTGCTTCCTATAGTTAAGGGTCTCTTATGGTTTGTCTCCCTCTCTGTTTCCATCTTATTTTATTTTTCCTTCCTTTCCCCTATGTTCATCTGTTTTGTTTCTTAAATTCCACATAAGAGTAAAATCAATTTTTTTAAAATTTGTCTTTCTTAAATTCCACGTAAGAGTAAAATCAATTTTTTTTTAATTTGTCTTTCTGTTTTAATGCTCATTACTAGTGCATAGAAATGCAAGTGATGGGACACCTTGGTGGCTCAGTCATTTAAGTGTCTGCCCTTGGTTCAGGTCATGATCCCAGGCTCCTGGGATCCAGCCCCACATCAGGCACCCTGCTCAGCATGGAGCCCACTTCTCCCTCTTCCTCTGCCCTGCTTGTGCTCTCTCTCTCTCTCTCAAATAAATAAATAAATAAATAAATCTTTTAAAAAATTCAAGTGATTTCTGCCTGTTAATTTTGTATCCTGCAAACTTACTAAATGTATTAGTTCTAATTGTTTTTTAGTGGAGTCTTCAGGGTATTCTATACATGGTATCATGTCACCTGCAAATAATGACAGTTTTACTTTTTTTCTAATTGGGATGACTTTTATTTCTTTTATGTTGAAGCTAGGCCCTATAATAGTATGTTGAATAAAAAATGGTGAGAATGGACATCCTTGTCTTGTTCCTGTTCCTAGAGAAAAGGCTTTCAGCTTCTCACCTTTGGATATGTTAGCTGTGGGTTTGTCATATATGGTTTTTATTATGTTGAGGTCTCACTTTGTTGAGAGTTTTTATCATAAATGAATGTTGGATTTTGTCAAATGCTTTTTTTGCATCTATTGAGATTATCATGATTTTTATCCTTTTATTGTTATTGTTGTGTATCACATTCATTGACTTTTGGATCTTGAACCGTCTTTCCATCACTGGAACGAATCCCACTTGATCTTGCTATATACTACTTTTAATTAATTTGCTGTTGAATTTGATTAGCTAATATTTTGTTGAGGGTTTTGGCATGTATGTTCATCAAGGATCTTGGGCTGTAATATGTGTGTGTGTGTGTGTGTGTGTGTGTGTGTGTGTGTGTGTGTGTGGTGTCTTTGGTTGTGATACCAAGGTAATGCTGGCCTCATAAAATGAGTTTGGAAGTGTTTTCTCTTCCTCAACTTCTAAAAATGCTTTGAGAAGGATAGGTCTAACTCTTCTTTAAATGTTTGGTAGCATTTACCCATGAAGCCGTTTGGTCCTGGATGTTTTTTCGTCACTCCTTTGATTTGTCTTTGATTTCCTTATAACATATATGCCATTACTTTGCTCCACTTATGAAAACTGGGGTTCAGCAAAGTTGAGTGTCTATTATGGGGTAGATTTAGAGGCTCTAGGCCATATCTGCATATACTCTGATGGCTTGGCTGAGTATCAAGTACATTCAGGGCTCCAACTTACCCTGTACTTTGCACTTCTAGAACAATAGATATGAATGCCATCTGAGGAAATCCCTTGAGTTGGACATGCATTGGTCCATAAAAGTTTTCATTGCCTCATCCTAAAATCCACATGAGGTGACTTTCTAGAAGGAAAGTTGTTCTGGGAGTCATACTGCTTGGAGAATTTGGAGGAGTCAGTTTTATTTATTTATTTATTTATTTATTTATGTATTTTTAGATTTTTTTTTTTATTTATTTGACAGACAGATCACAAGTAGGCAGAGAGGCAGGCAGAGAGAGACAGGAGGAGGAGGCAGGCTCCCTGCTGAGCAGAGAGCCCAATGCGGGACTCGATCCCAGGACCCTGAGATCATGACCCGAGCCGAAGGCAGAGGCTTTAACCACTGAGCCACCCAGGCGCCCCTGGAGGAGTCAGTTTTAGTTTGGTGGTGTGGGAATTACTCCCAGCTGAACTATGGAGATTTATTTTCTGTATAGGAGAGGTCAAGACTAAGGAGGAACAAATGAAAAATCACATTGAGAATCCTCAGTGTGGGGAGGTCATCTTTTTATTCACTAAATATCTATCACATGTCCAAGTTAGGCATTTGGCTAGGAAGGAAGGAATAGAATAACAGCTTGGTCAAAACTAAGTCTAGTTTGTATCTATCAAATTCCAGATCATAGGGAAATACTGAAAACTAGGTACAGAAATGTATAAATATTAACTATTAATCTCTGCATCCTGTTTCTGTCTTCTTGACAGTACAGCTTTTGCTTTGACTTCTTTCCTGATGATTTAGGTAAATAATTAGAATGGTTGACTAAAATGTGCCATGTTGGAAAGGGCAAGGGAAATTAAAATGTAATTTTCCTTTATTGCTTTAAAAATCTGAGATTAAATCCACTGCTGCCTCTCCTCACCTATAGAACAAAAAGAGTTTATAAAGCTAAATTGTTTGATGTTTGGAATGACTGTTTCAGAGACTTGGTCATAACCAGCTTATATGATAACTAAATGGAATAATGTGAAAGTCAAGGTAGTGGGGTTCTTTTCTTTCCTTTCTCCTTTTTTCTTTGTCCATCCACCAAAAAAAGATTACTAAGCAAATTAGTAAGTAAGCAGTCAAACAAATAAAATGCTATTTAATAGCAGAGGCATTTAGCAGCATGCCTCTATTCACACAATGAAGTTGCTAATTATAAATGAGTCCCATGTAGTATTTAAGGCATTTGCAAGGTTCTTAGAAGTCTTAGAGCTCTGTCCCCCCTAACACTTGTAGAGATCTGGCTGCAGTTCTTAAAGAGAAAAACTGTGTTGCTTTATTCAAGTCCTATTAGTGAGATGGTTTGTGTACTTAAACCAACACTCTCTCATTTATCCCACACTCCCCCTCTGATTGAAAACTCTAAAGTCAGCATGGGCAGGCAGAACAGGAAAGCAGGGCATGTAGTTTGCCATGTACACTGTGACCTAGCTACAGCAGACTTCTTGTCATCCCTTCAAACAAGCAGTGCCCTTAACCTGTGCTATATCTTCATCTTATGAGTTCCTGCTTATCTTCTGTGACCCAGTTCAAAAAATTCATTGCCTTCTCTGAGCTACCTTTTCTACATCTGTTGGTGGTTAGCCCATCATTTTACTGAATTCCCATTATATCTGTCATAATTTGCTCATATCTGTTAGAACTGATCATACTATGTAACACTCATGTGTTCCCACAACCCTCTCCACCACGGGACTGTAAACTCCTGGAAAACAGGGATTGAAATGGATTCCTCTTTTAACCTTCCCACCAATCCCTAAATACCTAGCATAGTTTTGACCCAGTAGATATTCAGTAAATATTTGGCAAAGTTATACTAGGATCAGGAAGGTAAATGGCAGTATGGTCTAAAGGGGGAAAGATAAAAATGGTAGGGACTCTGATGTAAAGAAGAAAAGAAAGAGATTAGGGGAGAAGGGTCAGTAAGAGAAAGGTGGGAGTAGAGAGACCCTGGAAGGAAAGAAGAAGAGGAGGAGTAAAATAAAATACAGATGCTGGGAAGCAAAATAACACTGACAAAGGGAATAAATGAGGAGTGTGAAATTAGGGCAATGCAAGTAGTTTTCACTTTTCATCAAATACTCGGGCATTTCTGAAGCTCATCTATACCCAACTTTTCCCTAGAAACAAAAAGGGATGGAAAGAAGAAAAGGCCAGAGTACAGGGGGAGACAGCAAACACTATAAACTATGAGCTCAGTCACTCTATTCTATTCTAGACCTGAGTTTTGTTTCCTCTTTTCTTCATGGAGGGTCATGGGTACACAAATCATATATGTGAGAACAAATGGGCACATGTGTGCATGTTTGTTTCTCATTGAGTTTTTTCTTTTTTTAATTCTGAAAAAAAAAAATACAAAGGACAGTGTCATAACAAAGGCAGAAATAGCCAGGGGATTGCTGTGTCAGAGGGAAGCATTTCATCGCTCCCTGGGGAAACATTGGCTCCTGCCTGTAACTATGTATGAGTGAAAAACCCTGGTGTGCCCCCTAACTTGCTGAACACATTTACAGTGCATGAAGGGTGAGATACTGTTGTAATGATGCATGTAAACATGCCATAGTATTTATTGTGTCTTTAAGTTGAAATGACTTTCAGACTCACATAGCTCTCTTCCTCACAGGGGATGTGCCACTTGATGGTTGAAGCCTTTTGGAGTTATTTCTCGGGTAACCAAAAAAGTGTCTCGCACCTTAGAAAGCAACACAGTACAGCCCTGGATAAAAGTCAGGAGCCCAGGTGGCTAGTGTGGGCTCTGCTACTCAGTCTGAGGCTGAATTTTGTCATCTGTCAAATGGAGTAATCTCACCTACTTACTTGTTAGGGTTACTGTGAGGATCAAATCACATGAATATATAAAACCCTACATGCAACCAACATTTCACAGTTTTCCAGTGATTCTTACCACCATTCTTTCATCTGATCCTCTCAACAACCCTGCCAAATATTTTGATTTTCATTTTACAGATGAAGAGACTAAAGCACAAAGAGAAGTGACTTGGCCAAAGCCACATAGCTAGTAAACCAGGATGATGCAAGTTTTCTGTTTTCAAGCTCATCTTCAATTATCCTTAGACACAAACCTGTCTACTCAGTGCTATTGGCTTCCTGGCCTCTGTTTCTTAACTTCCCTCATGGCTCCTCCTCCCTACAACCTCTGAAGGTGCTCTGTGTAATGAATTAATTAGCTTTTGTTTTGTCCTCCCTTTTCCCCTACTTTTTCTGGCTCTTAGAAGAAAACACCAGCAGCCCCAACAAAGAAAACCAGCACCACCTTCAACATCGTGGGAACCACCTATCCCATCAATCTGGCCAAGGACACTGAGTTCTCCACCATCTCCAAGGGCGCTGCTCCCAGTGCCTCCTCAACCCCAACAATTATTGCTTCGCCCAAGACCACCTACGTGCAGGACATCCCGACTGAGACCAAGACCTACAACAGTGTCAGCAAGGTTGACAAAATTTCCCGCATCATCTTTCCTGTGCTTTTTGCCATTTTTAATCTGGTCTACTGGGCCACCTATGTCAACCGGGAGTCAGCTATCAAGGGCATGATCCGCAAACACTAGATAGTGGTGATGCAGCAACCAGAGCACTGTATACCCTAGGAAGCATCCAGGCACCTAAACCCCAGGGCTCCCCTTTCTGTGTTTCAGGATTCTTCTTTTTGACTCTCTACCAAGCTGTGACTCTCAATTAATATTTATGAATCTTATTGAAAAAAATAATAACAGAAAAATTACTTGTCCCTCTGACATTGCTGAGTGTACCCTCATCAGAGCCAAACACTGCCATTTGTTCAGTTGCTCATCTTAGTCTGCCAGTCTCCCCCAGCTGAGGGCACTGCAGGTGTTTTATTGCACTCTGCCCACTGCAGAAAGAACAGGAGACTCTACTACTTGTAGTGGGAACCTTGGCTATTTGAGTGGTCCAGACCAAGGAGGATTCTTGACTGGTCCAGATCAGATGATTCTGACTCATTCATAAGCCAGACTATCCCATGTGGTCCTGGCCTGTTATTTCCTTTACCTACAGCAAGGCCCACTATGCAAAAGTACTGCTAGAAAAGGCAGGAGCCAGTGCTAGCTTCTGAACCCGGCCCCTGACTCTTTATTGACTTGGAGGTTAGTGGGGACAGTTAAGGCTCACCACTGTCAATGATATATGGCCAAAACAGATAGAACAAACTAGGCCAGCCTGGTCCCAAGATGGCTGATGCTCTGCCATGTTCAGTCCCTCAGGAAAATAGTATCTTCTTTGGTATATCTCTCCTTCAGAAAAGCCCTTTGACCACCCCCCCCCCAATAGCCAGCTGGACACTGCTTATTTTAGACTCATTACCACCTGCAAATTCTTCAGGAAAAGGATCAAGTATTTTTGTAATTTATACTAAAAAGGGACAAACAGAAACAGAAAGATCTAGATCAAATGCCTATGCAATTTTTTTAATATTATGTAGGGAAGTCAACTCCCTGCCAAGGCAACTAGTCAAATACTGGATGGGGCAAGAGATTTGGCCTGGGTAGTAAAAGTTTAAAGTCTGGCTCAAAAGAGAGGGCCACTGGCAGGTAAAAGTCCAATTCTTCCTTCCATGCACTGTACACCCTAAATGCTAGCCCAAGCCTAAAAACTCTGCTCTCACTCTGTCAGGGAACTCTGGTCCTTTGTTGATGCCAGTTCTTAGAGGGGTGAATTGGAGTCTAGTTGATTTTTGAGTCAAGGGAATCATTATTACTAGTTTGCTAATATTTTACTTAGGGGCCATTTGATCTTGTTTGTTCTTAATGTATTATAATTGTAAAATTTTTATAAGATAGATAAACTGAGTCTCAGATATTTGAATGACTTGCTTAGACAATTTACAAGTGTCTGTAATAGAGAACTATCATGGGTCCCTTTCTAAAAACAAAAAGAAGACAGGTCTGAGAAGCCAGATCAACTTGACCTCTGAACCAACATGATCTCAACAGTCCTGCTGACTCCTGAATGCAGTTTGGTTGGACACCAAAAAAAAATTGTAGAAAGAAGTCATAATGTGTCACCTAAGGAGACCACTTCTAATAGTCATGGCTCAATAGAATGAAACTGTTTAAGATGGCAGTCCCAGCCACAGAAGCCCAAATTAAAGCCACAGATGGCACCAAATCAGACTCTCCCTGCCCACTCCCTAAACAAAGCTCCTAAGGGGTCTATCATTAGCCACTGGTTGCATTTGCGCCTATCTTTCCCCTCCCCATCCCCCGCTTCTCTGCCATTGCTGGGATAATGCATGCCAGTCCCATTATTTCTAAGAGTATGTCTGTAGGCAATTTCATGACTAGAAGAGTGTAGTGTTGTGGATATGTGGGGATGGGGGGTGGTGGGGTGGGTGGGGCTGTCAATGATCATCTAAAGGAGTTTAGAATGAAAGCCTGACCTTTGCCTTTCTGTAGAAATTGTGTTTCCAAATGCTTTGGTGCAATGTTTAGTGGCTGTTTATTAAACTTCTGAATTGTACTCAGACTGGAGAGCTTTTATTTTAAATTTAGATTTATTTATTTATTTAAGAAAGAGTGTGCACAAGCCTGGGGAGGGACAGAGGAAGAGGGAAAATATCTTAAGCAGACTCTCTGCAGAGTGCAGAACCTGATGTGGGATGTGGGGATTGATCCCATGACCCTGAGACCATGACTTGAGCCAAAATCAAGAGTTGGACACTAAACTGAGCCATTGAAGGACCGCAAGAGGCTTTTTTTGGGGGGGGGGGGGTTACTCATCTTTCACTCCCACTCTTAGGTCACCCTTGCTTTCTACTTCTTAACACTATTGAAATAAGCTGGAAAAAGGGTATCCCCAGAGTGAGAGACCTATTACAGTTGAACCAAAACTGAACCCATGTGAAAACATAGCTTTGATTGACTCAAGGGTCTCATTACCTAATAAGAGAAGAAAACACCTGCATTGTTTCCTCTGCTGAATTCTCCCACTCCCAGGAAACAGGGAAAGTAATTCTCATTGCAATTCAACATCTCTAGTCTAGTTCTTTCATATTAAATTTAATATGTTCAAAGCAAAACTCTTGACTCCTCAACACATGCAGTTCTTCCCTTGGTCATTCCTTTATCAATTAACAGAAGCAGCAGCATTTGCCCAGATGCTCAATACAAAAACCCAGAAGTAAATCTTGACACCTCTCTTTCATCCCCACATTCAGCACATCTGACAATCTTGTGCACTTAGCCTCTAATTTAAATTTCATATTGTACCACCTACTCCTCACTACCATTACCAGCACCCCAGTCCAAGCTTTCATCATGATCTCACGTGGATCACTACAGGGCTAGCCTTTTAAACTGTAAACCAGATCATGTCCCTTGCCTATTTAATACCTTTCAGTGGTATCTGCTACACATAAAATCCAAAATATAACCTTGGCTTTAAAAGTCTTGCTCAGTTTCCTTACCACAATGCCTGCATCACTTACAATGCATCAGCCATTTCAACAACACATCAAGTACTACTATATCTTAGGGCCTTTATGCAGGGTGCTTTCTCAGTCTAGAAATTTGCTTCCCTTCCTGCTTTGACCTGGCTGACTCCTACTCATCCCTCAGTTTGCACATGAAAGGTCATGTCTCTCATGCCTTGTCCTCCATCACAAACCGGCTATGTGCTTGCTTCCACTCCATTCTGCATTGCTTTCACTATCCCAACATTTATCATTGCTATCTCCCACTAGACTAAGCCCTATAAAGAGGAGCTGTCCCTATACACCACTATGTAGAACTAAAACCACAGTCCAAGCTCAGCAAATGCTTATTAAATAACTTTTGAGCTGGGATTTAAAGGATGTTCAGACTTTGCCAGGCAAAGAAAAGAAGGACATTCAAGACAGATGCACAAAGGCCCAGAAATGCAAAAGACCATAATGAGATATACAGCAAATTTATTTGTCCTAACTGTCTAAGCATTCTACCCATTAGGATGGGTGGTGAATATAGTGGCTCTTGACCCAAAAGGTGATGTGGGGACATAACCTGTCATCTACCTGAGAACCTGACTACATGCCATCATCTTGCTGACCTATAATCTCAGAAGGTTGGCTTCTATAAACCCAGAAAGCTGATTGCAGTACATGTGAGCTACTTTGGGGGAAATCCACTTGCTGGCCCCTAGGGTTGATGACTCCATTCTAGGGCAACTTCTTACAGACCCAGGATCTTAGAGTTTCTCATGCTTACAGCCATTCAGCCTTGCTACACAACAGCACATTTACACTATCCCAAAGCCCACAGACCTTTTTTCAGATCATTTGTTTCAAATGAAATGAACAGAAGTCCATGAAAGATAATAATAACACTGCTAGGTCACACTGCAGACCACTATATTTTATCATGGTCTTAGAACAACCCTGTAAACTGCACTAGACTGGAGGCTTAGGACTCTGCATTCCAGCACATGTAGTTTTGTGCCTATTAGTGTCAAGTTGGGCAAGGGCTCTAGGATCTTTATACACTTCAAGCTGGAAACCCTTTCTGAAACACAGACCTAACCAATAATAATGCCAGCCCCCTCCCTCTCTCTTCATGGGAAAACTAGGAAAGCTTAATAAATGTTTACTGGCAAAGTAGAAAGCTAGTGAGACCCTAGTAGAAATTGTATCAGCCAGCTAAATCCAAGATCTTATTCATCACTAAACCCCCTCTGTGCTGATGTGAGGACTAGCTGACTCTGAAACTAATTTTCTCAAGCTACATTCATGCTGTGCTGGTCTCCTATGATGAGTTACAACCAACTTTTCCTGTCTTCTATGACAGTAGAAGGCCTTTCCCAGGTTAAGGTCAGTGAGAGATGGTACCCAAGGCTGGTGCTCAGGTTAATGATATCTCAGCTGGGAATTTGTTCTACACACTTTGGCTTTAGGTCACAACCATACCAAAATCCCCTTGAAAGAGCCATGATGACAGATGCAGCATAGTCTGAACCTTGGGGAGATGGCCGCTGCCTCTTAAAAGTATTAATATGTGGCCATATTAGAGGCTTTGATCCAGATTAGTCTCTGTCCAAACCCATGAGAAGAATGAGATATCAACATGGTCATGTGGAAAGCTAGTGGTTGTTTGAACAAGTATGAATGGTAAAAAGACACAGGAACTGGGAGGCAAGAATAATGAGTTCCTATCTGGGTTATACAATGATTTCACTTGTAGGACCTTGGGGAGTCAGTTAACCTCAATGTAACATGACTATAATATGAAAACTTCCAGGGAACACTAGGGATGAATGAGCTACTATACATGGAAGATCATCGGAATTGTTAGTTGCTGCTCATATGTAGGGAATAAATACAATCCAAACACTGTTGAGAGTGATGTCACCAAAATGGTGACATAGAACTCATTTCTGATTTTTCTCCCCCTCAAAAGAAGAACAAATAATAACTATTCACAGACAAGACACCACTGAGAGAACCCTAGGACATGGGACTGAAGCTAAAGCCCCACCCCACTCTACCACAGAAGCCAAGACAGAGTACATTAGAAGGGCAAGAGAAGCAGCTACATGTTGACTGCACATTGCCCCTCCTCCAGGACAGTTCATCACCACACAAAGAGGTCCCACCAGAGCCTCTGGTTCTTTCGGTAGGAAAAGAGAACCCAGGGAGGACAACCAGCCTTCCCCAGCTTTGTGGAAGCCCCTACTCTAGTCTCACACCATGAGGACTGTAGGAGAATTTGCATGAACCAACCATGGGAATCTGATTGTGAGGGAGAAAAAGGAGGGGCTTGTAATAACCAGCAGACTGAGTTTGTACCTGCAGTGCCCGAGCAGTAATCTCAACTAGTGACTCTGCTCATCTACAGCACCAAGTTGGGGACATAGTCTGACCTGGGAACTCAGTGAGGTGCAAATCCACCTGATTTGGATCCTTAAATGAGGAGTTTTTCTGGACCTCGTGCTCAGTTTAGCCACACCCTGGCAGGGTGCTGAGTTATTACCCCCCCACCCACCCATGTAAAGTGCTTTCTAGTCCCATGTGATCAGAAGGACTAGTGAGAACTCCTGGAAGCTGTGCAGCCCAGTGGTGCTTGAGCCGAGAGGTGAGCAGGCAGAGTAGGTCACCCTCAGCGCAGGTATGGAGGATTCCTCTGCTATGCACGGGCAGTGGGATTACATCATAGAATTGGCTGAGGGTAGCTCCCAGCCTCTTCCAAACAGAGAGCCTTTCTGGGAAATTGACAGTAACCTAAAGCAGTCCCTCCCCTCTCTAACCCAGGTAAGGGAGCTGAGACATAGCCCTACCTGCTGTAGAGAGTTTCATTTGACCAGAAGGGCTGTTAAAAACACCTGAAAACTGTGCAACCCAGCAGTTCTCAAGCTGAGAGAAGGGAAGACAGAGATCATAGTTTGCAGAGCAAAGCCGGAGGTCCTATTCAGCCAGGGAATTTGGGGTGTGGGTAGGCTTGAGTTCAGGCAACAAATAAAAGGCTCTCCTGGTATTAGAGCTGCTTCTCCCACTGCACTTAGGAAGGGAAACTAATTTGTAGTTTATCCTGCTTATTGCTGAACAGCCTTTAGCCTGCCTGATTGGGGAAGCTTACCAGAGCATAGAAGGTGCATAGCCTATTCAACAACCCTACAGACAGTGACACTTGAACAGAAAGAATAGCCCATGGCTTTCCCTATCTACAGAGCAAAACCAGTGTCCTTACATGACCAAGATATTCAGTGCACACCCTGGTCTGATTTGGGTCCCCAAACAATGAGACATGCAGGCCCTGGGTCTTATCCTGTTGCCCCACCAGGTCAGGAAAACTAATTCATAGCCCCACCTGCTACTGAATATAGTACCCAGTCCTGAACATCTAGTAACCCTGCCCAGAGATTCCAGGAAATCACAGAGCCCATCCTGTAGACTCACTTTTGTGAGGAAACAAGTCAGCAGTTTTATTCAACTGGTCTCAGCCAGAGACACACTACCTACCCCTGACTTCAGAACTCAAATGGTTGCCTCACCCATAAATAGACCCTAAAAGCAGGCCTCACCTGCCCAAGGACACTACTAGCAGATAAATCCAGAAACTGAATCCAAGCTATCTAACAAAGAACTATGTCTGCCAAAGCAAACCTACAAAGTCCAAAGAAGGGACCACTTATGCAAATGTACAGATTCAATATAAAGCACCAAGGGTCATGAAAAATCAGGTAAATATGACACTACCAAAAAAACTAGTAAATCTTCAATAACCTTAAAAATATAGAGATCTGTAAAATGTCACAGAAAAACATTTAAAATAATATTTTAAGGAATTTTAGTGTGGGGCACTTGGATGGCATGGTCATTTGAACATCTGACTCTTGGTTTTGGCTCAGGTCATGATCTCAGGGTTGTGAGATGGAGACCTCAATGGGTGTGGATCCTGCCTGGGGTCTCTCCCTTTCCCTCTGCCCTTCCCTTCTATTCACTCTTGCTCTCACTCTTTCTCCCTTTCTAAAAAGAAAAAAGAATGAAATCTTGCCATTTGCAATGACATGGATGGAGCTAAATAGTACAATGTTAGCAAAATAAGTCAGTCAGAGAAAGACAAATACCATATGATTTTACTCTTATGTGGAATTTAAGAATGAAAAAAAAGGAACAAAGGAGAACAAAAGAGAGAGGCAAATGAAGAAACAGACTCTTAACTATAGAGGAAAAAAAAAAAAAAAACAATAGTTACCAGAAGTGAGGTTCATGGGGAGATGGGTTAAATAGCTGATGGGAATTAAGGAGTGCACTTGTGATGAGCATCAAGTGCTGTATGGAAGTGTTAAATCAATATATTGTACTACCATAATGAATATTACACTGTATGTTAACTAGAATTTAAATTAAAACTTAAAAAATAAATAAAATTGAGGACAGGAAAACAATAAATAATATTAACCAAACTTTGAGTTGGTTCTTAAAATATCAGATTGACAAACCTTTAGCTAAACTAACTGAGATAAAAAGAGAGAAGACCTAAATCACCAGAATTATATATGAACAACGAAAGATTACAACTGATACTATATAAATGCATCAGATCCTAATAGAAGAGTATAAACAACTATGCACCAAAAATCTGGACAGCCTAAAGGAAATAGAAAATTCTTAGAAACATACAACCTACTGAATACATACTGGAACACACAAAGACTGAATCAGGAAGAAACATAAATTATTAATATACTAATTATTGGTAAGGAGATTGATTCAGTAATCAAAAACTCCTCAATGAAGATAAGGCCAGGACCAAATGGCTTCACTGGTGAATTCCTCAGACATTTAAAAATTAATGCCAACCATTCTCAAACTCTTCCAAAAAATCAAAGAGGAGGAAACACTCCCAAACTTATTTTATGAGGCCAGCATTACCTGATACCAAAGCCATGAAATGACACTACTAGAAAACTATGGATCAATATCCCTGATGAATATGGATACAAAAATTCTCAATAAAATACTAGAAAAATAAATTCAACAACACAGTAAAAGGATCATTCACCATGATCAGATGGAATTTATAGTTAGGATACAAGGACATTTCAACATACACAAATCAATCAATGTAACACAGGCATTAATGAAATGAAAGAAAAAATCATATTATCATCTGAAATGTAGAAAGAGCATTTGACAAAATTTATCAGCCCCTCCTGATAAAAACTCTTAACCAATTGGGTATAGAAAGAACACATATCAATATAATAAAGGCCATAAATGATAAGCATCACAGCCAACATCATACTCAATAGTGAAAAGTTGAAAGTTTTTCCTCTAAGATCAAGAAAGAAGGGTCACACTCTGACCACTTCTATTCAACGTAGTATGGTAGTCCTTGCCAGAGGAATCAGACAAGAGAAAAATACAAGTCATCAGAATTGAAAAGGAAGAAGTAAAACTGATTCAATTTGCAAATGGCATGACTTTATATATAGAAAATCCTACTCTAGAAAAAATGCTGGATCTAATTAATTCAGTAAAGTAGCAGGATATAAAATTAACATGCAAAGTGAGTAATGCTTCTATACACTAACTGGATTATCTGAGAAAGAAATATAAAAATGACCCCATTTAAAATAGCACCAAAAAGAATAAAATACTGAGGTATAAACTTAACCAAGGAGGTGAAAGATCACTATTCTGAAAACTATAAGACCTATGAAAGAAATCAAAGACATAAATAAATGCAAAGGTATCCCCTGTTCATGGATCATAAGAATTAATACTTTTAAAATCTTATACTACCAAAAAGGATGATAGATTCAATACAATCATTATTAATACCCTAATGGGATTTTTAACAAAAGCAGAAAAAAGAATCCTAAAATTTATATGTAACCACAAAAGACACTGAATAGCTGAAGCAAGCCTGAGAAAGAACAAAGTGGGAGTCATGACATTTTTTGATTTCCAGGTATACTATAAAGCTACAGTAATCAAAACAGTACGGTACTGGCATAAACAAACAAACAAAAAATAGACCAATGGAAAAGAATTAAGAAATAAAACCAAGCATCTACAATCAATATTTGAGAAGGGAGCCAAGAATACTTTCTGGAGGAAAGTCAGTCTCTTCAATAGAGTGTGGGAAAATTGGGTATTTACATGTAAAAGAATGAAACAATACTGCTGTCTTACATCACTCACA
Organism: Enhydra lutris kenyoni; assembly: GCF_002288905.1. NCBI lineage: Eukaryota > Metazoa > Chordata > Mammalia > Carnivora > Mustelidae > Enhydra > Enhydra lutris. Next base: position 1,843,193 of record NW_019154180.1, on the reverse strand, counting down.
AAAATTAACTCAAAATGGATTAAAGATTTAAATGTAAGACCTGAAACATGGAACACCTAGAAGAAAATATAGGAACAAAACTCCTTGACATGGGTCCTGGTAATTCTTGTGATATGATACCAAAGAAAGCAAAATCCACACAACCAAAAATAAAGAAGGGAGACTACATCAAACCAAAAATCTTCCATGCAGCAAAAGACACCATCAACAAAGTGAAAAGACAACCTATGGACCTGTAAAAAACTTTTGCAAACCATATACCTGATAAGGGGTTAATATCCAAAAAATAAGAAATTCATACAATTCAAGAGCAAAATAATAATTATCCAATTTAAAAGTGGGCAAAAGGCACCTGGGTGGTTCAGTCGGTTAAGTGTCTGACTCTTGATTTTGGCTCAGGTCATGATCTCAGGGTCATGAGGTCAACTCCCACCTCTGGCTCCACACTTAGTGGGGAATCTGCTCAAGATTCTCTTTCCCTTCTCTCTTTGCCCCTCCCCCTGCACCTCTGTATCTCTCTCTTAAATAAATAATTAATTTTCTAAAAAACAGGCAAAGGACATGAGTAGACATTTTTCCAAAGAAGATATATGAATGGCTAACAAGTACATGAAAAATATCTCTTCATTACTCATTATTGGGGAATGCAAACCAAAACCACAATGATATTCACGTTGTACCTGTTAGAATACTTATCATCAAAAAGACAAGAGACAGGAAAATGACAGAGTAAGGGGATCCTGGTCTCACCTCATCCCACAGACACATCTAACAGCTACATCTGTACAACAAATTATTTAAATGACCCGAAGACTGCTAAACAGACTCCACAGTTAATCTTAGAGTAGAAGCCACATCAAAAAGGGTAGGAGAAGCAAAGAAACAGTTGAGAGCCAAAGCCCCCATAAGTCTAATCACAAATGAGAGGGACACCACAAGCATTGAGAAATAAGGGGATTAAACCGACAACAGGCACCCCAGGCTTAGGAAACCCACACAGGGAAGACAAGCTCCCATAACATTTGGCTTTGAAAACCAATTGAGCTTAACTTTGTGAGTTTTTACAATCAGTGGAGATTAACTCTGGGCACCTTAAAAACAGTGGCTTTAGCTCCACAAGAGCTGGAGGGTGATAAAAAACTAAGTCCCCACCCTCAAAGAGCCAGCGTAACAAATAACCTGGCTGAGACACAGAACAGAAGCAGCAGTTTGAAATATATCTGGAAGATATATCAAGGAAATTTATTTACTAATTTCAGAATATATTCTGGAGGGGCAGAAATCTTTAGGTGAATTCTTGAAGAACAAAGGTGCTGGTATGTACCATTTTTCTCCCCACCCCAGCCTAGATAGCCACACACATGCAGAAATCAGTAGAAACACTCTCTGCCTATCTTGTTAGCACTGCATTCCCTACCCCCCAATTCCCCTGTGGATCTGCCCCATCCAACTTGTCCCACTTACCAGGCATCCCTCCAAAGTGACTCCTTCCCTGATATACCCTACAAGCAATTCTGGCAGGGACCAGGGAATGGCACCATTCCAGAGACTCCTGCCCTAGGGAGAGGGGAAAAAAACACATACCAGTGCACCCACAGTCACAATAACCAAACTTTATAGTTGGCAGCACAAAGGCAACATCCTGCTGATCAGTGCAACTACAGCCTTACGGATGGACTAGGGATAGGCACCTTGTCTGACTGACAGCCTTTCCACCAATGAAAGCCTCTCAGAGGGCAGCACAGGGAAAGTGCCCTGCAGTTCAGTATAACTACAGCCCAAACATATGAACTGGGGTTAGGAATCTGGTCTCACTATTGGTCATGCCAACCAACAAGAGCCTCTCTAGAGTAGCACAGGGATAGAACACTCCAATTTGGCACAATTGCAGATGGGTTGAAGGTAGGCATCTGGTCTGATTGCTGTCACCACCCAACTACAAGCTTGTGGTGGCCCCAGACAGATCTCTTAAGAGCACATGGACCAAACCCTGCCCAGATTGCCCACAGCAGTCAAAGTAGGCCATTGCAGCCAGCTGGACTGAAGGAAAATGTAGCTCAGTTGCAGCAGTAGAATGCATGAAGACTACATAAGGAGATAGCCCTCGAGAGCCTGGTTCTGGTGAACAAGGGGTATTACACTACAGGGCACCACAGAACTTCTTCAGAAGGCCACCTCTTTTCTTTCTTTTCTTTTCCTCTCACTTTCTTTCTCTCTCTTTCTTTCTTTCATACTTCCTTTCCTTCCTCCCTTCCTCTCCTCCTTCCTTCCCTTTCTTTTATTCTTTTCTTTCTTTCTTTCTTTCATTTTTACTATTTTAAAGATCAGGAGACATAGCTGATTTCCCTAATACATAGAAAAAAATACACAGAGAATTAAGAAAAATGAAGAGCCAAGGAAATATATTCTAATGAAAGAACAGGCCAAAACTATAACAAAATAACTCAATGAAATGGAGATAAACAATATTCCTGATAAAGAATTCAAAGTAATGTCCATAAAGATATTCACTGGACCTGAGAAAAGATTGGTGGATCTCAGTGAGATCTCCAAAAAAGAGATAGAAAATATAATAAAGGACCAGTCCAAGAAGAAGAACTCAATAACTGAAATAAAAATACACTAGAGCATATCAATAGCAAATTAAAGGATGCAGAACAGATCAGTGATCTGAAAAACAGAGCAATGAAAATCAATCAAGCTGATCAGCAAAAAGAAGAAAAAAGAATAAAATGAGACTAAGTTAAGGGAACATCATTAAGCATAATAACATTCACATTATGGGGATACCAAAAGCATAGAGAGAGAAGGGGGCAGAAAACTTACTTAAAGAAATAATAACTGAAAATGTCTGTAATCTGTTGAAAACACACATTTAGATTCAGGAAGCATAGAGAGCCCTCAACAAATTAATCCAAGAAGGCCCACACCAAGACATATAATAACAAAAATGGCAGCCACTCTGGAAAACAGTATGAAGGTTCCTCAAAAAGTTAAAAATGGAATTACCCTATGATCCAGCAATTGCACTATTAGGTATTTACTTAAAGGATACAAAAGTAGTGATTCAAAGAGACCCATACACCCTGATGTTTATAGTATCATTTTCAACAATAGCTAAATTGTGAAAAAAGCCCAAATATCTATTGACTGATGAATGGATAAAGAAGAGGTGCTACATATCTACAATGGAATATTACTCAGTCATCCAAAGAATGAAATCTTGCCTTTTGCAATGACATGGATGAAGCCAGAGTGTATTATGTTAACCAAAACAAGTCAGAAAAAGACAAATATATGATTTCATTCATATATGGAATTTAAGTAATGAAACAGATGGACATAAGGGAAAGAGAATAAACAGAGGGAGGCAAACTATAAGAGATTCTTAACTAAAAAGAGCAAACTGAGGGTTGATGGAGGGAGGTGGGTAAGGATGGACTAAATGGGTGATAGATATTAAGGAGAGCACATGGTGTTATGAGCACTGGATGTTATATATAAGTACTGAATTACAAAATTCTACTCCTGACACCAATAGTATACATATGTTAACTAACTAGAATTTAAATAAAAACTTTAAACAAGAACGAATAAAATTTTAAAAAATAATTAAAATGACAAAAAGGAGTGACAAAGAGAGAATTTTAAAGGCAATAGAAGAAAACCTTTTTATAGAAGGGGAACTCCATAAGGATATCAGCTGATTTCTCAACATAAATTTTGCAGGCTAGAAGAAAGTGGCATGATATATTCAAAGTGCTGAAAGAAAAAAAAAATTGCAGCCAAGAGTACTCTATCCAGCATGTCTATCATTCAGAACAGAAGAGATAGTTTCCTAGAGAAATAAAAAGTTCCACTAAAACACCCATCTAAGAAACTTTAAAGGGAAATCAATGAGTGGAAATAAAAAGCCATAATCAGGAGAAAGAAAATTAGGAAAGGAAAAAGTTTCACAGGTAAAGGCAAACATATAATAAAGGTAATAATAATAGATTAATTACCTATAAACCAGCAGGAAGGTTAAAATTCAAAAAGCAGTAAAATCAATTACATCAGGCAAGGGATTCACAAAATAAAAGGATATGAAATACTATGACTTCATATGCATAAAATCTGTATGTGGGACATATTTAGTGCTTTTAGAATGGTTCAAACTTAAGTGACCATCAACTAATACAGACCACTATAGACATAAGATGTTATAATTTAAAATTTAAAAACTTATCATAGATACACATTCAAAATTTAAAAACCTATCATAGATACACACAAAAAAGAAAACGGAACTCAAGTGTAACATTAAAGGAAGACATCAAACCACAAGGAAAGTGAGCAAGAAAAGAAAGGAATAGAGAACTACAAAACCAACCATAAAACAAATAACAAAATGGCAATAAGTACATACCTATCAATAATTACTTTAAATGTATGTGGAAGAAATGTTCCAATCAAAAGACATAGGGTAACAAAATGGATAAAACCAAGACCCATTTATATGGTACCTGTAAGAGATTCACTCAGATCTAAAGACACATGGAGATTGAAAGCAAAGGGAAAGACCTTTGTCATGCAAATGAAAGTGAAAAGAAAGCTGGGGTAGCAATAACATATTGGACAAACAGACTTTTAAACAAAATGCCTTATATTTATTTATTTATTTATTTATTTTTAATTTTTAGCATAACAGTATTCCTTGTTTTTGCACCACACCCAGTGCTCCATGCAATCCGTGCCCTCCCTAATACCCACCACCTGGTTCCCCCAACCTCCCACCCCCCGCCCCTTCAAAACCCGCAGGTTGTTTTTCAGAGTCAATAGTCTTTCATGGGTCACCTCCCCTTCCAATTTCCCTCAACTCCATTCCCCTCTCCATCTCCCCTTGTCCTCCATGTTATTTGTTATGCTCCACAAATAAGTGAAACCATATGATAATTTACTCTCTCTGCTTGACTTATTTCACTCAGCATAATCTCTTCCAGTCCCGTCCATGTTGCGACAAAAGTTGGGCATTCATCCTTTCTGATGGAGGCATAATACTCCATAGTGTATATGGACCACATCTTCCTTATCCATTCATCTGTTGAAGGGCATCTTGGTTCTTTCCACAGTTTGGCGACCATGGCCACTGCTGCTATAAACATTGGGGTACAGATGGCCTTTCTTTTCACTACATCTGTATCTTTGGGGTAAAAACCCAATAGTGCAATTGCAGGGTCATAGGGAAGCTCTGTTTTCAATTTCTTAAGGAATCTCCACACTGTTCTCCAAAGTGGCTGCACCAACTTGCATTCCCACCAACAGTATAAGAGGGTTCCCCTTTCTCCACATCCTCTCCAACACATGTTGTTTCTTGTCTTGCTAATTTTGGCCATTCTAAGTGGTGTAAGGTGGTATCTCAGTGTGGTTTTAATTTGAATCTCCCTGATGGCTAGTGATGATGAACATTTTTTCATGTGTCTGATAGCCATTTGTATGTCTTCAATGGAGAAGTCATGATAGCCATTTGTATGTCTTCAATGGAGAAGTCATGGAGAAGTCTGTTCATATCTTCTGCCCATTTTTTGATATGATTATCTGTTTTGTGTGTGTTGAGTTTGAGAAGTTCTTTATAGATCCTGGATATCAATCTTTTGTCTGTACTGTCATTTGCAAATATCTTCTCCCATTCCGAGGGTTGCCTCTTTGTTTTGTTGACTGTTTCCTTTGCTGTGCAGAAGCTTTTGATTTTGATGAAGTCCCAAAAGTTCGTTTTTGTTTTTGTTTCCTTTGCGTTTGGAGACATATCTTGAAAGAAGTTGCTGTGGCTGATATCGAAGAGGTTACTGCCTATGTTCTCCTCTAGGATTCTGATGGATTCCTGTCTCATGTTGAGGTCTTTTATCCATTTTGAGTTTATCTTTGTGTACGGTGTAAGAGAATGGTCGAGTTTCATTCTTCTACATATAGCTGTCCAGTTTTCCCAGCACCATTTATTGAAGAGACTGTCTTTTTTCCACTGTGTATTTTTTCCTGTTTTGTCGAAGATTATTTGACCATAGAGTTGAGGATCCATATCTGGGCTCTCTACTCTGTGCCACTGGTCTATGTGTTTTTATGCCAGTACAATGCTGTCTTGGTGAACACAGCTTTGTAGTAAAGCTTGAAATCAGGTAATGTGATGCCGCCGGTTTTATTTTTGTTTTTCAACATTTCCTTAGTGATTCGGGCTCTCTTCTGATTCCATACAAATTTTAGGATTATTTGCTCCAGCTCTTTGAAAAATACTGGTGGAATTTTGATCGGAATGACATTAAAAGTATAGAGTGCTCTAGGCAGTATAGACATTTTAACAATGTTTATTCTTCTGATCCAAGAGCAGTGGCTTTCTTATACACTAACAATGAAAATACAGAAAGGGAAATTAGAGAATTGACTCCATTTACTATAGCACCAAGAACCATAAGATACCTGGGAATAAACCTGACCAAAGAGGTAAAGGATCTGTACTCGAGGAACTATAGAATACTCATGAAAGAAATTGAAGAAGACACAAAAAGATGGAAGACCATTCCATGCTCTAGGATAAAAGACTCTTAACTAGGCTGAGTTACTCAGGGAAAGCCTCTCTTGAAAAAGTGTTACTTGACTTGTGACTGGGACTAAATTAGTCTGTCCTTATCCAAAATGGAGCAAGGATAAAGGGGAATGGCAGAGAAAGAAGTGATCAAGCAGAAGAAATATGATGTATAAAGATTACAGCCTCTGAGAGAGCATGAAGATTTCAAGAAATTTAAAGTGGTTAATTATGGCTAAAGGGTAGACTACAAGGGGAATATGAATATTGTATGAGGCTAGAGAGGGAGGCAGAGGCTAGGTCATTTGTAAAGGACTCTACAAGGGTAGAGCAAGGCTTTTAGACTTTATCCTCAAAGCCAAAGACACTAATGTTAAACAGGATGTTAAATAAGAGGGTGTAAGGGCGATGGTAGTGGGTGGAGTGGCAAGAAAATTACTGGGTCTGACGTGTGTTAGACAAGATTCTCAAGCACCAGTGGAAGAATGGAATGACAAGGCAAGTGCAGATACAGTAAATCCAGGACAATCATCTGCTTATAAGATGATGGGTCCTGAATTATAGTAGGGGAAACAGAAGTGGAGAAGAAGGGAGGACCTGAGAGAGATTTAGGAGCTGAAATCAGTAATACATTAATACACAAAAACTAACTTGATGTGGGGCCTGAAGAAGAGGAGGCATCAAAGATGACAATTAGGCAGGCATCTGATTTGAGTGACTTATAGGTGACATTTATGGATATGGGAAAGACTGGAAGAGCAAGTTTGAGTGAAAAATGAGAAGTTCAGTGCTGGATATACAAAGATGAGCATGTCTGTGGAGAATGTTTGGTGGAGGTGTCCTGGAGGCAATAGGATACCAAAGTCTTGAGCTCAAGAGAGCATTCAGAGATAAAGGTTTTGTCAATGTAGTAAAGGTGGTAATTGAAACCTTAGGATCTCCTGAGGTCCTCTGCCTCCACTCCACCCACCCAGCTATGAGAAGAACAGTGGAAGAAGAGAATGTGACCCAGATGAAGCCCAAAGAGGAGGGGTAGTACTTAATGGGTGGATCTAGGACTAGCAGCCATTGACAGAGACTGAGAATAGGCAGGCAAACAAGTATGGGAGAGACTAAGAGGAGGTGGTGTTATGGTCAGAAGCAGAGGGAAGGAAGAGAGTGTTTTCAGAAAGATGGTGGGGGGGGTTGGGCATGTTTAGTGCTGTCATCTGCTGCTGCTGACTTCAGGAAGAACAAGGACTGAAAAATCTCCTTTGGATTTATGGACAGAGAAGTCTTTGGTGAAGTTTGCAAGACCACTTTCTGTGGGATGACAGGAACAGAAGCTATACTGCAGATATATTACCTTACATGGTAAAAGGGAATGAAGGGAATCAATCAGCTGACCTTCAAAGAGGAAGATGATCCTAGATTTTCTGGGTGGGCCCAATGTAATCATAGGAGTCCTTAAAAATGGAATAGGGTAGCCAAACAGCAAACTAGAAAGATGCAACCTGAGAAGGACTCAGCCCAACATTGCTGGTAATGGAAGATGGAGGAAGGGGACCAGGAGTCAAAGAATACAGGCAGATTCTGAAAGTATAAAAAAGCAAGGAAATAGATTTTTCCCTAAATTCTCCAAAGAGATACAGCCCAGTAAGATTCATTTTGGACTTTTGACCTCTAGAATTATAATAAATGTGTATTAAGTCCCTAAGTTTGTGATAATTTGTTATAATATCCATAGGAAAGAAACACACTTCCCTTCACCTTTCTTTCTTTCTAGGTTTCTAATCACTGGAAAATAACCAAGGCTCACCAGCTAAATGTGAGATTCACTGCAGGTTTATTAACTTGGGCAAACATTTCAAACCCCCCAATACAAAACTCCTTTTTAAGTTCTTTTGGAAAATCTGACATGAGGCAGCAGGAAAGCAATTCCACAAATATTTATTGCACATACAGCACTATACTAAGTACTAGGAATACAGCAGAAAACAAAACAGACAAGCCTAAACAGCACTAGCTTATAGGGAGTTTTCTAGTAACATGCAATAGGAATGGGGCATCTGCAGCACAGGTGTCGAATCTTAGCTTTGCACCATCAGAAAAATCCTGTCCTGTGGCATAAAACAAGCACATAGATCAATGGAACAGAATAGAGAACCCAGAAATGGCCCCTCAAATCTATGGTCAACTAATCTTCAACAAAGCAGGAAAGAATATCCAATGGGAAAAAGAAAGACAGTCTCTTCAATAAATGGTGTTGGGAAAATTGGAAAGTCACATGCAGAAGAATGAACTTCGACCATTTTCTCACACCATACACAAAGATAAACTCAAAATGTATGAAACACCTAAATGTAAGACAAGAATCCATCAAAATCCTAGAGAAAAATACAGGCAGCAACATCTTTGACCTTAGTCACAGCAACCTCTTGCTAGACACATCTCCAACAACAAGGGAAATAAAAGCAAAAATGTACTATTGGGACTACATGAGTAAAAACAAAACAAAACACTTTTGCTTAGCAAAAGGAAATAATCACCAAAACTGAAAAGCAACTTACAGAATGGGAGAATATATTCACAAATGACATGTCAAATACAGGGCTAGTATCCAAGATCTATAAAGAACTTAACAAACTCAACGCCCAAAAAACAAAACAAAATAAATCCATTCAAGAAATGGGCATGAACAAACATTTCTCCAAAGAAGACATAGAAATGGCCAAAAGTCACATGAAAAAATGTTCAACATCACTGGGCCTCAGGGAAATGCAAATCAAAACCACAGTGAGATACCCCCTCACACCAGTCAGGATGGTTAAAATTAACAACTCAGGAAACAATAGATGTTGGCAAGGATGCAGAGAAAGGAGAACTCTCTTACATTGTTGGTGGGAATGCAAATGGTGCAGCCATTCTGGAAAACAGTACGGATGTTCCTCAAGAAGTTAAAAATAGAGCTACCCTATGACCCAGAAACTGCACTACTAGGTATTTATCCAAAGGACAAAAACATAGTGATTTGAAGGGGCACATGCACCCCAGTGTTTACAGCAACAATGTCCAAAATAGCTAAACTATGGAAAGAGCCCAGATATCCATCAATAGATGAGTGGATAAAGAAGAGGTTATACACACACACACACACACACACACACACACACACACACACACACTGGAATATTACTCACCATCAAAAGAATGAAATCCTGCCATTTGCAATGATATGGGTGTAACTAGAGGGCATCATGCTAAGTGAAACAAGTCAGAAAAAGAAAAATGCCGTATGTTTTTACTCATATGTGGAATTTAAGAAACAAAGCAGATGAACATAGGAGAAGGGGAGGAAAGATAAAATGAGATAAAAACAGAGAGAGAGGAAAACTATAAGAGACCCTTAATTATAGGAAACAAACTGAGGATTGCTGGAGAGGTGTTGGGTGTGGGGGGGAAATTAAGTGATAGTCATTAAGGAGGGCACTTGATGTAATGAGCACTGGGTGTTATATATAACTGATGAATCACTAAATTCTACCCCTGAAACTAATAATATACTATATGTTAAGTAAAGTGAACTTAAATTTAAAAAATTTTAAAAAGAAAAGTCCTGTCCTAGTCCAGTGATTTTGTCAACAATGTTATTCTATGGGTAAGTAAGGAACACCTTTAAGACAGAGTAGGAAAGGATCAGACTGCCTGGGCTTTTTTTTTTTTTTTTAAAGATTTTATTTAATTATTTGAGAGAGAGAGAGCATGAGAGGAGAGAGGTCAGTGGGAGAAGCAGACTCCCTGCTGAGCAGGGAGCCCGATGTGGGACTCGATCCCGGGACTCCAGAATCACGACCTGAGCTGAAGGCAGTTGCCTAACCAACTGAGCCACCCAGGCGCCCCCTGCCTGGGCTTTTTTCTAAAAAATGCTTAATGAAGGATGTTTATGGGTAGGGAGAAGCTACATAAATTGGGGTTTTGACAAATGCCAGGGCAAAAGGGCAAGAAGCCAAAGCATTTAGAATATATGTAAAAACAATGGAGGTAGTTATGGACCTGGAGGTCAGTGATGCCAGGAAGGCAGTGTCACGCTGGGAGAAAGTACAGGGACTGATGGTCTGAATGTCCAAGGATCTGCCTGCTCCCTGTGGATGTTCCTGTCCTAGCTCTCTCACACATAATGCTCTGGTTTCTCTAGCTCTGACAGCAGTGTGTTGTTAGTGCTGGTTACCTGGCTGTCTCCCACATGACTGTTTATGTCTAGACTTCTCAGGTCTGTGCAAGTGGTAGGCCCAGAATAGTCACTGTTTCTCCACCTCTGGGAAGAGTGGGGACAGAGAGATGCACAGAGACTACAAGCCACAGTGTAAGAGATAGATAGCTTTGAAGGGAGACAAGGAGGGAGGAAGGAAGGGAGGAAAGAATAATTTTTTACCTCTTCCTCCATTCTTGACCTTTTTGTTCTGTTCACTCTTCTCCTTGAGAGATTGAAAACTAAGTGAATCTCTCTTGAAAGATGTCTTCAGTGAGCAGTCAGGGAGGGAAATTCCAGTAGCTATGTGATTGTGGAAGTGGGGACAGGTACATTTAGGGTTTTGTCTATGAGTCTTTAGGGGCAGCCCCTGAGCTCTGGCTTCTAGGAGGGATGCTCACTTCTTAGGAAATCACTTAGGGCCTCAGATTCCCATTTTACAGTTATATATAACTTTTGTGTAGAATGAATTTTTAAATTGTCTTTTATAGGGTGTAATCAACAAATCAGACCAAGGCTACTACATTCATGATCCTTTTGTCTCTGTGTATCTCACACTTCACAGCCAGCAGAAATTTCATTTTTTCCAGAGGGGTTCAAGTAAGGAAGAGTGTACTCAGGACCAGGGCTAAAGGATGCAATTTGAAACCAAGAAAGAATGATGTAGCCTCACCTAGGACCAATGTGGAAACACATCATCTTGGAAAAAATGTCCCAGTCATTGATGTCAGGAATTTGGTATTCTCTCCCAGGCTATCCACTGAATCTGTCTTTCAAGTGGATTTTATTTAGCTGTCAATAATCTAAGGGAATGAGAAAAATGAAAATAGAGGAGGAGGCTTGGGGAGCTAGCAACCGTGAAGACAAAGATCAAAAAGGATTATCTTGTTTTCCTTCACCCTTTCATGGTTGTCTAGTATATAACTTTTCTTCTATTTGCAAAACTGGAAGCTCATGATAAAACTTCAGATGAATTTCTCAAAGTATGGTTCATTGTCTCTTGTGCTCCTCTTCCCCCACTCTGTGAGATTAACAGGAGGAAAATATTCTATGTTATAAAACATGTGCCATGTCACAGAGGCTTGAAAGAGCAAGTAGCTATTGAGGAATTGTTAGTAGTCAAGTGTTAGCTCAAAGGGAGAGTACTGGGAGGAGTGCAGATAAAATGAGATAGGGGCACATGATGGAGATGTGGATGCAAAGGTATGTAGAAATCTGTTATGCAGAGTTTTATAGTCCAGCATAAGAAATTTGAACTGCATCGGAAGATCAAAGAAAACTCATTGAAGGATGTTAGGAATAGCATGGACAAGTTATATTTAAAAAGCTCTTTTTGCTACTGACAGAACAAAATGGCAAGGAATAAGACTAGTAGCAGGAAGGTCATTAAAGCAGTTTAATTTAAACAATATATGAGGCTCTGGACAAAGGTAATAAAAATGGGAAGTCCAGCTTCTCTAATGCCCCAGCCAAAGACAAATGACAATTTTAAGAAACAGAATGGGTAGGATTTGGTTTGTGATTAAATATAGGTATGTAGATGAGGAAGGAGTATACTAGCTTGAATATCTAAATAGCTGCCTGTGCCATTTGTTAATTATGGTTTAGTTTTGAGAGTGAGGGATCTGATGAGTTTAGTTGGGGGGAAATCCAATTAACTACGTTTAAGAAGAAGTTGGATATTACAGATCTAAGTTTAGGAGAATTACCTAAACCAGAGACATGTATCTGGAAGTCACCATATAAAGGCTATAATTAAATTTAGCAACAAATAAATCCTTGGCAATCTTAGGAAGATTGCTCTTAATGAAACTGTAGGCAAATTTTAGATGAGATGTAGGGAAGTGCAGATGATCCTGTCTGATGAATTTTTGGAGATTACAAATTTTTCACTGAAGCCAACATGCCTACTGGTAAGATTTTCTCCAGCATCCAGTGTTCATCAAACTAGGTGAATGAGGACAATGGAAAAATGGCTTGTTGTATAAATGAGACATAAAGATATTAAAAAGAGGGAATCCTGGGTGACTCAGTCATGGGGTATCTGCCTTTGGCTCAGGTCATGATCCCAGGATCCTGGGATTGAGCCCCTCATTGAGCTTCCTGCTTGGCAGGAAGCTTGCTTCCCCTCTCCCACTACCCCAGCTCATGTTCCTGCTCTTGCTGTCTCTCTCTCTACTGTCAAATAAATAAAGTCTTAAAAAAACAGTTGGGGGTATTGACAAAACAGTAGGAAATAGAAAGGATTGATGTTTTTAAACAGTTCAAAAAGATGTATTTTAGGAATAGATGAGTCAGGTGTAACGTAGTTATGGTTAGAAAACTGAATATTTGAATTTACAATGTTACAATGAATTAATTTAAAGTATAATTAATGGAATGGATAGCTGAAGTCTAGTGAAGGAAGAAGCCATTGTTGGTAAGGAGGTCAAGGGTGTTGGATAGATCTTTCACAAGTATATTTTAGTTACCCAGGATATCAGAGCTTGGAGTAGAGAGGAAGACTTTGAGCCCACAGATACAATCTTTAGTTAAGATATTATGAATCAGTGTTGAAGTGAGGAAAATATAACCAACAAATTCAAGCCCCTATTATATCTTTAGTTCTCAGCCCTAGGCTTGACACAGAGTAAGGTCATGAGTGAGTAAATGAATGAATGAATGAATGAACTAATAATTTGAGAGATTCTAGGAGTCCTCCTACGAAAATGTGGGGCCTGGTCAAAATGACTCATTTCAGAAACATGTTTAGGCTCAATGGGGTGAAGAGAAAAGCTTTCAGAAATTCCCAAAATCGCCCTAAAAGAAGTTTGTAGAGTCCCCAGAGGTTCATCCCCCATTACCCTTGGAACTGGTCACTAATGCCCTAAATCCTATTTCAAGACCTTACTCAAAGCATCCATAGGAGTACTGATGAGCCTGTCTAAGGAGGCTGAACTCTGAAAAAGAGACACTCACTGTACCATTCAGAAAGCTCCTGCGTCCTGCCCCCACATGCCACTTAACTTGGATATAACTCAGGGTTTGGGAGTGTTTTCTCTTTTGGGTCCCATCAGAAAAGCTTCTGATGATGGAGCAGTCCTCCATAGGTCTCATTCTATAGGAAGGTAGGGCCTCCTGATCTGAGGAGGCCTTTCACATACCCCAAGTCTTTGTAGCAGAGGCCCTAGTCACTCCAAATCTGAAACATAAAGATTAAATTTCACAGTAAGACAAATTTCTGTTTACTGACTACCTATTATTCTGATGTCATTTTTAGTCAGGGTTATAAACACAAATAATTGCAACAGAATTTTCAAGAATAAATGTTATTGATATGGATCAGAAAAAAAAAAACAATTCCGTTAATGAACAGAAGTTATAATATTTGGCTACGTAGTTTTTTTTCTGGTATACTATGTGCAGAATGCAAGGATAATAATTACAACATTAAAGGTAAACAACATGAGGACTGGGCAGAGCAAAGGCTTAGTCATCGTTGTGAAAAGTTTGCTTCCCATTCAAACTGTCCTTGCCTCCACACAGACTGAAAACAAGTGACTAAAGTCAGTGCACCTCACACTGTCATATACCTGTGGATCCCCTAGAGATCTTGTTAAAATCCAGATTCTGATTCAGAATATTTAGGCCTGAGATGTTGCATTTCCAACAAGCTCGTGGGCATTGCTTCTTGTTGCTGGTTCCTGGTTGTAGCTGGAGTAGAAGCAACTGAACAAGGCGCTCAAACCCAACCTTAAGGGTGCCTGGGTGGTTCAGTGGGTTAAGCCTTTGCTTTCGGCTCAGGTCATGGTCTCAGGGTCCTGGGATCAAGCCCCGCATCCGGCTCTCTGTTCAGCGAGGAGCCTGCTTCCCCCTCTCTCTCTGCTTGCCTCTCTGCCTACTTGTGATCTCTCTCTCTCCCTCTCTGTGTCAAATAAATGAGTAAAATTAAAAAATAAAAATAAAAACAAAACAAACAAAAAAAAACCGCCAACCTTAAATGGGCCAGGCCAGAACAACTGCCTAGTGCCTGAGGGAAAATGCCCAGGTGGGAGTGCCATCCTTTGGCATCAGGTAAACAAAAATGGTCATAATAATGATCACAGTACTAGGCTCACAACTGGGATACCAAGGGCCTGATCTAAAACATCTATCTTCCTTTATGGAGTTCTGGACAAGCAAGGCAGATACATGAGTCAGGTGGGTGAAGATGGAAGTAACAGCTCTGTGACTGGTAAAGATTGGATGAGAGGTCTTGGTTTATGTGGATGGTCACCATGGGTTTGCCAATCTTTCTAATTCTGCAGATAGGCCAATCCAGGCATTAGCACAGCTGGCCAATCCCCTGATTTCTCCTGAGGGCTAGGCCTCTTTCTGACTGGCAGAGAGCAGATCATAATATCTTACCTGCATCCTGAAATGGAAATGGAGGAGGAGGCTGCTTAGGAGGGAGGACATTATAAAGATTTTTCCATGCTTATCTTCCCCCTGAAGTATGCACATTCATATACCTATGCATGCATTAAACAGCAACTTTTCTGAGAATAAGGACTTAATCTGCTTTATTCACCACAGTAGTTCCAACTAGAATATTGCCAAATGCCTAGTAAATGCTCAAAAAATATTTGGTGAAAGACTAAACTTTCATATAACTCTATGAGGTAGATATACTTGTCCCCATTTTTCTCTTTCTCTTTTTTTAAAATAATTTTATTTTATTTTTCAGTGTCCCGAGATTCATTGCTTATGCACCACACCCAGTGCTCCATGCAATACGTGCCCTCTATAATAACCACCATCAGGCTCACCTATCACCCACCCCCACCCCTCCAAAACCTTCAGTTTGTTTCTCAGAGTCCACAGCCTCTCATGCTTCATCTCCTCCTCTGAATTCCCTCAACTTCCTTCTCCTCTCCATCTCCCCATATCCTCCGTGTTATTTGTTAAGCTCTGCAAATAAGTGAAACCATATGATAATTGACTCTCTCTGCTTGACTCATTTCACTCAGCATAATCTCTTCCAGTCCCGTCCATGTTGATACAAAAGTTGGGTATTCATCCTTTCTGATGGAGGCATAATACTCCATAGTGTATATGGACCACATCTTCCTTATCCATTCGTCTGTTGAAGGGCATCTTGGTTCTTTCCACAGTTTGGCGACCAAGGCCATTGCTGCTATAAACATTGGGGCACAGATGGCCCTTCTGTTCACTACATCTGTATCTTTGGGATAAATACCTAGTAGTGCAGTTGCAGGGTCATAGGGAAGCTCTGTATTTAATTTCTTAAGGAATCTCCACACTGTTCTCCAAAGTGGCTGCACCAACTTGCATTCCCACCAACAGTGTAAGAGGGTTCCCCTTTCTCCACATCCTCTCCAACACATGTTGTTTCCTGTCTTGCTAATTTTCACCATTCTAAGTGGTGTAAGGTGGTATCTCAATGTGGTTTTGATTTGAATATGCCTGATGGCTAAAGATGATGAACATTTTTTCATGTGTCTGTTAGCCAGTTTTATGTCTTCTTTGGAGAAGTGTCTGTTCATGTCTTTTGCCCATTTTTTGACATTTGTTTTTTTGAGTTTTGAGTTTGGGGATTTCTTTATAGATCTTGGATATCAGTCCTTTGTCTGTAGTGTCATTTGTGAATATCTTCTCCCATTCCGTGGGTTGCCTCTTTGTTTTGTTGACTGTTCCCTTTGCTGTGCAGAAGCTTTTTATCTTGATGAAGTCCCAAAAGCTCATTTTCGTTTTTGTTTCCTTTGCCTTTGGAGACATATCTTGAAAGAAGTTGCAGTGGGTGATATCATGGAGGTTATTGCTTATGTTCTCCTCTAGGATTCTGATGGATTCCTGCCTCATGTTGAGGTCTTTTATCCATTTTGAATTTATCTTTGTGTATGGTGTAAGAGAATGGTCAAGTTTCATTCTGTCCCCATTTTTCTGATGAAGAAACAGAGGCAAAGAGTGCCGAAGCAACATGCACAAACAACCTGCCTATTCCCAGCCTCTGAATCACTTAATTTCATTGCCCTTTTCTCATAGCTTTCCAGCTGCCACCACCTGGAAAATTCTGTTCAACCAGTAATACCCAGCATACATTTCTCCCTTCCTCCTTTCTAACCAGAACTCAGATTTTGTTTATGAGTCCACTCTTTCCACATTGAGCATATATGCCTTGAATGAATCTGATGTTTTTTAGCACCTAATGCAGCCTTCACTGGTCTGAGGTAATCCATCCCCTCTTACCGTTAATTAGAAATGGGAATTTCAGAAATGGGAATGAGAAATAAAAAATTGGCTAAGGGATTCCAGAAGAGCTCTTGTTAATCCTTTTTTTTTTTAAATTTCAGCATAACAGTATTCATTGTTTTTGCACCACACCCAGTGCTCCATGCAATCCGTACCCTCTCTAATACCCACCACCTGGTTCCCCCAACCTCCCACCCCCCGCCGCTTCAAACCCCTCAGATTGTTTTTCAGAGTCCATAGTCTCTCATGGTTCACCTCCCCTTCTAATTTCCCCCAACTCCCTTCTCCTCTCTAACTCCCCTTGTCCTCCATGCTATTTGTTATGCTCCACAAATAAGTGAAACCATATGATAATTGACTTTCTCTGCTTGACTTATTTCACTCAGCATAATCTCTTCCAGTCCCATCCATGTTGCTACAAAAGTTGGGTATTCATCCTTTCTGATGGAGGCATAATACTCCGTAGTGTATATGGACCACACCTTGTTCATCCTTTTGACAGAATTTCTACCAGTGATGTTCTCCTTCATTCTGAGTTCATTTGAAAAAACAAGTAATACCACTTAAAAGCATAACCTGTCCCATAATCCAAGAGGAACCAGTAATAGGATAAAGCCTGTGGACAACAGTGAAAGGACTTGAGTCCCAGATGACATCAGTAAATCACTGAATCAACCAGCCTAAAGCCCACCCTACCTTTGTATCATGTGATTGATTAACTTTCTTTTGGTTTTAACTAGCTAAATTTTATTTTTTTCTTTTATTTGATGCCAAATGCATGGTAAATGATATATACCAATCTTATCTCTGCTCCTTCCTACAGGAGGGGGTGAGGGAGGGACAGAATCTGAAATATCATTCATCAAATTCTGAGGTATTCAGTCCTCCACCCCTTGACCTCCTCTACTGTCTTTCTGTCATCCAGAATTATAGGGTGACAAAACTATTCCTTTTTTGTTTTCTCAAAAACTATTCTTCTTAGACTTCTTTAAGAACCTGTAGTCACTGAAAGTGGATCTGTATGGGGAAAAGGAGGGTTAAAATCTTTCCAGATTTATATGTCTATCAAGAACTTACTAAAATATTTTAGGGGACTTCACTTTCAAGATATCTTACTAATAACTCCTGTTTACCTCTTCTCCCTCCCCAAACCCCACTGAAGTTGTGAGAGAAACTTAAGAATAATCCCATAGCAGCATTAGAGGAATGCCTTGAGGAATGCCATAAGTAGTTTAGAACATGAAGCAAACTTTGGAAGCTGGAATTCAAATGGGATAAAATTGATAATGAATCCTAACAGAACTGAGTAAATTAAAGTCCCATACAGGTGAGAGACACTGAACTCAGGAAGATCTAAAGATTAGCTTCACTGTATGTGCGGAAGTCATTGAAAAGATACCTCAAGTTGACTTGTGAGCTGAACCTGGTTGATCAGAGGTTTCTTACCCATTACCTATCCTTGGAATATGGGTTCCACTTGCCTTTCCCACTTCAGAGGCTGCTCCATGGACATAGCCTTGACATAGTAATGTGGTGTTGAGAACACCTAAATAGTATATGTGACTAAACCTAGTTAAGGCCTCTATATAAACTTTTAAGACTTGGCACATAGGTGTGAAGATCCACTCATGTTGCTACTGTCCAACACAAGCCTTGTATATAAGTTCCCTTTCCTTATCAAAACTGTCACCTACCAACCTGGGGTGGCCTTCTTTTTCCTTTGGTCTCTCTCTGCCCTCTGAGTACAGGAGCTAGTTTCAGATTATACTTAGGAAGCAAGGAGGTTGCAAACCAACAACTGACAAGCCAGCCAGGAGACTAAAGCAATGGGCCTTGAAAATGAGGCATCTGCATGGGAAATCCTGAGTTGGCCAGCCACCTCACTGTGGGGAGCAGTGGCCCATATGTTAGCTTTGGAACAGTGCATGAGTATGGAGATGTCCTGAAAATACCAGCCATTCCAATGCACTTGTTAGAGGAACTGTGCGGAGTACACTGCAGCAGAAAAGGGCAGTGCATGGTTGTTATCATAGTGGGCTCCCTCTCCTGTGGGCAGATCAGCTGGCCATTGATGCCTAACTACAGGCTAAAGCTGAGGTCAAGAAGTTAGAAGAAGAGCTGAGGTTAGAGAAGAATATGCATGTGTCCACTACCTTGCCAGGTTTGGGGCTGGCAGACAAGGTAGAAAAGCAGGATAATATATTAGAGGCCTTAATGTGTCATTCTGCAAAGCTAGGAAGGTCTAAAACACCTCTGTTGCTTAGAGCATTTGTAGAGAGAAAATGATGACTCTGAGTCCAATAACTTGGAAGAAAGAGAGGCCAGTAGATGCCATACCACCAGGGACTGCCAAGAAGTGCAGGTATGGGGGTGAAGCCCCAAATGCCAGTGTACCCTCAGTTTTATTATCATAGAATGTAGAGTATGTGGAAGCAAAGAAAAAACAACTTAAGAAAGCAATCATGTGAGGGGCAGAAGGAAACCGTATATGTGACTATCAGTATGGGTCCTAGTGAAGCATTAACTAGGGGGCTGCAGAAGATGGGAGAGCCAACCCCAGTAGACCTGTCTTATTGACCAACATTGTGTTTTCAAGATGTACTGTTTTCAGTACAGAATGATGAGGTAAGGGTTGGCTTTTGCCATACACATACAGCTTCTGCCATATATGCTTGTTTCTATTCTTATTGTTTCTTTTATCTACAGAGGTATTGCTTTCCACACACCTTAAATTAAGATCACGGCAGTTATTATGGCTGAGTAACATCCCATCTTGTATGGGATATACACACACCACCTTTTCTTTATCCATTCATTAGTCGATGGGAATTTGGGCTCTTTCCATAATTTGGCTATTGTAAACAATACTTAGCCATAAAAAAGAATGAAATCTTGCCTTTGCAATGATGTGGATAGAGCTAGAGTATTATGCTAAGCAAAATAAGTCAATCAGAGAAAGACAAATACTGTCTGATTTCACTCATACATGGAATTTAAGTAATATAACAAAAGATTGTAGGGGAATAAAGAGAGAGAAAAACCAAGAAACAGACTTAACAGTAGAGAACACACCAATGGTTACCAGAGGGGAGGGGGTGTGGGGATGGGTTAAATAAGTGAAGGGGATTAAGGACTGCTCTTGTCCTGATGAGTACCAGCTATTGTATGGAATTGTTGAATCACTAAGTCGTACACTTGAAACTACTATTACACTGTATGTTAACTAGCTGGAATTTTTAAATAAAAACTTAAAAAAATCTCAGCAGTTGTGATAAAGCCTTATTAGGATGCTAATATGTAAAACCTTTAAAAAGTGATGAAAATGAAAAAGAGGAGGATGTTGTGGTAATTAGTGAAGAAATACACAAAATGTCCCATGCCTTGGAACCCCTAATGCAAAGGAAATTTTTAAATAGCCATTACTCCAAAACTTCTAGAAGAAAACTTGCATTCTTCTTTGTCCCTTGAAATTATAAATCTTATCACGTCTTTGAAATGTAAACACTTCAGGAGATAACCAAAACATTGCCCACAGAGACTTAAAAAAAAGGTGAGGGGGCTTTTTAAAATACAGATGCTATAGAAGAAGACTTGCTCCAAATCTGGTCCGCAACCATTATAAATCACAAATATCCACAAAAGCTTTAGCCATGTGGGTGGGTACCTGATTAATGGCTAGAGTTTTGGAAGGAAAGCTAATATGATAAAGTTGAAGAAGGTTTGTGGAAAAGAAATATTAAGAATTTCATATTCAGTGAAACTAAAATTGGAATGGATTTATGTAAGTTAAAAAGAAAAAAAGTTTTAATATCAAACGTACAGTGGTGTAAAATTGGAATTTGGTTTTCTCTCTGCTAGAAAAGACAAAGTTTTCTTTGATATTGGTCTGCTCTTAATAAGAAATTGTAAACAAAGTTTTTCTTTACCTTTAACATAATCTGCCTAGAAAACAAAGATTCTGTGTTTTGTTTTTATCAGGTCCTTGATTAAAAGAGCTAAGTTTTTGTAAACAGGTAACTTTTTGCATATGTTAAATTTTGCATTTTGTTGAAGTTTTTGCACATGTTAAAATGGAAAACATCATCAAATAAGAAGTGATGCTAAATTTTCTTTAGGCTATATTTGTATGAAATTCCTAAAAATCTGATATGTTCTCATATAATGATATCAGTTATAATTTTAAAATGTATGTCACAGAAATAACCAAATTCCTTTGTCAATTGCATTATAATGAACTCTCATCAGATCTTTAACCATGGTCATTTTCAAGTCTTTTGTCATTTGTAGATAGTTACTGCTTTATTCAGATAATCTGTCAAGCAGTGTTTCTGCAAAAGTGCTTCATTTTCAAGAGATTCATGGAAAACACTTTCATAAGTATAGGTTTCTTTCTTTTTAAAAAATATTTTATTTATTTATTTGACAGAAGGAAGAGAGAGAGAGAACACAAGCAGAAAGAGCAGGAGAGGGAGAAGCAGACTTTCTGCTGAGCAGGGAGCCTGATTCAGGGCTCCATCCCAGGACCCTGGTATCATGACCTGAGCTGAAGGCAGGCGCTTAATGACTGAGTCACCCAGGAACCCAAGTATAGGTTTCTTATAACTAAGATCAATTTGCCTTCATGTGGGATGGGCAATGATAAACATTTCAAGTGCTCCCCCAAGGCTACCTGCACAGCCTTCTCATATGTCATGGGGTGGTAGCCCAAGACCTGTCCCTACTTTCCCTCACATCAATAAAATGAGTCCATTACCTTGATGATATATGTTAACATGTGAAGATTTGCGTCTGCTGTAGGACCTCCTTCAGACTCTGCTAGAGCATCTGTGAGAGAGGATGAGCAGTGAACCTATGGAAAATTCAAGGCCCACGCACCACCATTAGGTTTTGGGAGTCTTCTTGTTGGGTAACTCTCATGTTGTTCCAAAAGCTATGATTGATAAAGAGCAAGATTATCCAACCCCTAAGAATCTGATAGAGGTGCAAGCCTTTGTAGGGATTTGTGCTTTTTTTTTTTTTAGATTTTATTTATTTATTTGACAGAGAGAGAGAGAGAGATCACAAGTAGGCAGAGAGGCAGGCAGAGAGAGAGAGGGAGAAGCAGGCTCCCTGCTGAGCAGAGAACCTGATGTGGGGCTTGATTCCAGGACCCTGAGATCTTGACCTGAGCTGAAGGCAAAGGCTTAACCCACTGAGCCACCCAGGCGCCCTGGGATTTGCGCTTTTGAAGGACTTTTACTCCCCACCTCGCACAGTGACTCCATCCCTTATACCACCTGGTAAAGACAGGGCACATGTGAAAGGAATCAGAGCAGCAAATGTGAGTCTGCTGTGGTAGTTCTGCAGGTATCTTCGATGTGCGCAAGGAATATAGAGCCCTTGCAATGCTTGCCCCCAATTCCAACATAGTCAATATTGTATAATCAGAATCCTGAGTCAGTGTATAGGTAATAGGGAATTTTACTTATTCTGTGGTAATACACACAGCTGTTAATATTGATCAGTCTAGATTAGTGAATCTCTACTTTCCTCTGCTCATTATAATCACTTGGATAGCTTTAAATACTAACACTGAATAGCAGTTACCTTTGGGAAGATATTAACTGAAAGGGACAAGAAAAAGTATTCTGGAGTTCTAGAAATGGTGTATACAAGAGGTCAGATATGCTTATTTATTTACATATTGCCCATGGCTTCTTTTCTAGTACAAGAGTTAAGTAGTTGTGACAATAGTTGTGACAAAGAGTGGCTGGGCATTTGGCCGTTACCAAAAATGTTTGCCAACCTCTGGTCTGTATCTTTATCTCAGTCAATATTACGTATGTATGTATATATGATTCAGATAAAGATCTACTGAGCTATACTAACAACTTTTGCATTATTCCACGTGTAAACTATATCCCCGAAAGTACTAAATAAAAAGTAAATAAAAAGACCAAAAAAATGCAAGTGCTTGAATTCTACCTCCAGATAAGTCTTATTTAATTGATCTATGGTATGGTCTGTATATCAGGGTTTCTAAAAGCTCTGAAGGCAATTCTAATGATCAAACATGGTTGTAAACCACAGAGTTAGATCCTCATTTATATGAACAAACAAAGATCACCAAATATTTGAGGAAAACCAACCACATGAATGCAATATACCAAGTGCACAAAAAGAACCAACCCCTGAAGAAATAGTAAAGAAAACAAAGAGGACTTAAAAATAGATGTCATTATTATTCTCTAAAAATATAAGAGGGTAGCACAAGCACTAAATAAGAATAGTCAGCTTTGGAAAAAAATTAATCAGAAAAACCGGTTATTTTGAACTAATAATCATTATTGGCAAAATGCCAGTAGAATGATTAAATAGCAGAAACATAATATATGTATCACAAATTAGTGAATTGGAAAATTAATTGGTGTGGTTTCCCCCAGATGTAGTACTAAAGAAAGGGATAGGAAGATTATGGCAGAAAAGTTAGGAGACCAGGAGGACAGATCAAAACAAACAAACAAACAAAAAACCACAAAAACAAAGGTCTATTTAACAGGAGTTCCAGAAGAAGGGAACAGAAAAAATGAAGAGAATGAAATAGTGAACTGAATAGTGAAGAGAAATTTCCCTGAATTAGAGAAATACTTTAGTCTTAAGACAGAAAGTGTCCACCTAATTAGATAGTGTTGATCTGAGGAAAATATATCTATTTGAGGAGGGAAATGGGAAAGGTTTGGTTAACAAAACTAGAATGCACTAAGCTAGTACATCAAGAAAGATCTAGAGAAAACAGATAAGAATACATTGAAGCCTGCTTCTTAACTTATTCCAGCGACCAAAACCACAACCAGAATTCAATTTGAACGTCCCAGTGAGACTTAACTATACAAATATCACTGCCAGGTGTTCTGATTTTAGGCTACCTCTTTATATGAATTATATTGCAGTAAGAAGAGCTATGTGGAAGTAAAATAACCATCAAACAGGAAAAGAAAATCACATGCTCTATCTAGCTTCCCCTTAGAGGAAGATAGGGCAAGAGGTTTGGAAGGACTTGTGTAGTGGAGATAGGATATGATCACATGAGTTTATTCTTAGGCTAAGTAAAAAGGATTTACTGAGCCTGTGTGGACCCACAGAGAAAATAGTTAATGTTTCTGCACAACTAGGGCTTGCTGAACAAATATTACTGGAACTTGGAACCTGGGTTAAAAAGAGAAGCTTTGGAAGGTGATTTACAACTGTATACATAGTGAGAGAACTCAAGAGAGATTTGTCATCAGATGTGTTACATTTCATTCCTTGATTGTAGAACTGGAGACAATAGTCTTATGTTTCTCTTTTAGAATTTAGATTCTTTTAGAATTTAGATTCTAAATTCTTTATCTCTAAATATCTCTAAATATCTTTTAGAATTTAGATTCTAAAAGGTTAGAATAAGAACACCAGATCCTTTCCAAGAAGCAAAGGTTTAATTCCTCCTTCTTGGAGGGACAGCCCTCTATCTTCTATATAAATGCCCAGATTCACTTCTGCATCCCTTGCCTGCAATGTAGATTCTGTTTGTGCAGAGTGATATCCAACTCTCATCCTGTCAACCCAAGAATAAGAAATCAGGGCACAGAACTACAAAATTATTATGTGCTTGAAAAGTAAATAATGATACTCTGCTCCAGAAATCTCATATGTGCATTCAGAATAATATTAATAAATAGGGATATTAAAATCTTAACAGCCTACAAACTCTGGACCTTCTTCACCTCTCATTAACATGGTTGCAGTGAGTATAAGTAGATCAGATGTTTGTGCATATGCTTTTTTATTGTTGAAATATCTTTTTTATTTAAAAATGTTAATTCATTAGTTAACATAGAGTGTTACATTAGTTTCAGGTGTACAATATAATGATTCAACAATTCTATATATTACTCAGTACCCACCAAGGTAAGTGTACTCTAATCCCCTTCACCTATTTCACCCATACTCCCACTAACCTCCCTCTGGTAATCATCTCTTTCTTCTCTATAGTTGAGCATCTGTTTATTGGTTTGTCTTTCCCCCCTTTTTTTCCTTTCTTCTGTTTCTTAAATACCATATATGAGTAAAATCATATGGCTTTTGTCTTTCTTTGACTGACTTATTTCACTTGGTATTATGCTTTCTAGATCCATCCATCTTGCAAATGGCAAGATTTCATTATTTTTTATGTTGGAATAATATTACACTGTGTGTGTGTGTGTGTGTGTGTGTGTGTGTGTGTGTGTGTGTGTGTGTGTACAGCACATCTTCTTTATTCATTCATTTATTGGTAGACACTTGGACTGCTTCTGTATCTTGGCTATGGTAAATAATGTTGCAATAAACATGGGGGGCCAGTATCCCTTTGAATTAGTATTTTTATATTTTTATATTTAGCAGGATTACTGGATTGTAGGGTAGTTCTATTTTTAATTTTTTGAGGAACCTCCATACTGTTTTCCACAGTGACTGTACCAGTTTGCATTCCCATCAACAGTGCAAGAGGGTTCCTTTTTCTTCACATCCTTGCCAACACTTGTTTCTTGAGTTTTTGATGTTAACCATTCTGACAGATATGAGATGATATCTCATTGTGGTTTTGATTTCCATTTCCCTGATGATGAATGATGTTGAGCATCTTTTCATGTGTCTATTGGTCAGCTGTATTTTTTTTAATTTGTCCTGTGTACACTAGTACTTTCAGAAAGAGCGTATGTGTCTAATTTCTAATTAGTCTGCTACTAGGTCTTCTCTGGGCTTGAAGGCAGTTATCTACCTTTTATTGTTGTTGTAGCAAGAAATTCTAACATGGTAGCTGTTCTTTTAACAAAATTTAAGCGTACAATAGAGTATTCATCTTGCATGACTGAAACTTTATACATTGAATAGAAACCCCATTTCTCCCTTTTCCCAGCTCCTGGCAACCACATTATGCTCTATTTTAGATACCTCATATGTATTAACTAGGGTGCTCTAGAGAAACAGAACCAATAGGAGATATATAAAGGAAAAGATGATATAAATAGATGATAGATAGATAGATACATAGATAGATATAGATAGCTAGATGATAGATAATAGATACATACATACATAGATACATAGATTTATTATAGAAATTGGCACACACAGTTATGGAGGTTGGAAAGTATCATAATTTGCCTTCTGCAAACTGTAGCACCAGGAAAGTCAGTGGTATAAATCAATCCAGTTCCAAAGGTCTGAGAATCAGGGGACTGCTATTGTAGGTTTAGATTCTGAAGGTCCAAAAACCTGGAGCTCTGATGTCCAAGAGCAGGAAAAGATGGACATGCCAGCTCAAGAAAAGAATGAATTCATCTTTCCTTTGCCTTTTAATTTCATTCAGGCCCTTAAAGGATTGAATGATGCCCTTCCACATTGGTGAGGTTGTATCTCTTTACTCAGTTTACTGAATCAAATGTTCATATATTCCAAAAACATCATCACAAATACACCCAGAAATGTTTTATCATCTTTCTGGGCATCCCTTAACCCTGTCAAAATTAACCATCACATCATGTATAAGTGGACTCATGTAGTATTTGTTTTTCTGTGACTGACCTATTTCATTGAACATGGTATCTCCCAGGTTATTCCATGCCGTTGCATATTGCAGAATGTATATACACATTTTCTTTATCCATTCATCCATGAATGAACATTTAGATTGTTCTATTATCTTGGCTACTGTAAATAATGTTTAAATGAACATGGGAGTGCAAATATCTCTTTAAGATCGTACTTTTAACTTTCTTGGATAAATACTCAGAAATAGGACTGTTGGATCATATATGGTAGTTCTATTTTTAACTTTTTGAGGAAACTCCATATTTTCCATAGTGACTGAATATTTTGCATTCCTATCAGCAATATGTAGGGGTTTCAATTTCTCCTCATCCTCTCCAACACTTGTTATTATTTTTTAACAGTGGCCACCCAAATGGGTATGAATTAATATCTCATTGTTGTTTTGAATGGCATTTTCCTCATGATTACTTATGTTAAGAATATTTTTATATATCTATTGGTCATTTTTATATCTTCTTTGGAAAATGTCTATTCAAGTCTTTTGCCCATTTTTCACAAGATTATTTGTGATTTTGTTTTTCCTATTGAACTATAGTAGTTCCTTATGTGTTTCAGATATTATTCCCTTAACAGCTCTTTGATTTGCACTCTTTTCTCCCATTCCGTAAGTTGCCTTTTCACTATGTTAATTGTTTTCTGTGCAGAAACTTTTTAGTTTGATGTGGTCCCACTTGTTTAGTTTTGTTTTAATTCTCTGGTGTTTTGTGTTTGTTGTTGTTGTTGTGTACGTGTGCGTGTGTATTTTGTTTTGTATTTTGGTGTCAAATCCAAGAAATCATTGCCAACTTCAATTTCATGAAGCTGTTTCTTTCAGTTTTCCGTCTGCCTCTGACTTTAGAAAATAATGCCCCCTTTATTCCTGTCAATACTCTTTTATTGTTAAAGAAGTGGCAGTAAATATGTGTATTCAATCTGCCTTACCTTGCTAAAGTCCTAATGTTTGTCTTGAATTTCACATATATCTGGATTAACAAAGAAGTCAAACTATTACACTTCAGTTGCATGATTTTAGTGATAATAACAGAAAGAACTACTATTGCTGAACACTACTGTTTGCCAGGTACTATCTTGAGAACTTTGCATTCATTATCTTGTTTAAGTCTCAAAACAACCCAACAAGGTAAGTACAATTTATACCCATATTTTAAAAAACAAACTGGAGCTTAGAGGTTACACATTTATCCAGTATCATAAAACTTTTAACTGTGTAATTTTTCACAAGGAGCAGAGTGAGTATTGACATCCACGTACTTCCATTTCACATCTCAAGCTTTAACCAGAATGAAGCAATGTTTTTGTGGTAGCTTAAAGGGATATATGTAATCACCAATAATACTAGTAGAAATAGGCTTTTCTGATAACATATACAGCATATTTCTTGGTAGAGGTGATTTAGAGCAAAAATCAGAAGACTGTAAATTTATTTTGTTTAACAGTAGTTTCCCCATTATATAGCTCCACATTTTCAATGTAATCCAAAGGAGGAAATAAACATCCCCTCTTAACTGCAGTCCTCACACTTTCTGTAAAGGACTAAAAAATTACTGTAAGCCAAAATGACTTTTAATTTTCCCTGGGGATATATTCTTTAACTAGAACTACAAAGTATCAAACTAAGCAATGGTGGTAGATAGATAACAAAATCACCACAATATTCCAATCCTCCCTGTATCCAAATTTTTGCAATTTGACTTTGTAGCTTCTCCATCCAAGAGGTGGAGTCTATTTTCTGATACTTTAACTCTTTTTTATTAAGTTTTTTTTTTTAATTCCAGCATAGTTAGCATATGGTGTTATATTAGTTTCAGGTGTACAACTCAATGATTCAACAATTCTATACATTACACAGTGCTCATCATGATAACTGTAACCTTTAATCTTCATCACCTATTTCACCCATCCTCCCATCTGCATGTCTTCCTTGAAGAAATGTCTATTCATGTCTTCTGCCCATTTTTTAATTAGATTCCTCATATATTTTAGATATAAACTCTTTATCAGATGTGTCATTTGCAAATATCTTCTCCCATTCTATAAGTTGCTTTTTAGTTTGGTGATTGTTTTCTTTGCTGGGTGGAATCTTTTTATTTTGATATAGTCTCCATCATTTATTTTTGCTCTTGTTTCCATTGCCTCAGGACACATATCTAGAAGGATGTTGCTATGACCAATGTCAGAGAAATTACTGACTGTACTCTTCTAGGATTTTTATGGTTTCAGGTCTCATATTTGGGTCCTTAATCCATTTGAATTTATTTTTGTGTATGGTGAAGAAAGTGATTCCATTTCTTTCTTTTGCATGTTTTTGTCCAGTTTTTCCAACAATATTTGTTGAAGAGATTATCTTTTTCCCATTGCATATTCTTGCCCCCTTTGCAAAAAATTAATTGATTATATAATTGTGGGTTTATTTCTAGGCCCTCTAATCTGTATTTTGTATTATTTATTATTTGTATTATTTCTATTCTGTATTTTGATAGAGATTGCATGAAATGTGTAGATTGCTTTAGGTAGTAGAGATAATTTTTATTTTTTTAAATATCATTTTCTTTTTTTTATTATGCTGTTAGACACTGTATAGTTGGCTATATATTAGTTTTTGATGTGGTGTTCAATGATTCATTAGTTGCATATAACACCCAGTGCTCATCACAACATGTGCCCTCCTTAGTACACATCACTCTGTGTAGTAGAGCTATTTTAACAATATTTGTTATTCCAGTCCAAGAGTATGGCATGTCTTTCCATTTCTTTGTGCCATCTTCAATTTCTTCCATCAGTGTTTTATAGTTTTTAGAGTACAGGTTTTTCACCCCTTTGGTTAGGTTTATTCTTAGGTATTTTATTATTTTTATGTAATTATAAATGGGATTGTTTTCTTAATTTCTCTTTCTTCTATTTCATTATTAGTGCATAGAAATGCAACAGATTTTTGTACATTGATTTTGTATCCTGCAACTTTATTGAATTCATTTATCAGTTCAAATAGTTTTTTTAGTGGAGTCTTTAGGGTATTTTATATATAGTATCATGTCATCTGCAAATAGTGAAAGCTTGACTCCTTCGTTACCAATTTGTATGCCATCATTTCTTTTTGTTTTCTGATAGTCGTAGCTAGGATGTCCAGTATTATGTTGAATAAAAGTGGTGATAGTGAATATCCTTGTCTTGTTTCTGACCTTAGGAAAAATGCTCTTTGTTTTTCCCCATTTACTATGATGTTCACTGTGGGTTTTTCATATTAAGATATTTATTATGGTGGGGTGTATTCCCTCTAAACCTATTTTTCAGGGCTGTGATCATGAGTGGATATTGTATTTTATCAAATATTTTTCTGCCTCTATTGAGATGATCATATAGTTTTTTTATCCATTTTATTATTGATGTGATATTTCACATTGATTTGATAAAACAGCAGAATGCACATTCTTTTCAAGTGCAAATGGAACACTCTCCAGAATAAATCATATATTAGGCCACAAAAAAAGTATCAACAAATTCAAAAAGATTGAAGTTATATTATGCATCTTTTCTGCTATGAAATTAGCAATGAAATGCTATGAAACTAGAAATCAACCAGAAGGAAAAATCTGGAAAGAGCACAAATACATGGAGATTAAATAATATGCTACTAAACAATGAATGGGTCGATGAAGAAATAAAAAATACATGGAAGAAAAAAAAAATACATGGAGAGAAATGAAAATGAAAACACAATGAACCAAAATCTTTGGAACGCAGCAAAAGCAGTTGTAAGAGGGAAGTTCATAGAAATATAGGCCAAGAAATTTCTCAAATAAACTACCTAACCTTACATCTAAGGGTGCTAGAGAAAGAACAACACATGAAGCCTAAAGCCAGCAGAATGAAGGAAATAATGAAGATTAGAGTAGAAATAAATGATATAGAAACGAAGGGAAAAAAACAATAGAACAGGTAAAACTAGGAGCTGATTCTTTGAAAAATTTACAAAATTGATAAACTTCTATCCAGACTTATCAAAAAGAAAAGAGAAAAGACCGAAATAACATCACCAATGAGAGAGGAAAAATAACAATGCCACAGAAATACAACTAGAACATTATGAAAAACTATATGCCAACAAATTGGACAACCTGGAAGTAATGGATAAATTCATGAAAACATATAAACTACAAAACTGAAACAGAAAGAAATCAAATACTTGGACAGACTGATAGCCAGCAGAGAAATTGAATCAGTAATCAAAGAACTCCCAAAAAACAAAAGTCCAGGACCAGATGGCTTCATAGTCGAATTCTGCCAAACATTTAAAGAAGAGTTAATATCTCTTCTTCTGAAACTACCCCAAAATATATAAAAGGTAGGAAAACTTCCAAATTCATTCAATGAAGCCTAATACCCAAACCGGATAAAGTCCCCACTAAAAAAGAGGGCTTTAGGCCAATATTCCTGATGAACATGGATGCAAAAATTCTCAATAAAATACTAACAAACCAAATCCAACAATACATTACATTAAAAAATCATTCACCGTGATTAAGTGGGATTAATTCCTTGGTTGCCAAGTTTTTTCAATATTCACAATTCAACCAATGTGACACATCACATTAAAAGCATTCTGAGAAACAAAGTGAGGGTTTGGAGGGGAGGGGGTGGGGAGTTGGGTGAGCCTGGTGGTGGGTATTAAGGAGGGCACGTATAGCATGGAGCACTGGGTGGCTGCGGTGCATAAACAATGAATCTCAGAACACAGAAAAAATAAAATAAAATAAAACAAAATAAAAGAAAGGATATGAACCATATCATTATTCCAATAGATGCAGAAAAACACTTGACATTCTATTTACAATTGCTCTTTCTCCTTTTAAAATTCTCTATCACTATACTTTTTTGCCATTTAAAGTACAATGTGTTTTGGAGTGGACCTTCTTGAGGTCTTATTATTGGGGGCTCTCTGTGCCTCTTGGGTCTGTATATCTGTTTCCTTCCGTGGATTAGGGAAGTTTTCAGCTATTATTTCTTCAAATAAATTTTCTGCCTCCTTTTCTCTTTCTTCTTCTTCTGCAATACATATAATACGAATAGTGTTATGCTTGATAGAGTCCCTGACTTGCTCTGTCTATTCTTATTTTGCAACATTTTTTTTCTCACCTGCTCAGCTTGATTACTCTGTCTTCCAGATCACTAATTCTCTCCTCTCCTTCCCCAAACCTGCTATTTATTCCATCTAGTGTGTTTTAAATTTCATTTATTGTGCTCTTTACCTCTGATTGGTTCTTTTTTATGTTTATTAAAGATCTCACTGATGTCTTCATGCTTTTCTCAAGTCCAGTGAATATCTTTATGATCCTTACTTTAAATTCCCTATCAGGCATATTATTTATATCTGTTTCACTTAGATCTCTTGATGTAGTTTTTGCCTGTTCTTTTATTTGGGAAATATTCTTCTATCTTCTAATTTTGTCCAGCTTTCTGTGTCTGTTTCTCTCTGTTAGAAAAGTCAGCTATGTCTCCTGCTCTTGAAAGTAATGGCCTTATGAAGAAGAGGTCTTATAGTGTTGTGCAGTGCAGTATCCCCTTTTCACCAGGACCTAGGACTTCAGGAGGTGTCTTCTCTGTGTGTTGTGTGCACCCTGATGTGTTCTACTTTTTCCTTCACTCCAATCATCTGCAGATGCTCTCTTTACTGTTGTAGGTAGTGTTTGGTCCCCAGCTGGAGTGAGGTACAGTTTTATGAAGGTTCATGCTGTTACGCTTGCAAATGAGACCTGCTGCTGCCATTGCTGGGACCAGCAAAGATCCACAAAATGAGCAAAGTGTCCAAGGCATGTAATTTTAAGAAAGTGTGCCTTGAGCTTCCACAGGACCCACTGACACTGCTGCTGCCATCACTGGGATCAAGGTCCCACAAAATGCACAGGTTGGGAGACAGTTTGGCAAGGTTTGTGCTGGTCTTCTGGGGGGAGGGAACCCACAGTGCCAGGACTGATGCAAACATCACTGTGGAGGGGGAATTCACCAAGGCACAGAGTATGGGTGGGGCTTGGTGTAAGCATGTTAAGTAGTGATTGTCAGCACCATGATGATTTTGTAGGTAGCTGTTTATGCTGGGGCAAGGGAGAAAGATTGTGCCTTCCAGCTCCTTTCTTCTGGGAGAAGTCCCTCAGTGGCCACTAACCCTCCAAGACACACTCCAAGATGAGTAAATCACACTCCCTCCTTATTTCCTAGGCATTTTTCAAACTGCTCTTTCTATGCTATAACTTTATGGGCTGTTTGCCATGCTGCCTCTTTAAGGGTGAGAACTTAGATTCCTATCACCCTCTAGATTCTCTCAGAAGGAGTCAGCTGATTTTTAAAATTCCAGGCTTTAAGTCCTGCTGGTTGTAAGAACTCATGACATTCAGTCCTTCTCACTTTCAAAGCAAAATATCATAGGAATTTGTCTTCCCTCATGTGGGCCCTCAGTGTGATAATCTGTTTCTCTCCCCTCTCCACACCCACATCTCTGTCCCTCCCTCTGTGGACCACTGTAGTTTGTTTCATTCCCCACTGCATCTCCACACTTCCTGCCCTCTTCAATATGGCCTCTTCTCTGCCTTTAGTTGTAAAGTTATTTTCTGCCAGGCTTTTAGGTTTTTTTTTTTTTTTTTGGATTATTTATGCTGATGTGAGGGTTATCTAGTTATATCCATGAGACAAAGTGAGCTTAGGGTCCACTTACTCTGCCATATTCCCAGCCTCCTTTGTGTGCATTCCTATTATGTCATGCTTTCTACCAGTTCCTTTGTTACAGAGTAGGAAATCTCAGAGATGAAAGATGGGAGATATCATTCTCCTCGTGGCTCTTCATTGCTTTAAACAAATAATTGTGGCACCTTTCTTCCTTGAGTGTTTAACATGTTCCTGACTGCCACTGAGGAAAACCATGCTTATCCATAGACTCATAATGGGTAGGTTCACCACGCAAAGGGCATAGGACAGCTGAAATGAAGAAAAGCATTGAAGAGAAGACAAAAGACCAAACTGCATTTGTCAGACTAGGCTCTGTTATGCCATGGTAGTAAACTACCTCAACCACAAAGCTTAACCCAACAAAGGTTATTTCATTCTCAAACTATGTGTCTATTGCACGTTAACACAAGGACTCTGCACTGTAACCACTCAGGGATTTTCACTGATGGAAACTTCATCATAATAGAGTTCCATGATCACATAGGGTAAAGCAATGTGGAAAACTGTGGTTCTTAAAACTTGTCTTTGGGGGGCACCTGGGTGGCTCAGTGGGTTAAAGCCTCTGCCTTCAGCTCAGGTCATGATCCCAGGGTCCTGGGATCGAGTCCCGCATCGGGCTCTCTGCTCAGCAGGAAGCCTGCTTCCCCCCTCTCTCTGCCTGCCTCTCTGCCTACTTGTGATCTCTGTCTGTCAAATAAATAAATAAAATCTTTAAAAAAAAAACTTGTCTTTGGGTAAAACACGTAACTTTGGCTCACATTCCTTGGGCAAAGAAAATAACATGGTCACATCTAACTTCAGGGGGTTGGAAAGAGCAATTCTACCTACCATGTGCTTGAGAAGGAAACTGGAATATTTGGTAAATAGCACTAAAAGTACTCCAGTTTTCCTTTCTTGTCACTGAATACTTCACCCTTCTGCAAGAATGGAATTGAAAATTTCCATTCATTCACTCTTTCACTTTCAAAATCTAGGCTCTTTGAATAGTGTTTAGGGGTTTTTCGTTTGTTTGTTTGTTTGTTTTTAACCATGCTATAGGTGGCCCCTCTTAGTCCAGAGAAATATGAACCAAAAAGAAAAGTTGTCTGCCCCCTCATACTCAACATTCAGTGGTGAAACAGGAAAAGAGAACCACAATAAACAATCTCTTTTGGAAAGAAGACTGGAAATCACAACACAATCCCTAGTTAATAACAACTCTTAATCCCACTGTACAGATGTAGAAAGAGTTCCCTGTGTAGGAAGTGAGAATGTTTCTTAATTAAGCCCTGATTCTGCTCCCTGGGAAGAGATCCCTGCTCATTTTTTCTCTATGAATCTTTCTGCCTTCAGAGGGTTTCTTTCTTTTGTGTCACCATCATTGACCACAACTGCAATGAGCATTGGAAAATACATATCCCTTGGGGGCTGAAAAACTCATAACCTGCATCCTTTTTATAGTAGATTTGGAACCCAAGGGTAATTTTAAGTCTTAAACAGTCACAGCAATTTATTCCAGGCTTCTTATCTACTTAGTTTGATTCAACTCCAACTGTCAATAACCATACCCACAATTAATTACTACACACACTTTGCATATTTGCTGTATTTATTTGCTTTCTCATAGTCATGTCTCTCACCACTTAATTGTGAGTACTTGGAGCCTATCAGGCTTTCATTGAGCTAGATCTCAACTTTATTTCCCCTCAAATATTTGTCCAACAGAAAAGATTTACTTGTGGCAACAGCCCTAATTTGATATTTCCTTTGGGACAACACAGTTTATTCAGACATTTTTACGATGGTTGAATTGCCATGCCCTTGATTTAATCCTGCTATGGGGCTGTTTTAAGAAGCTTTTGTCATGAGAAAACTCTATTTGTTTTACTTTTTACTCATTGAAGCTAGAAGAAATTGTCTCTTCCTATCACACAAGTCCTCACATTTCTGGATTCTATGTTCCCTTTCATCACACTCCTTTCACAACAGCCAATTCTTTTCTGACCTCAGCACTTCCTTGTAGTAACTTGTCAAATGTGATGAACAATGACTAACACACAGTGCCAACATTCTGTATTACAGTCTCTACCCCTAGAGCTAAACATTCATTAGGCAAATTATGTGCCTTACAAATTAATGCAGACAACAATTTCAGCAAATATTTTATCACTACAAAACATGGATCACCATTCTTCCAGTCCCTGATAACCATTTATTTTTTTATTCAATATCTGGTTCTTCAGCCAATGTTACTTATTATTTTTTTGTTATGCTAATACTGTCCTGTTTCAGTCTGAATAGGCTAGATTATGCAGTAAAAATAAACAATCCAAAAATATCAGTAGGTTGAAACAATAAGAAATTTATTTCTTTCTCATACTGCTAGTTCAATGTTGGGCAGCCAGAGGGCTTTGCTCATTGTAGTTACTGAGACCAGGCTTACAGAGGCTTTAGATCAATATGGGTTTCCACAATTACTATCAGAGGAAAGAGAATATGACAAACAGTGTGCTAGTCAAATCTCATGGAAGAGATACGTCATTTGTTCTCAAATATTAGCCAATATATGTCACATGGGCACAGATAACTTCACAAGGTGTGGGAAATACAAGTTACCATGTGCCCAGGAGAACCAGAAACATATGAATGATGGCATTAATGACATCACAAGAGGGATAGACACATCCTACATCATTTTTTCAAATTCCATTGATAAAAATTCCATTAGGAAACACTAATTTTCTACACAGAAAAGATTACCTACAAAAGTAATGTGAATCCAAATCATTTCAGACTTTTCATCCACAATGCAAGATGTTAGAAACAGTGGAGTAAGGTCTTTAAAATGTCAAAGGAAGAGGATTTTTAAACTAGAATTCCCTAGCTAGGAAAATTATCAGTTAAGTATGATGGCAAAATAAGGGCTGACTCAGCCATACACTCAAGCAACTCACGCCATTCAGTATCACTGAAATAATTATTCACTGAATAATAATTATTTATTATTATTTATTGAATAATTATTCACTGAAATAAATAAACATACTCTGGCAAAAGGAAAACAGAATTCAAGCAAAAGGAATACAAAATACAGGAAATAGTAGTAAGCAAAAAGTAAAACTTGCAGTTCACAATAGTTATTAATAATAAAGCTAAAAAATTAATCATTTTATGTGAATAGTTTATAAAATAGAAGGGATAGGCTGTTAAAAATGATTTGAAATAAAAATTCAGTTAATATCAGTGAAACACAGATAACATGGGAGGGGCAGAAAATAAACAAAAGCTTACAGAAGTCTTATCTGGAAAAGAAGATAAAATTTGATTAGTATTCTTTGTTGGTGGAGATTGTAAATGTAAATGTACTTCCTAGAAATTTGAAGGCAACAATTTGCAGGATGGAAATAAAAAGCAGAATTTACCAAACAGCAGATTATGGTAGAGGGGAGAAATACAATGTTACTCATCTAAATGAGGGGGGAAAAATGCAGGAATTATATGAAAACCAAGATAAACACAAAAATAAAGCCAAGTAACAAAAAATTATATCAAAAGGGTTCCATTTCTTGCACTGACAACATGAAGAGCGCCATGGATTTACTCTTCAGTAAAATTTGTGGAAATTATTTTTAAAACAATCATTTAAAATATTTGGAAATGGTCCTACAGGCATATACAAATGAAACTCATTCAAACAAATTTACCAACACATAAATGGAGGGTTTATAATATTGACCATATGAACCATGACCCACTCCCTCCCACATCCCACCCAGAACAGTGTGAAGGAAACTGCACTCCAGATAGGTGCAACCAAGAACATAGGGCTTCCTCTCCACCCAGTTCCCAGTTAAGGGTTTTGGTATTTTTCTGGGAAGGATGGAAATCAGCATTTCTCATCCCATCCCAAGCTACCTGTTGCAGAGGCTAAGTTCCAGGCGAGTGAGGCTGAAAAGTGTAGGCTCTCTTCTTCCATCCAGCCCCCAATTGTGTAACAGAGACTTCACCATGGGAATAGTGTACTGTGAATACTGAAACTCCAATTTACCTCTCTCTGGTGGAGTTACCATTCCAGGAAAGACAAACCAAAAATATCTGAGGCTACTGACCAATTAACCTTCATGCCATGCACCAACCAAGTAAAGCAGGGGTGTTACTAAGAACTATGTAGTCCACTGTTCCTGCTTACAGCTCCAGAGCCATGGCTCAGAGCTTTTGACGATGAAGAGGAAATCCATAAAAACAGTGATCTCTGAAGATCTTTCTAAAAGAAATTATTTCATTTTACCTCATTTGATACAGATAAAGAAGTCCAAGCCTAATAGAACTCTTAAAAGCAATGGAGCTTGTGATAGAAAGCAAGTAAGTGGATACTGTAGATCCACTATAAATACAAGCTAAATAGGAGTTATAATAGTTGTATAGAAAACTATACAACATTGCTGAAAGAAAATAAAAAAGAGTTAAATAAATAGAAAGACATACTGTGTTCATGGGTTGGGAGACTTAATAGTATAAGATGGCAGAGCAACATGAATTGAGCTACAGATTCAATATATTCCTTATTGGCATTCCAATTTTTTTAAGGAAATGTAAAATGTAAAATTTCCCTTCCTAAAATTTGTATGGAATCAAAAAGGACCCCAAATAACCAAAATAATCTTGAAAAAGAAGAATGAAGTTGGAAGACTCACACTTCCCAATTTTTAAAATGTACTACAAATCTACAGTCATAGAAAGAGTATGGTATTGGCACAAGGATAGATATATGTCAGTGAAATAAAAGAGTCCAAAAACACTCTTATACATCCATATTCATTTGTGTTTCAACAGGAGTACCAATGAGAAAAATCAATGAGGAAAGAATAGTCTTTTCAATAAATGGTCCTGGGAGAACTGGATAGCCACATGCCAAAAAAACAAAACAAAACAAAAACAAAAACAACCAAACAAACAAAAAAACACCAGGAGTTGAACCACTACTTCATTCAATATACAAAAATTAACTTAAAATGAAAGAAAAACCTACATGTAAGAGCTAAAGCTATGAAATTCCTAAAAGGAAACATATGGGTAAATTTTCATGTTCTAGGGTTTGACAATCTTTTCTTTGATAGGACACCAAAAGCACAAGCAACAAAAGAAAGAGTAGATACATTAGATTTTCTCAAAATTAAAACGTTTTGTACTTCAAAATGATAGTATCAGGTAAGTGAAAAGACAATCCTTGGAATGGGAAAAAAATATTTACACATCATGTGTGAGATTATGTACCTAGAATACATGAAGAACACTCACAACTTAACCACAAGAAGATGAGCAACTCAATTTAAAAATGAGGAAAGGATTTAAACAGGTGTTTTTCCAAAGAAGAGATACAAATGGTCAACAAACACCTGAAAAGATGCTCAATATGAAGATAGTTATAAGAGAAATGCAAATTGAAACCACAGTGAGATACCACTTAACATTCAGTAAGATGCTATAATTAAAATGGCAGATAATAACAAGCATTAGTGAGCATGTGCAGTAATTAGAACCTTTATATACTGCTAGTGGGAAAGTAAAATGGTACAACTTTAGAAAACAGTTTGGAACTTCCTCAAAAAGTTAAATACAGAGTTGTCATTGGACTAAAAAATGCTACTTCTAGGTATATGTCCAAGTAAAAACATATGAATAGGCAACTTGTACATGGGTAAGTATAGTGACCTTATTTATAATAGCCAAAAGGTAAAAACAACCCAAATGTGCATCAATGGATAAGTAGATTTAGAATAAGTGGTATATCCATACAATGGAGTATTATTTAGCGTTAAAAAGGAATAAAGTATTGATGCATTTTAAACATGGGTGAACCAGCCTGGCTGGGTGGCTATCAGTTAAGCATCTGCCTTTCGCTCAGGTCATGATTGCAGGGTCCTGGAATCGAATCTCATATCAGGATCTCTCCTCCACAAGGAGTTGTCTTCTACCTCTTCCTCTGTTCTCTCTCTCTCTCTCTGTCTCTCAAATAACTAAAATCTTTAAAAAATAAAAAATAAAATAATAAACTTCTAGCAAGTCTTAAGAAATTAAACTAAAATGAACAGGAAAAAGAAGAAAAAAGTGCCCTTGGACAGAGTTGGAAGATGGCAGCAGAGTAGGAGGACTCTAGGCTGACCTCATCCCACAAATACAAATAAATCATCCTAAATACACCAGAAACTGACCTGAAGACCAGTAGAGCAAACTTTACAACTAAACGTAGGAAAGAGGTCACATCAAAGAAAGTAGGAAGTATAGCAATGTGGTTTGGGAAACAGATCTTGGCCACCTCTGCAGTGGGGAGGGAGCCACAATTACAGAGAAGAGCAAGAGACAGACCAGCATACAGGGGAGCATATGAGGAAAATGAGTCCCCATAGCAACTGGCTTGGAAAGCAAGAAAAGCCAAATATTGTGAGTTCTCACATCCAGCAAGGCTTAAAGCCTGGAGTTTTAAAGGTCAGCAGACTTAGCTGGGATAGAACCTGGAGGGCACTGCACTGGTCTTGGAGAGATGGCCAGCAAACAACCTGTGGACATACAGCATGGAAACAGCAATCTGAAGAGCACTTGAGGCACACAGTGAGGAAGTTATTCTTTCATATCAGAGCACATCTCAGAAAGACAGCATTCATAGAGAGATCCTTCCAGGGACAGAGGAAATACCCTCTGTTATTTCCATCCTCCAACATTCAGCATAAGCCCAGGGCCACCTACAGGAAGTAGCATAGCACTGATACCTTGATACCTAAATTACTTACACAAAACCCTGCCCCATGCCCACCCCAACCCTGTTCTGGTGGAACCACCCCTCCCAGTCATACTCGCCTCAGTCCCAACCCAACCTGTCTTTCCCCCAAAGACAGGCCCAAACCCCTGCTCATACTATATCTTCTGACAAAGGAATCTATTGGCACTACAGTTCCTGCAGCAATGCCAACAAATCTCATTTCACAAGCAGACAAGAGCACATCTAGGTAAAACTCATCACATTCAGTCCCTGGAACAAACATTGTCCACAAGAGGCAGAGAGGCTCTGCAGATAACTAGCCAAAAGCAGCCAGGACACAACAGCAGAGTACATGCAGCACATGCCAGAGAAACTCTGAAGCAACAGGCCCTGGGAAATAGGGGACGCTACATAGCAGGGCGTTAAGGGAACTCTTTTTTGTAAGGCCATAACCCTCCAGAATAGGAGATGTAGCTGACTTTCCAAACACACACACACAAAAAACAGGCACAGAAACTTAAACAAAATGAGAAGATAGAGAAAGTTATCCTAAATGAAAGAAAAGGACAAGGTCATAGCCAGAGATCTAAGCAAAACAGATATAAGTAACATGCCTGATAAAGAATTTGAAGTAATGATCATAAGGATACTCACCTGGCTTGAGAAAAATGGAAGACAAGAGTGAAACCCTTAACACTGAGATAAGGAATAACATAGCAGATATAAAGGGGTCAACAAAAGAAATGAGAAACACATCCGATGGAAAGAACAGCAGGATGGAATAAGCAGAGGAACAAATTAGTGACCTAGAAGACAAAGTATAGAAAGTAATGAAGCTGGGACGCCTGGGTGGCTCAGTTGGTTAAGCAGCTGCCTTCGGCTCAGGTCATGATCCCAGCGTCCTGGGATCGAGTCCCACATCGGGCTCCTTGCTCATCAGGGAGCCTGCTTCTCCCTCTGCCTCTGCCTGCCATTCTGTCTGCCTGTGCTTGCTCTCTCTCCCTCTCTCTCTCTGACAAATAAATAAATAAAATCTTTAAAAAAAAAAAAAGAAAGTAATGAAGCTGAACAAAAGAAAGAAAAATAATTATTCTAAACAAAAATATATTTAGGGAACTCAGTGACTCTATAAAAGATAGTAACGTCTTAGGTGTGCCTGGGTGGCTCAGTGGGTTAAAGCCTCTGCCTTTGGCTCAGGTCATGACCCCAGGGTCCTGGGATCAAGCCCCGAGTCAGGCTCTCTGCTCAGTAGGGAGGCTGCTTCCCCTCTTTCTCTGCCTCCCTGCCTACTTGTGATTCATCAAATAAATAAATGAAAAAATCTTAAAATAAGAATAATAAAAAATGGAGTCTAATCAATTTTGGGCAACCTGGGTGGCTCAGTGGGTTAAAGCCTCTGCCTTCGGCTTGGGTCATGATCCCAGGGTCCTGGGATTGAGCCCTGCATCAGGCTCCCTGCTCAGCAGTGAGCCTGCTTCCCCACCCCCCTCTCTGCCTGTCTCTCTACCTACTTGTGATCTCTGTCTGTCAAATAAATAAATAAAATCTTTTTAAAAAAGGATATTAACATCTGGATTATAGAAGTCCCAGAAAAAGGGACGTCTGGGTGCCTCAGTTGGTTAAGCGGCTGCCTTCAGCTCAGGTCATGATCCCAGAGTCCTGGGATCGAGTCCCATATTGGGCTCCTTGCTCAGCAGGGAGCCTGCTTCTCCCTGTGCCTTTGCCTGCCACTCTGTCTGCCTGTGCTCACTCTCTCTGACAAATAAATAAATAAAATCTTAAAAAAAAAGAAGTCCCAGAAAAAGAAAAGAGAAAAGAGTGCACAAAATTTATTTGAGGAAATACTACTTAAAACTTCCCTAATCTGGGGAAGGAAACATATCCAGATCCTAGAGGCACAGAGAACTCCTATAAAAATCAACAAAAGAGGGAGGAGCAAGATGGCAGAGGAGTAGGAGAACTGAATTTCCTCTGGTCCCAGGAATTCAGCTAGATAGTTCTCAAACCATTCTGAACATCTACAAATTCAACAGGAGATTGAAGAAAGGAATAACA
The DNA here is from genome assembly GCF_002288905.1 of Enhydra lutris kenyoni. NCBI lineage: Eukaryota > Metazoa > Chordata > Mammalia > Carnivora > Mustelidae > Enhydra > Enhydra lutris. Next base: position 1,801,061 of record NW_019154180.1, on the reverse strand, counting down.
GCAATTCTATGAATGGAAAAGCGACCACTTTCTGGAAGGTAGGACATGTGCAGAAGTGAATCCAAGGTGGTATTTAGGAAGATAGAGGGAGGGTGCTTCCATCAACCAGCTACCAGCAAGTGATAGAGCAGTGGAGCACAAAATCAGAACTTTGAGAAGTCTGCTCCACTGAGAGATATCGCTCCAGTGGCTAAGTAGGGGGTGGAACCCTCACTGGGACAGTGTGGTCTGAGGACCCTCAGGGTCACAGGAAGACCGGGGATGCCTAAGTGTGGCAGATAACCCAAGTATTGGAGCTGGGAAGCCAGCTGCAAAGACAGAGCCAAGGCACAGTCTCTCAGCTTGGTGTTGCCATAAACCATGATCCACAGTACAGTCAGGCCACTACTCTTCAAGTAGGGACACAATAAGTGGCAGATCCAGGCAGACTCCTCTTCCTCCCCCAGGAGGAGTGGCACAGGAGATTATTTAGCCTGGTTCCCTGGCAAGGGTGCTGCAGTTCCAACTCAGGCAAAGACATTTGAGAATCACTGCAACAAGCCCCTCCCCCAGAAGATCAGCAAAAACATCCAGCCAAGACCAAGTTTATCGATCAGTGAAAACTGCGAAACTCCAGTGCTAGGGGAATACAGCATATAGAATCCATGGTTTTCCCCCCAAGATTCTTCAGCCTTTCAAGGTTAATTTTTTTTTAATTTTCTTTCTTTTTTTTCTTTTTCTATTTTTAAATTTTCCTTCTTTCCTATTTGAACCATCTTATCTTATGGACCAGATGGACTTAACAGATATATTCAGAACATTTCATCCTAAAACAGCAGAATGTACATTCTTCTCAAGTGCACGTGGAATATTCTCTAGAATAGATAACATATTAGGTAAAAAAATCAAGCCTCAACAAATACAAAATATCGAGATTGCACCATGCATATTTTCAGACCAGAGCACTATGAAACTTGAGGTCACCAACAAGAAAAAATATGGAAAGACCACCACCAAGATGTTAAAGAACATCCCACTAAAGAATGAATGGTTAACCAGGAAAATAAAGAAGAAATATAAAAATACACGAAAGCAAATGAAAATGAAAACAGGATAGTCTAAAGCCTTTGGGATGGAGCAAAGGCAGTCCTAAGAAGGAAGTATATTGTAATATAAACCTACCTCAAGAAGCAAGAAAAGTCTCAAATATATAAGCTAACCTTAAATCTAAAGGACCTAGAAAAGGAACAGCAAATAAAGACTATAGCCAGCAGAAGAAGGGAAATAATAAAGATCAGAGCAGAAATAAATGATATAGAAACAAAATAAAACCAGTAAAACAGATCAACAAAGCTAGGAATTGGTTCACTGAAAGAATAAATAAAACTGATAAACCCCTAGCCAGACTTATCAGAAAGAAAAGAGAAAGGTCCTTAATAAACAAAGTCACAAATGAAAGAAGAGAGATCACAACTAACACCACAGAAATAAAAATAGTCACAAGAGGGACACCTGGGTGGCTCAGTTGTTTGAGTGTCTGCCTTCAGCTCAGGTCATGAACCCAGGACCCTAAGATAGAGCCCCTCATCGAGCTCCCTGCTCAGTGAAGAGTCTGCTTCTCTCTCTCCCGCTTCTGCTCCCCCTGCTTGTGTTCTCTCTCTCTCTTTCTGTCAAATAAATAAATACAATCTAAAAAAAAAAAACAAAAAAAAAAAAAAAAAAAAACATGGGGCGCCTGAGAGGCTCAGTCAGTTAAACATCTGACTCTTGATTTCAGCTCAGGTCCTAATCTTTCAGTTGTGGAATTGAGCCCCACATCAGGCTCTGTGTTCAGTACAGAGTTTGCTTCAGATTCTCTCTTCCTCTCACTCACACAGTACTCTCTCTCTCTCTCTCTCAAATAAGAAAATAAATAAATAAAATATTTTTAATGATATAAAAATCATAAGAGAATATTATGAAAAATTATATGTCAACAAACTGGGCAATCTGGAAGGAATGAAAAAAAAAAAACCTAGAAACATATAAACTACCAAAACTGAAATAGGAAGAAATAGGAAATTTGGAAAGAACATACCCAGCAAAGAAATTGAATTGGTAATCAAAAACCTCCCAACAAACAAAAGCTAGATGGCTTTCTAGAGGATTTCTACCAAACATTTAAAGAAGAATTAGTACCTATCCTTCTCAAACCGTTCCAAAAAATAGAAATGGGAGGAAAACTTCCAAACTCCTTCAGTGAAGCCAGCCTTGATTACAAAACCAAAGACCTCACTAAGAAGGAGAATTATAGTCCAATAAACCTGATGAACATGGATATAAAAATTCTCAACAAATTATTAGCAAAGCAAATACAACAGTACCTTAAAAGAATTATTCACTAAGATCAAGAGGGATTTATTCCTAGGTGGTTCAATATTCAAAAACCAATCAATGCAATATACCACATTAATAAAAGAAAGGATAAGAACCATGTGATCCTCTCAATAGATGCAGAAAAATAATTTGACAAAGTACAGCATACTTTATTGATAAAAACTCTCAACAAGTAAGGATAGATGGAACATACCTCAACATCATAAAGGCCATATACAAAAGACCCACAGGTAATGTCATCCTTAATGGGGAAAAACTGAGAGATTTTCCTCTAGGATCAGAAACAAGACAGGGATGTCCACTCTCATCATTATTACATAACATAGTTCTGGAAGCCTTAGTCTCAGAAATTGGACAAAAAAAAAAAGCATCCAAATTGGCAAAGAAGAAGACAAACTTTCACTATTTGCAGAAGACATGATACTCTATGCTGAAAACCCGAATGATTCCACCAAAAGTTTTCCAGAACTAATACATGAATTCCTCAAAGTCATGGGATAAAAAATCAATATACAGAAATCTGTTGCATTTATATATAGCAATAAAAAAGCAGCAGAAAAAAAATCAAGGAATCAATCCCATGTACAATTGCACCCCAAACAAGATATCTAGGAATAATCCTAACCAAAGAGGTAAAAGATCTGTATTCTGAAAACTATAGAACACTTAAAAAAGAATTTGAAGATGACACAAAGAAATAGAAAATTTCCATGCTCATGGATTGGAAGAACAAATACCTTAAAATACCTAAAGCAATCTACTCATTTAATGTAATCCCTATCAAAATACCACCAACATTTTTCACAGAGCTAGAACAAGAAGTCCTAAAATTTGTATGGACCTTGAAAGACCCCAAATAGCCAAAGCAACCTTGAAAAAGAAGAGAAAAGAAAAAAGAAAAGAAGGAGACATCACAATTTCAGACTTCAAACTTTATTACAAAGCTGTGGTCATCAAGATAGTACAGTACTGGCACAAAAACAGACACTTAGATCAATGGAACAGGATACCCAGAAATGAACCTGCAAACTATATGGTCAACTAATCTTTGACAAAGCAGGAAAGAATACCCAGTGGAAAAAGGACAGTCTCTTTAACAAATGGTGTTGGGAAAACTGGACAGCAACATGTTAGAAGAAGAATGAAACTGGACCACTTTTCTTACACCATACACAAAAATAAATTCAAAATGGATGAAAGACCTAATTGTGAGATAGGAAACCATCAACATCCTAATGGAGAACACAGGCATAAACCTCTTTGACCTAGGCCACAGCAAATTCTTACAAAATATGTCTCCTGAAGCAAGGGAAACAAAAGCAAAAATGAACTATTGGGACTTCATTAAAAAAAAAAAAAAAAACAGCTTCTGCACAGTGAAGGTAACAATCAGCACAACTAAAAGGCAGTCTATGGAATGGGAAAAGATATTTGCAAATGACATATCTGATAAAGGATTAGCATCAAAAATCTATAAAGAACTTATCAAACTCAACACGTCAAAAACAAATAATCCAGTTAAGAAATAGAAGACATGAATAGACATTTTTCCAAAGAAGACATCCAGATGGCTAACAGACACAAGAAAGGATGCCCAACATCCCTCATTATCAGGAAAGTACCATCAAAACCACAATGAGATACTACCTCACTCCTGTCAGAATGGCTAAAATTAACAAAGCAGGAAACAAAAGATGTTGGGGATGATGGGAAAATGGGGGAACCCTCTCACTTTATTCATTGGAATGCAAACTGGTGCAGCCAAACTGGTGAAAACAGCATGGAGGAGCCTCAAAAAATTAGAACTATCCTATGATGCAGCAATTGCACTAGTATTTACCCAAAGGTTACAAAAATACAGATTTGAATAAGTGCATGCACCCTGATGTTTATAGCAGCAGTGTTCATAATAGCTAAATTGTGGAAACAGCCCAAATGTCCATTGACTGATGAATGGATAAGAAAATAAAGTATATATACAAAATGTTATATTACTCAGCCATCAGAAAGAATGAAATCTTGCCATTTGCAACAATGTTGATGGAGCTAGTGTGGCTAGGGTGTACTATGCTAAGCAAAATAAGTCAGTCAGAGAAAGACAAATACCATATAATTTCACTCATAGGTGGAACTTAAGAAATGATACCAATGAACATACAGGAGGGGGAGAAGATAGAAGGGGAAATAAGCCATAAGAGACTCTAAAAGATTGAGAACAAACTGAGGGTTGATGGAGGGAGGTGGGTGGGGGATAGGCAAGATGAGTGATAGGTATAAAGGAGGACACTTGTTTTGAGCATTGGGTGTTGTATTTAAGTGATAAATCACTAAATTCTACTCCTGAAACTAGTATTGTATTGTACATTAACTAACTAGAATTTAAATAAAAATTTGAAGAAAAAAATAAAATGTTTTTTAGTCACTAATGGCACTCATTCTTAGTCATGAGTAAAAATGTACTTTTAAAAAAATGTACCTTTAAAAACACTGATTTTCAGAAAAATTATGCAGTATTTCAATAAAAGTGAACCACATTTTATTTAACAGACCATTAGTCTATGCATAACTTCTAAGTTAACACATGCTTATCTTTCCAAAACTGAACACCAAGTAATAAGAACTATGATTCATGATTTTTGTTAATACTTCTCTAATGACAGATATGTTTTCTTTTAGGAATTTTATGGCTTATGGTCCTACATTTAGGTCTTTAACCCATCTTGAGTTTATTTTTGTGTATGATGTAAGAAAGTGGTCTAGTTTCATTCCTTTTCATGTAGCTGACCAGTTTTCTCAGCATGATATTAAAGAGACTGTATTTTCTCCATTGTATATTTATTCTTGCCTCCTTTTTTGTAGTTAATTGACCATATAGGCAGAGTTTATTTCTGGGGTCTCTATCTTATTCCATGATTGTGGTTTACTTTTGTGTCAGTACCATACTGCTTTGATTACTCTAGCTTTGTAATATATCTTGAAATCTGGATTTGGTTACCTCCAATTTTGTTTTCTTCTCAAGATTGCTTTGGCTATTGGGGGTCTTTTCTGGTTACATACAAATTTTGTTATTTGTACAACACATGAAATGGTGCTCAACATCACTAATCAACAGGGAAATGCAAATCAAAACTACGATGAAACCTCACTTCACACCAGTCAGCATGGTTAGTATCAAAAAGACAAGAAATAACAAGTGTTGGCAAAAATGTGGAGAAAAGGGAATCCTCATACACTATTGGTGGAAATGTAAATTGGTACAATCACTGTGAAAACCAATATGGAAGTTCCTCAAAAAAAATTAAAACCAGAAATACCATATGGCCCAGTAATTCTACTATATATTTAACCAAGGAAAATGAAAACACTGATTTGAAAAGATAAATGTACCCCTATGTTTATTGCAGGACTATTTACAATATTCAAGACGTGGAAGAAACCTAAGTGACCATTGATAGATGAATGGATAAAGATGTGGTACACGTACACACACACACACACACACACACACAGGAGTATTATTCAGTCATTTAAAAGAATGAAATCTTGTCATTTGTGACAACATGAAGGGACCAAGAGGGTATTATGTTAAATGAAATAAATCAGAGAAAGATAAATACCATGTGGTTTTACTTACATGTGGAATCTAAAAACAAAACAAATGAAAAACAGAAACAGACTGGTAAATACAAAGAACAAACTGGTGGTTGCCAGAGGGGAGAGGAAGGAAGAATGAGTAAAATAGATGAAGAGAATTAAGAGGTTCAAACTTCCAGTTATAAAATAAGCCACAGAGGTGAAAAGTACAGCATAGGGAATATAGTCAATATCAGTGTAATAACATTGTATGGTGACAGATGGTAACTGCACTTATTGTGGTAAGCACTGAGTAAGCTATAGAATTGTAGAATCAGTGTTGTATACCTGAAAATAATATAACATTTTGTGTCAACTACATTTCAATTATCAGCACCCTAGAAGTCTCCCTTATGTTCTGTCAGTCATTAAATCCCCAGCAATAAACACTATTCTGAATTCTAGCACCATAAATTATTTATGTTTCCTTTTTGTTTAAAAATCAGCTTTATTAAGGAGTGCTTGAGTGGATCAGTTGGTTAAGCATCTGACTCTTGTTTAGGCTCAGGTCATAGTCTCAAGGCCGTGAGATTAAGCCCTGAATCAGGCTCTGTGAGCAGTGCAGAATCTGCTTCAGATTCTCTCCCTCTGCCCCTCCCCCCAAATCATGCTTGTGCTCTTTCTCTCAAATAAATAAACAAAATATTTAAAAATAAACTTTATTAAGAAACAATATAAATGTAATAAAATTTGCCCAATTTATATGCACAGTTCAATGAGTTTTGACAAATGTATATACCTATGTTACTGCTACCATAATCAAGATATAGAATATTTATGTTACCTTAAGAATTTTCCTAATGTCCTTTTACAATCTGCCACCACCTCTGGACCCAGGCAACTTACTTATTTGCTTTTTGGTACTATAGATTAGTTTTCTTCTTTTCTAGAATTTTATTTAAATGGAATTAATAATTTATATTATTTTGTATTTGGCTTCTTTTTCATCATAATATTTTTATGTTTCAGCAATATCATTATGTGTATAAGCAGTCTGTTCCTTTTGGTTGTTGGGTAGTGTTCTAGTTCTACTTATTTTTGAGATTATATATATGGAATCATACAGTATATATTTTTCCGTGTACAGTTTCTTTCTCTAATGTAACCTTATGTCTAGGAGATTCATCCATGTTGGTGATTTAGCACTCATTTTTTCATTCTTATTGCTACATAGTATTCCATCTTATGAATAATCCATAATTTTAAAACCTGGTTTACTAATGGTACACATTTGGAGTTTTCTAGTTTGGAGCCATAATGAATAATTCTACAATGAAAATTCATGTATGTGTCCCACAAAAATTTCTGGGATATAGTATAATCATTTCTTCAAATATAGTGAATAATGACCTATTGTTTTCTCAAATGCTTATAGCAATAATACACATCCACAAGCAGAGTTTGAAGATTCCTGTTATTTTATATCCTTACCAGTATTGTTTTTATACAATTATTTTATCAGTTGTGGTGGGTATGTTGTAGTATCTTCTGGTGGCATAAATTTGCATTCCTGTGTTTGACAAATAGGTTGATCATTGTTTTATATGCTTGTTGGTTGTTTGTGTATCTTTTTTTGTGAAGTTCCTTTTCAAGTCTCTTTCACATTTTTATATCATGCTGTCTTTTAATTGTTGATTTGTAATAGTTGTTTAAACATTCTAGAGGGGAGGTTTTTTTTTTTTTTTAATGTGTTACATATGTCTTCTCTTACAGTGTCTGTCTTAGTCTGTTTGGGCTGCTATAACAAAATACCACAGAACAGATGGCTTATAAACAGTGGAAATTTATTGATCACAGTTCTGGAAGCTCAAAGTTCAAGATCAGAGTGCCAATATGGTGAAGTGAGAGTCCCCTTCAGGGTTGCAGACTTCTCTTTTATGCTCACATGATAGAAGGGCCTAAGGAGATCTGCAGGATCTCCCATTCATGGGAGAGCACTAATCCCATTCATGAAGGCTCCACTGTCATGATGTAATCACTTTCCAAAGTCCTCTCACCTCCTAATACCAACACATTGAGCATTATATTTCAACATATGTTTTTTGAGGGGACACAAACATTCAAGCTATCACAGTTTGGCTTGCCTTTTCATTGTTTTAATGTTTTTAAAAATAATAACCAAAGTTCTTAATTTTAAGGCAGTTCCATTTATCAATCTTTTCATTTATTATTAGTGCTTTATAGTTAGTTAAGTCATTATCTACCCTAAAGTCACAAAATATTCATGTATAATACCTCCCAGAAGTTTTATTGATTTGCTTTTCTCATTTAGACTTATGATCAATATTGGGATCGATTTTTGTGTAGGTTGTGAGATATAGGTCAAATTCTTTTTTTCATATAGCTTTTCATTTGTTTCAATAAGATTTCCTGATTGAATTATCTATTACTCACTGTTCAGCAAAGCCACTTTTGTCATAAAACATATATCTATGTATACATGGGCCTGTTTCTGTGATATCCATCCGACTCCATCAATTTATTTGGTACTTTAACAAGCACCATTCTATCTTAATTCTTGTAATTTTATGATTATAAGCTTTGAAGTGACTTTTACTTTGACAATGAATTTTTAGGCTCAACACCAAAACATGATCTGTGAAAGAAAAGTTTAAGTTGGACCTGATTAAAATTAAAACATTCTTCTCTGCAAAAATGCACTATTTAAAGAATGAAAATATAAGCTACAGACTCAGAGAAAATACTTTCAGAAAAACATAGATGATAAAAGACTTGTGTCCAAAATATTTAAAAAAAATTAAAACTTAGAAATAGTAAAAAAAAAAAAAAGAAAGAAAGAAAAAAGGCAAAACAAAACATACAACCAGATTAAAAACAGACATAGGATCTGAATAGACACCACAACAGAGGAGATATACATATGTCAAATAAGTATAGGAAAAGATGTTCAACACCATTTGTCCTTAGGGAACTGCAAATTACAACTATATGCTACATCTGCACACCTACTAAAATGGCTAAAAACCCAAAACTGATAGTACTAAATACTTTTGAAGATGCAGAACAGCTGGAACTTTCATTTATTGCTTATAAAAATTAAAATGTTAAAGCCACTTTGGAAGACAGTTTGGCAGTTTCTTAAAAAGCTAACATCATCTTCTAAAGCTAAATATATATGACTTAGCACTTATGATCCTAGGTGTTTCCACAACAGATTTGAAAAGGTATGTTCACACCAAACATGCACATGAATGTATAACAACTTTATTCATAATAGCCCAAAACTGGAAATAACCAGGATGCCCTCAAGTAGCTGAATAGATAAACAAACTATAGTACATTCATTGGAATATTTTTTAGCTATAAAAATAAATTATCTGCTGAGTTATGAAAATATCTGGATGGACATTTAATACATACTGTTAAGTTTAAAAAAGGCAGTATGAAAAGACAACATGATGTATGATCTCAGTTATATAACCTTCTGGGAATGGCAAAATTATAGAGGCAGTAAAAAGATCAGTAGTTGGCAAGAATTTAGAGTATAGAAGGAGAGTGACTAGCTAAAACACAGGTAATTTTTAGGATGTCAGAACTAATATGTATGATGTTTTAATGCAGGATATGTGACAATATGCATATCTGTATGATAGAATTTTACAGCACAAAGAGTGAATTGCAATGTATGCCTTTTTAAAAATTTATTTGAGAGACAGAGCAGGAGGGGCAGAGGCGGGAGGGAGAGGGACAAGCAGACTCTGCACTGAGCATGGATTCCAATGCAGGGCTCATCTCAGGGCTCAATCTCATGACCCTGAGATCATGACCTGAGCCAAGAGTTGAACAATTAACCAACTGTGCCACCCAGGTTCCCCAATGTATGCACAATTTTAAAAATCATTTAAGTGGTCAGGTAATCCCAGAAAGGAATGTATACTGTACAAGATAATCTAACTGTATTATACCTGCATGAAACAATCATAGTAAAGAGGTCGGGGGGAAAGGTGTTAAGTTAAATAACTTTGGAAATGAGTGATATCTATAAGATTAAAGGCAAAAGAAACTGCATGTAAGAGTTGTACTCTAATTGATAGTTGTTTCCCTTGGGGTTACAGGCTAGAAATTCTATACTGTAATACATGTATATTGTAATCAAACAAGTAAATGAATGGTAGATCAGAGAGTCAAGTTTCTCACTGATTGAGTGGGAGGTTATAGATAAGCAAAGGAAGAGGCTATAATTATTCTTGTGGTAATGATTTAGAATTAGAGACATTAATTTGAACTCATTGTCAGCTCAAAATAAATACAGATGTTATCATATATTAAATATTTGTAGACATGTATATATAGAAGTTAATAGACACATATATGTCCTTGTTCTGTTAGTTGAAAGGAACTAGAAGAAATGAATTCCCCAATAGCAAAAAACACACCAAGCAGTTGAACTTAGATTACTAAAATCACTCTCTAATAAATTAACCAAGGCTTCTTGCAAAAATGATTCTAGGACTGAAACAGGAAATATATGCAGTGATTCAGAGCATCTTGTAGTGCTAGAAAATAATGAAGTGATTAAAAATAAATCTACACTGATGGGAGTATATAAAAGGGACAAAGTAGCCAACTGAAAGAGCTCCCAATGGCCAGAACTAGAACTTTGAGCAACAAAATAAACTAGTATTAGCTTATAACCTAAAGTCTAAAATAAGTTTTAATGAGTCCATATTGATATAAGTAAATTATTGAATAAATAAATAGGTAGGGGAGAAGAAATAACCATTGCAGAAGAATTTCAGATAATTTTGTTGATACTTCAACTTCAAGGAGAGGGAGTATAAGTCCTCATTATGTAAGTATGGGTTGTGAATAGTAGCTTTCTTTCAAAATATGGGAAGGGGAAAATAAGAATAATTTCATATTGGAGAAATCTGACAACAATTGCCTTAGCTAGATGGCGAAAGTTAATATCAACAAGTCATGTTGATAGTATGTACCCTTGATAGGATGTGATGACTATGGCACTTCACCTCTGTGGTCTTCTTCCCAAAATGCATAACCCTGGTTTAACTCTTCCAGGCACAGATGGTTTTACTGGTGAATTTCATCAAACAGCTTAAACAGTTAAAGAAATAATAACAATTTCACAAAAATTCTTACAGAAAATTGAAGAAGAGAGAATATTTTCCATCTCATTTCTATGAAACTCTCCTCATTCTAAACAGAAAAAGACATTATAAGAAAAGAAAACTATAGACATATGTCCTTTATTAACATGGATGCACCAATTTCAAACAATTTTTTAAACAAATTGAATCTAACAATGTACAAAATAATGATATACCTGGAACAACCTTGATTTATGTCAGAGATGCAAAGTTGTCAACATTTGAAAATCAGTCAAGTCTCCATATTAACAGGCAAAATGAAAGATGGTATGGCCTCTCAATAGAAAAGAAAAGAAAATATTTGAGAAATCTAACTTTTTTATGATAAAAACATTCTACAAACTAAGAATAGAAGAGGAAACCTCCCCAACTTGGTAAAGGCTTTCTATGAAAAGACCATAAACAACATCAAAGTTAATGTTGAAAGACTGAATGTTTTCCTCCTAAGATCAAGAACAAAGCAAGGAAATCCACTCTCACCACTTTTACTTAACACTGTATTGAAGGTTCTAGCACAGCCAAATAAGCAAGAAAAAGAAATGAAAAGCATCCATTTTTGAAAGGAAATAATACAACTGCATTTATTCACAGAAAACGTAATCATCTACTCATATAATCTGATGAAAGCTTTAAGACTGTTATTATAAGTAACACAGAAGTTTGACAAGTTTGCAAGATACAAGATCAATATAAAATGCATTTTATTTCTTTTTTATGTTATGTTATGTACTACCAATTAGTAATCAGAAATTGAAATGTACAAAGATAACATTAGTTACAATAAATCAAATTATGAAACATTTTGGAGAAAATATCACAAAGTATGGGCAAGATATATATACTAAAAACTCTAAAACATTGTTAGGAGAAATTAAAGAAGACCTAAAATATGGACAGAGACATTCTGCCAGTGGGTCTCAAGACCAAATATTGTTAAGACATTAATTTTCCCAAATCCTTTTGTGGATTTACTGCAATCCCAATCAAAATAAAAGTAGGCATTTTTTGCAGACTAGACAAGCTAATTCTAAAATTTATATGGAAACACAAAGTAACTGGAATAGCCAAAATAACCCTGATGAAGAAAAACAAAGTCAGAAGACTTACATTTCCTAATTTCAACATTTATTATAATGCTAAAGCAATAAAGCAAAATACACTACAGTAATATACCATTACACAACTGTTAGAATGACTGAGAATCGAATGTGCTGGGAAACTTGATAGTCCAGGAAAATCTAAGAGATTGGTCACCCTAATTACATTTGTATAAAATTTTATAAAATGCAAGCTAATATATAGTGGCAGAAATTATATCAGAGGTTGCCTGGGATAGAGAAGGGAAGAGCCCAGGGCCAGATGGCTTCCCAGAGCAATTCTACCAAGCAATTAAAGAAGAATTAATACCTATTCTCCTGAAACTGTTTCAAAAAACAGAAACAGAAGAAAAACTTCCAAACTCATCTTAGGAGGCCAGCATAACCTTGATCCCAAAACCAGACAAAGACCTCATCAAAAAGGAGAATTACAGACCAATATCTCTGATGAACATGGATGCAAAAATTCTCACCAAAATACTAGCCAATAGGATCCAACAGGACATTAAAATGATTACTCACCACAACCAAGTGGGGATTTATTCTGGGGCTGCAAGATTCATTCAAGATCTGCCAGTCAATCAATGTGATACCATACTTTAATAAAAGAAAGAACAAGAGCCAAATGAAAAAGTATTTGACAAAGTACAGCATCCTTTCTTGATCAAAACTCTTCCTAGTGTAGCAATAAAGGGTACATACTTCAATATCTTAAAAGCCATCCATGAAGAACCCTCAGCGAATATCATTCTAATTGGGAAAAACTGAGAGTTTTTCCCCTAAGGTCAGGAACATGGTAGGGATGTCCATTATCACCACTGCTGTTCAACATAACACTAGAAGTCCTAGTCTCAGCAATCAGACAACAAAAAGAAATAAAGGGCATCTGAATCGGCAGAGAAGTCAAACTCTCACTCTTTGCAGATGACATGATATTTTATGTGGAAAACCCTAAAGACTCTACTTCAGAACTTCTAGAACTCATACAGGAATTCAGTAAAAATTGTCAGGGTATAAAATCAATGCACAGAAATCAGTTACATTTCCATACACCAACAGGAAGACAGAAGAAAGAGAAATTAAGGAGTTTGATCCCATTTACAATTGTACCCAAATACACAAGATACCTCAGAATAAATCTAACTGAAGAGACAAAGAACCTGTACTCAGAAAACTAAAGAATCCTCATGGAAGAAATTGAGGAAGACACAAAGAAATGGAAAATGTTCCATGCTCATGGATTGGAAGAACAAATACTGTGAAAATGTCTATGCTACCTAGAAAGATCTACACATTTAATGCAATCCCTATCAAAATACCATCAACTGTTTTCAAAGAAATGGATCAAATAATACTAAAATTTATATGGAACCAGAAAAGATCCCAAATAAAGAGAGGAATGTCGAAAAAGAAAATCAAAGCTGGTGGCATTACAGTTCCATACTTCAAGCTCTATTACAAAGCTGTCTTCATCAAGACAATATGGTACTGGCAAAAAAAACAAAAAAACAAAAAACAAAAAACAGACACAGAGATCAATGGAACAGAATAGAGAGCCCAGAAATAGACCCTCAACTCTATGGTCAACTAATCTTTGACAAAGCAGGAAAGAATGTGCAGTGGAAAAAAGACAGTCTCTTCAACAAATGATATTGGGAAAATTGGACAGCCACATGCAGAAGAATGAAACTGGACCATTTCCTTACACCACACACAAAGATAGACTCAAAATGGATGAAAGACCTTAATGTGAGACAGGAATCCATCCGAAATCTTGAGGAGAACACAGGCAGCAACCTCTTCGACCTCAGTCACAGCAACTTCATCTTAGAAACATCCCCAAAGGCAAGGGAAGCAAGGGCAAAATGAACTATTGGGATTTCATCAAGAGCAAAAAACTTTTGCATAGCAAAGAAAATAGTCAACAAAACCAAAAGACAACCAACAGAATGGGAGAGGATATTTGCAAATGACATATCAGATAAAGGACTTATATCCAAAATCTATAAAGAACTTCTCTAACTCAACACCTGAAGAACAAATAATCCAATCAAGAAATGGGCAGAAATGGGGCACCTGGATGGCTCAGTTGCTTAAGCAGCTGCCTTTGGCTTGGGTCATGATCCAGGATCCTGGGATTGAGCCCTGCATTGGGTTCCCTGCTCAGCATAGAGCCTGCTTCTCCCTCTCCCTCTGCCTGCAGCTCTGCCTACTTGTGCTATCTCTCTGTCAAATAAATAAATAAATAATTTTTAAAAAAGGAAATAGGCAGAAGACATGAACAGACATTTCTGCAAAGGAGACAACTAAATGGCCAACAGACACATGAAAAAGTATTCAACATCACTTCACATCAGGGAAATACAAATCAAAACCTCAGTGATATACCACCTCACACCAGTCAGAATGGCTAAAATTAACCATTCCAGAAACAACAGATGTTGGTGAGGATGTAGAGAAAGGGGATCCCTCCTACATTGTAGCTGGGAATGCGAGCTGGTGCAACCACTCTGAAAACCAGTATGGAGGTTCCTCAGAAAGTTGAAAATAGAGCTACCTTATGACCCAGCAATTGCTCTATTGTGTATTTACCGCAAAGATACAAATGTAGTGATCCAAGGGGGCACATGCACCCCAGTGCTTATAGCAGCAATGTCCACAATAGCCAAACTATGGAAAGAGCTTAAATGTCTATCAACAGATGAATGGATAGAGAAGATGTGGTATATATAAAAATAGAATATTATGCAGCCATCAAAAATGAAATCTTGCCATTTGCAATGATGTGGATGAAACTGGTGGGTATTATGCTAAGCGAAATATGTTAATCAGAGAAAGACAAATATCATATGATCTCACTAATATATGGAATTTGAGAAACAAGACAGAAGATCATAGGGGAATCAAGGGAAAATGAAACAAGATGAAACCAGAGAGGGAGACAAACCATAAGAGACTCTTAATCTCAGGAAACAAACTGAAGGTTTCTGGAGTGGAGCAGGATGGGAGGGATGGGTAGCTGGGTGATGGATATTGGAGAAGATATGTACTATGGTGAGTGCTGTGAATTAAGACTTATGAATCACAGACCTGTACCCCTGAAGCATATAATACATTATATGTTAATTAAAAATGTGCAGTTTATTGTATGTGAATTATATATCACAGTTCTGCTAAAATAAAAATATTGTCTTGGTTGTATCTTGAAGTCTTAATATATGTTGCTTTCAGTATCATTAAGTTCTGAGTATTGTTATATTTCCATTGTGATCTGATTAAATTCCTAAGTTACTTAGAAGTACATTTTAAAATAATTCCTAAATGCATGGTCATTTGTCTTTTTTTTTTTTTTTTGCTGGGTTAAAATTTTTTTTTAATTTTCAGCGTAACAGTATTCATTGTTTTTGCACCACACCCAGTGCTCCATGCAATCCGTGCCCTCTCCAATACCCACCACCTGGTTCCCCCAACCTCCCACCCCCCGCCCCTTCAAAACCCTCAGATGGTTTTTCAGAGTCCATAGTCTCTCATGGTTCACCTCCCCTTCCAATTTCCCTCAAGTCTTTTTTTGTTATTACTTTCTTATCTCATTTTGCAGTGGCAAAAGATCAGTCTGTATGATATCTAATGCTTTAAAATCTACTGAGGTTTTCCTTATAGAGTAGACCATGATCCTTTTTTGGGGGTGTGAATATTTTATACATGAGAAAAGTCTGTGGTCTGTAATGGTTGGCTAAAACTTTATATATGTCATTAGGTCAAGCTATTAATACCTTTCCCCACTGTTTATGAAACTGGTCCTTCTCAATCTAGCTGAACTTGACAACATTCTCTACTGTCTGTCCATTAGTATATTTTTGTTACCACTATTGTAACATTTATTGTAATATGACTTGATTGTGGAGATTTTACAGTGTATTTTGATGGAGCAAGAGTAGAATTCTTTTTTTTTTTAAGATTTTATTTATTTATTTATTTGACAGACAGAGATCACAAGTAGGCAGAGAGACAGGCAGAGAGAGAGGAGGAAGCAGGCTCCCTGCTGAGCAGAGAGCCCGATGCGGGGCTCGATCCCAGGACCCTGGAATCACGACCTGAGCCAAAGGCAGAAGCTTCTTCCTCTCCCACTACCCCCCTGCTTGGGTTCCTGATCTCACTGTCTCTGTCGAATAAATAAATAAAATCTTTTTAAAAAATAGTCCCTTTCTTTAACTCTTGGTTTAGTAGAATGAAGAGCCAAAATGGCTAGGTAGTTATTTATTTGACAGAGAAAAAGATCACAAGTAGGCAGAGAGGCAGGCAGAGAGAGAGGAGGAAGCAGGCTCCCTGCTGAGCAGAGAGCCTGATGCAGGGCTCGATCCCAGGACCCTGGGATCATGTCCTGAGCTGAAGGCAGAGGCTTTAACCCACTGAGCCACCCAGGCACCCCATCAGTGTACTCTTTTGTCTGTGTAATCACTGAGCTGCCTCTGCAATGTATGCCATTAGTTAGCATTCACATGGTAAAAAATACCTTCATGCTCTGTGACCACTCTGAGAGGTCTTTTATTGTCACTGGTCTACCAATTCTACCCCTTCCAAGTCCCTGACCATAAAACTAAACTATTGAGAAATTCCCATGAGTCAGCATAAATTTGTACATCTGGCCATCTTTCACTCTGGATCAAGTTGACAACAAAATGTACAGCTTGAATCTTGGCCCACTGGGAGACTTTCCCTTCACCATTGTCCTTCAGGGTTACCTCTGACTGGGGCTTTAATGCAGCAGATGTCCAATTCCAGAATATCATACAGAAAATCTGTAAAATAGGTCTGATATGTCTTTTCAGCCAAATCATTTAAAATATTACCTATGAAACCATAGATGTGAATACAATGAGAGGAGTCAATGTAGCAGGTATCTGTCTGAATCACCTGTTCTTACAAATTACTTGGATTTTTAAGACCTGCCTCAGCTGTTAGCAATCATTTCCACCTGGTGAAAAATTTCTGCTGTGTATGCTCAACGTTAAGGCTTTCTGGGTCAAATAATAACTAGTTCATGATAAGAAAGTGGGCTGAATGATCATTTAATATCACATGATTAGGTATTCATTCTATATTAAAGCTCACAAGCAATCCAGGGCTGTTTTGCAAAAGCTAAGTATAGATTTTCTCCCAAAATCCTAGAGATATGGTATATGATTCTCAGAGTGGTGCTTCCGAGAGGTTCCATGTAGCATTTCTATTTACCACAGATAATGAATCTGCTGGATTATAAGGCCAAAGTGATAAAGCAGCTTGCACAGTTTTGCTGCAGCTTGCACTCGCTGCTGAGTCTTTTCTTTCTCTGGCCCTCAACAATACTGGAAACCTTAGGGATTACTGAGTAAATAGTACAATTAGGATATCCAAATGTAGTATATATTGCCTCATAAATTAAAAAAAAAGAATAAGGAAATCAAATTGTGCCTCTTTCTTTGATAGGTGGTAAAAAAAATACAGGAATTTGTCTTTTCCTTTTGGTGGGACTATAGTGATTCTTCAAAGCACTGAACCCTCTGAAACTTCACTGAGGTAGTGGATCCCTTAATTTTCATGTTTTTTTTTTCTCTTCTACTCTCTGTTTAATATGTGTCTTACCAAGGCAATTAAAGTACATGCCATTCCATGTACTTCTTTTTCATCATATGTAATCAGCATAATGCTGCCAAGAGAGTAGACCAGTGTGTAGTATGAAATGTCCAAACAATCATAATGTCTAGGCTCTATATTTTGGGGGGAAAAACAGAATAATTGATGGCTCCTTGAGGAAAGACTGAAGATGTACTATGTGCTCTTCTGGGTAAAGCAAACTTTTCTGGTGATTTTTTAAAATTAGTCTGGAGAAAAGCATTGTAAAGGTCAGTAGATGAATAGCAAATGTCAGGAGCTATGTTGATTTTCTTCAGCAGAAACACTGTATGTGCAAGAGCAGCTTAAAATTGAAATCATTACCTGATTAAGATAAAAATAATCAACAGTTATTCTCTAAGATCTATCTTTCTTCTCCACAAGCCAAAAAGATGAGTTAAGTGGAGGTATTAAAAGTATCACATCCTTGGTGTGCCCGGGTGGCTCAGTGGGTTAAAGCCTCTGCCTTCTGCTCAAGTCATGATCGCAGGGTCCTGGGATCGAACCCCACATCAGGCTCTCTGCTCGGCAAGGAGCTTGCTTCCTCCTCTCTCTCTCTCTCTCTCTCTCTCTCTGCCTGCCTCTCTGTCTACTTGTGATCTCTGTATGTTAAATAAATAAATAAAATCTTTAAAAAAAAGTATCACATCCTTGAATTTTGATGAGCTGTTATATTTAAGTTATTTTGTAATTTTATAGCCAGCATAATTTTGTTCAGTGCCCTATTGTCAGTAATATTGGCCCTACAGCTACAAAATTAAATTATTTTGGGTCACCACAAGAGCTCTCTCTGGTTCTCTATGATTTGAATTTAAAGTGTATAGACTCAATCTTGTCATTTTCATTCTATACAAGTTCCATTTTACTCAAAAGAGTTTATCCAACTCTACAGCCTTTGTGATAATAATTACTTTCATAGCAGTCAATATGGCAGCAGTTTGGACTCTCAAAGCATGTATGTTAACAAGAATCTCATGACAGTCAGCAGAAGATATACACAGATTGCCAACATCCCAGTTTATATTGACTCAGAGTTGAGCATTATGCTCTATCCCAAAGACACAACCAAACTAATCCCCAAATAAAATTTTAGGGTGTTTCCTGGAACCACTTCTGTTGTTACCTTCTTTATAAACAAGGAGACAGAAATAGCACAAATAATTTGAACAGAGAGGATTTAATATAAAGAATTATTTATTAGGTATAAGATTGTTAACTACATGACTTTAAGGGTAAAATGAGAAAGTTCAAAGGGATCATGGAGGTAATAACTACCAGAAGTAGCAGGGTCTGTGGAGCAAAGTGGAGGGGTGGGAATTTTAAAATTTAGTAAAGACATTGAAACTGAGGGGAGGGGTGTTGTGTAATTGAAGCAAAGACTTCTGATAAAAGAAACTTCTCAGCTGACATTGGTTTTCCTGAGCTTAGAGGAGACTGACAACTAGATTTCTGGACTGGACACTCTTTATCTGATTTCTCAAAAAAGATTTCAATGAAATTAGTTCTGCAAGTGTTAGGAAAACTGCAAATGGATACATTTGCTTCTATCAGAAAGAATTTCATATGCCTACCTTAGGAAGCATTGCTGGAATGATGCCCAGAAGAACTGCAAGAAGACCACAGAAGCAAAGAGGAAAAAGCCAGTCTCTCCTTTTTCCTCCAAACTTAGTATCTCTCTGGTGTCTTCTATTGGTAGAACTTAACATGCATTCAGCAGGCAAAGTAGAAATCTGGTTTACAAAGTCCCAGGCCCAGCATCACAAAGCAGGGTATAGAAGAAGAATTGAATTTAAATTAAAAAAAAAAAAGAAAATATTAAAAAGCAAGTAATCCATAAAAAAGAAGAAAAACAATGTAAAATTAATTGATATATAAAAAGTATAGGGGCACCTGTGTGGCTCAGTTGGTTAAGCATCTGCCTTCAGTTCAGGTTGTGACACTGAGGTCCTGGGATGGAGCCACGCATTGGGCTCCCTGCTCAGAGAGAGCCTGCTTCTCCCTCTCCCTTTACTGTTCCCCCTTGCTTGTGCTAGCTCTCTCTTTTGTGCTTACTCTCTCTCAAATAAGTTAAAAAATTCTTCAAAAGAATGTATATATGACATAGCAAGTTCAGATATGAACAATAAATCTTTATTTCTGAAATAGGACATGAGGCTATGGGTGATATTTGACTTATTTTCTTCAATATCATTTCATGCTCTCATTTTTAAATATTTTGATAGAAACATTACATACATACATACATACATACATAAAAATAGATAAATTATACACATATATATCCAGAAAGTATTATAATTATTTCACACCAGGGTCACAAAAAATCAGGTCAAGAAATAGAACATAACTAGCATCCCAGAAATCCCCTCAATGACTTTTCTAATAACTCCCCCATCCAACAAACACAAAGACGAACATTGTTCTGACTGTTAATATCATAGTGTTACATGTTTTTAACTTTATAATAATGGACACACACAGCATGTAGTTTCTATCTAAATATATTTCTATATGCTTGCTTTTAACAGTACTTTATTCATTTTTATTAATGTGTTAGGGTTCTCTAGAAAAAAAGAACATACACAAATGTATTCATAGGGAAATAAATAGAAAATACTCATGGAAATTAGTCTTCATTTTTATAACTGACTACATGGTCATAGTTGGTATTTACAACTACCTTCTTCAACTATGTATTCTGTATTCCCTTTACCTTCTGCAAGTACCTCAGCTGGTCAGGATTCTTATCTGGTGGAATGGGCCAGAACTTCTTTCCTGAAAGTTCTGCCTCATTAGTAATCCTGCCTGCATTGGGTTGTTACAGTTTTCCATTGACCTTAACCATAGGGTATGGTAATACTAAGAGACATCCTAAGGAAGCTCCTGTATTTTAGACACACTCTTTTTCACCTATGTTGTGGAGTAGTAATCCAATTTCCCCTTGGTAGTCAGGATCAATCATCCCAGCTAGCACAGGAACTCCCTTCTTTGACTATTGATTCACAGGAATCAGGAGTCCAGAGTGGTTGGGTAGTAGGCTTAAATTCCAGTTCAATGGATCTACTGTTATATTTCCTGTTGGAGATATTACTTTCCTCCCTTTGGAACTAAAGGCCTCTAAGACAGCAGAGCACGAGGTCATAGGAACAAGATGCACAAATGTTACTAGTGGGTCACTAGGATTAGTAAGGAGTAGTGCCACTCTTATTTCTTCCCCTTAATTCCTGGACACAGAACAAAAAGCTCTCAAGTGAGGGTATGTCTGTGAATAACTCTTATAGTTAAATTTCAATGAGTGGAAGGAAGGGATAATCCCAACAAAAGAGCATACTCAAGTGCATAGACAATGATGGGTGCTATTAAACAAAGGAGAATGGCAATAAATTGTGGGGAACTAAAGGAGGTCTTTTAAAGAGTGTGCACCTATCAGTTTGAGAGAGTAACATTTAAGCAATGATTTGAGGCAAGGTATAAAAGCCCAGGTAGCTGGAGTATAGTGAGCAAGGGCCAGACCATGTCCAGCTTTATGGGCCTAACAGAAGGATTCAAACTTAATTCCCTGTATGATTAGAAGCCACTAGAAGGTTTTGAACAAAGATATAATTATTATTAAGAAGACTACTCTGGCCACTGTAAAATGAATAGACTGCAGATGAACAACAGGAGGTCCAGTAGTAGGGGGGAATGAAAACGCTGCTATTTCTCAAACCTTCTGCATGATGCCTGGCTTAAAGAATACATTCAAGCTAGATTGGGTGATCAGGAACCTCCATATACTTGGCTTCATGGCAACCTATCAAGGGACCTCAGAGGTGACACTTATGGCCACTTTCCTCCCCCTTTTCTATCTCTCCTCCTCAAGGATAGAGGGCTTAAGAGAAAAAGCTGAGCACACTCCTTCTTCCCTCTTCCTGCTCCATTTCAGGATGCAGTTAACCTTATATAATTTGGTCTCTGCCAGTCAGAAAGAGGCCTAGCCCTCAGAAGAAAGCAGGGGACTGACCAGCTGTGCTAATGCCTGGGTGGACCTATCTGCAGAATTAGAGGAGAGACTGACAAGCCCACATTGACCACCCATCTAAACCAAGACCTCTTATCCAAGCTTTACCAGTCACAGAGCTGTTACTTCCATCTTCACCCACCTGATTCACATATATGCCTCTCTAGTCCAGAACTCCATAAGGAAAGAGGTGTTTTAGATCAGGCCCTTGGGATTCCAGCTGTGAACCTAGTACTATGATCATTATTGTGACCATTTTTATTTAACTGATGCCCAAGAATGGCACTCCCACCTGGACATTTCCCACCAGGCACTAGGCAGCTGCCCTGGGGTGGCCCATTTAGGGTTGGATTTGTTTGGTCTCTGCTACTACAGCTGCAGCCAGGAACCAGCAACAAGAAACAACCCCTGAGAGCTTGTTGGAAATGCAGCTTCTCAGGCCCCTCCCAGATCCTCTGAATCAGAATCTGCAATTTGACAAGACAAGCACTTTATAATATGACCTGCCCTGCAAATCTAGCATTCCTCCATCAAGAATTTGTTGAGTGCTTCAAACAAAGCTGTTTCATTTTGGAAATCCAGGAACTACTCTTACATTAATATCTGGGAGCAAATTTCTGGAAAGAACAAATCCTTAAGCAGCATAGGTCCCTACTTGATTCAGCCTGAGGCAGATATGTAATTATCTGGCCTTAGGCACCTATTAGGAGTTATTGAGCCATGCTGGTCTAAGGCACAGATGTGTGGTTGTTGGCAAAATGCAAGCTGGCTCTCCCGCAGTTGAGTTGGCGTGTGGTACTTTGCCTGGTTAGTAGTCTTTCTACAGGAATGCTCCTAAGCCACTCTACTCCTAGAACGGACCTGGCAACTGCTATCTCATACATGCAATGCTTATTGCCATTGACAGAACAATCAACATGCTACTTCTAATGAAAGCTGGAGGAAGAGTGGAAAATCTAAGCCATGAGTATCCTGAGCTCCAGAGCTGAGGGTGACTCAGATGTCTCCTTGTTTCACTTTCAAAGTGAATTCTTGGTGCTCCCAGAACTTGGGCTGCCTTGGCACCAATCCCTGTGAGCTACGGGTTGATATCACAGCCATTTTATCAACAAGATGCAGTGAGTTTGAAGAAGCAAGATCTCATTCTCCTTCCACTGGGCCACAGTACAGGCCATTTCGTGAACTAGCCTTCATTTACAAATAAGGGAAGCTTCAAAAACATGGACTCCAGCACTCTCATAGTTGAAGGGGCCTTGAGAGTTTAGGGTACACACCTCTTTGGCATGCAGGGTGTCTGCTCAATGGACTATATGAATGCTTTCCTCCACAGAAGAGCTCAGATTGACAGATACTTCTTTCTAACAATGCTGATTCCTGCCTTTATGACTTCTCCTACACAAACACAGCAGATTGGCCCCTGGGCCTCTCTGAGAGACAGTAACTGGAGGAATCTACTTCTCACACAAAGGGCTAGACCTGATAGTTCATTGATCTTGATACTCTGTTTCTGGTAATGCCACAAAGATGACAAAAATTTGGGTTTTGTAAAGCTGCGTCAGTCACAATGAGATTTACAAGATGTATTTCTCCTGGAATCCCCTCTGTCCCCAGTTCTTATTTACTCAAAATGCTTTCTCCATTTATAGAACAAAGGGGTCTGGGTTAGGACGTTCTTCTTTTTGTAAGGTCACTGCCATTTATCACCTGTTGCCTTGTTAATTGTACATTGTCACCTTCACATCATGGGTGACTCACAGGAATTAAAAATCCATCCAAAAGTTGTTAATTAACCTAATCAAAAATGACTTGGTAAATAAGTAGATTGAGCATTTTGGACTGTGATAACTGTTAATTGGCCCCCTGGCCTGGCCAAGTACAGAAGTCCTGATCTGTCCTTGGAAACTTGCCATTGCCCAGTTCTATGGGGTTGCCAGGAGCCAGAGCCTCCTCAGAAGGAGAAGTCACAGGCTCTGTCTCAGTTCCAGTTCCTGCTTATAGAATTAGGGCAGGAGAAAACCTGAGATACCAGTCAGCCAAAGCCCCACATTTTACAGATGGAAAACCAAGATCCTGACTTGTTCAGAATGTACACACTGCCACATTTTTGAAGTTAGGCAGAAGGTTCCATAGTTCCTCATTGCATCCTGGGGTAGAGGTTGGAATTACTGGGAGGAGTCAGATAGAATCCATGGCAAACTAAGAATCAGGTCCCCAGGCCTGAGAAACTGACTTGAGGGACTGAGCCTATTTAAGCAATTGTTATAGTGTAATAGGACTCTCTCTCCCATTATCTGTCTGTCTGTCTTTCTGTCTGTCTTTGTCTCTCTGAATTTCACTGCTTTCTGAGCTTATAACCTCCAAGCTTGGATTTCCAGGCCTGTATATTCAAGTTTCAGGACTAATTTCAGACTTACCAAATGGGGACATATGTGAAGGGCCATTCCGAACTTTTAACCAGCTGGTGTTACATGGTGGCACACTCCCACAGCTGCCCATTTGTTCTGACCTATTGGCTCTGAGCTGCCAATTCTCTGGCCAAGTTGAATTCTGTAAACCATGTGACAAAAATAGGAGATTCCCTGAAGAAGGAAGGAGATTTTCTCTGAGGAATCCAATTCTTCAAGAGCCTCCATGGTCCCTATTTTGTACCCAATCCTTAGGGAAGTCTCTTCATACTCATTAACCATGAGGACCAACCATGTATACAGATGCCCTGTTATTCTTGTAAATAAACTATCAGGTGAAAGTCATCTCACCATGCCATTACTTCCACTTCCCTCTACCTAAGTTCCCTTCCCTTTAGGGAATGGGGCTTTCTCCATCAAGGTCTCCTCCCTATCCAGAGTACATTCTGGAAACCTACTTGAACAATATGTTCACTGTCTTTTCTAGTCCTGTGTTGCTTGCTGTACAACAAACTATCTCAAAACTCAGTGGTTTAAAACAATAGACATTTTATTGTTTTATCTCACCATTGCATGGATTAGGAATCCAGGCAGGGTTGATCTGGGTGCTTCTTCTGTCCACATGGCCTCAACAAAGATTACTCAGCTATATTCAGCTGGAGGATGGACTACTCTGGTGAGCTCACCACAGTTTCACTCATCTATTTGACGCCTTGGCAGAGATGGCTTGAATGCTAACCTCAGCTAGGACTGTTAACCAGAGCTCCTACACATGTCCATACCAGCATGGTGGTCTCAGGGTGATTGGAGTTCTTAGATGAGAGCTCAAGGCTCAAAGGAGTTTCAGTGTTGTAGTGTTTCAGTAACCCAGGTGGAATATGTATAGCCTTTTATAACCCAGCCTCAGGAGTGACATAGCATTATTTCACCAGTACTCCACTGATTTTCTAAGTCCTAAGCCCATCCAGATTCAAATGGAACAGAGATATATAAGCCTCATCTCTCAAGGAGAGGAGTGTAAAGAACTTACAGACATGTTTTAAAACTTTCATAGATGTCTTATAAGAATAAACCAGGCATGGAATGTCCCAAGTCTTTCCTGAATCTTGACTTTCTCTACTTTGTAGATCAAAAGTCAAATGAGCTGAACAAGAAAGTGGTTCATTTCAAGAAGCCTTGTCTTGAAGGATGAAATAAGGGAGCCACAGAACATAACACAACCCCTTTGCCACACTTGTCCACATCTCATTTCTTGGTGGCCAGAAAATAAATGAAAATGGTGACTAACTCTTATAACATCCTTCAAGCACCATTGGAAAGGACACAAGGGAGGTGACCCAGTATAGAAAAAACATCTTGTGAATCTAACATTGACTCTCTGAGGAATGTTGGACAAGTCTATTTTCCTCTCTAGGCTTCACTTACTTATCTTTGTAGTGGTGATGATTCTTAAACTTAGGGCAGTAAATAAAGCCTGTAATGTATGGCCTACAATGTATGATATGTATTTACTACAATACAAAAATTGTAGAGGTATGACACTTGCTCCTATATAGAATGCTCATAATTTATTATCCTTTTTGCATTCTCATTACTAATTGTTAGTTTTCTTGCTTCTACTTTGTTGTTCCTCACTCCAATGTCAGTATGGCTTTCAAGCTTTCTTTAAGAATACTTAAAGACAAGCTGAAATTTTTTATTTTCTCATATCTCATATTTCTCAGAGTCTAAAAACGACATTGGTGTCCTTTTTGTTCCAAATGACGACTCTTCTACCTTCTTGTAAAAAAAAAAAATAAACAAAAAGAAATAAAATAAAATGAAAAAAAATTAACAAAAAAACCCACCTTCCATTTATTTAAGTCCTGTGTTATTTAGATATCCAACATTTCCTCTTTCCCTGTTTTTTTTTTAAAGATTTTATTTATTTATTTGACAGAGAGAGAGAGACCACAAGTAGGCAGAAAGGCAGGCAGAGAGAGTGGGGGAAGCAGGCTCCCTGCCATTGCAGAGAGCCCAACATGGGGCTTGATCCCAGGACCCTGAGATATGAGATCAACCTGAGCTGAAGGCAGTGACTTAACTCACTGAGCCACCCAGGCGCCCCTTTCCTTGCTTTTTTAATCTATATATCTGCTAGCTATTCACTGAGAACTTGACACCTGTCTCCATGTTCTTTTGCCAAGCTCTGCCTTTATGGATGACTTCAGCATCAATGTATGTGGTTAATTCCTCCAGCTCCTCAGGTTCTGAATTCCTTAACATCCTTATTCCCAAAGACCCTCTCCTCACTTGATCTTAGCCAACCACTCCCATAGTCACGTCATAGATCTTAGCATCTCCTGTTATTGTTCCACCTCCAGAACCAGTATTTCAAGTATCCTACTCTCTGACCACAAACTCCTCTCTTTCTGGGTTGCTTGCTCTACTCTCCAGGATGACTATTCTTCAACATCTAGGAGCTCACCAAGTATTGACTTTTTTTTGGTCTCTCCCAATCTTCTATCCCTTTCCCCCTACCTTCCCACCCCCGCCTTTTTTTTTGGGGGGGGGGGGTCTGATGTCTTATCTTATTTGGGTTAAATGGCTCACCGATTCAGTTGACTCCTCCCCAAAGCCTTGCCCAAACTCTCTTGCCTCTCATTTTTGTGTAACTTCAACTCTGAGTAAACTGAACAGTCTACTTTCTCTGTGCCTGGGTCTCAGCATTTGAATAATGCTGGAGAAAGTTGCACTTAAGGAAGGTTGATCTCATTCTAAATGCATAATTATCAACTTCAATCAGTTCTCCAACACTGGCAATTCTATCACAGGCCTCTGGTCAACTCCCCCCCCCCATTTATCCACAATAACTATTTAAAATCTTATTTACTAACCTCAAAACTCTAACTTTCTCCCTTAACTCCCTCCCACTGTCATCATAGAACTTCCCACTTCACACATATACACAAAATAAAAATCAACAGAAGGAAATTTCCCTGTGCCATGTATATTAAATCTACAAAAATACCTCTACTAACACCAATCTTTACCTGTGTCATTCATTTATATTAGAGAAGGTGACTACCCTTCTGTTTTGGTCAAATTCCCCACCTTTGCTTTGATTCACAGTTGATCCCAATTTCTCATAGTCTTTCCCTACAAATTATTCTTTCTCTATCTTTTATGTTCAACTGCTATCGCTTGTCTGGAATTTGAGTAATGGCAGAGCTGAGACTCCATTGATTTGTTCAGGATAGGTGTGTAACTGAGTTTTTAAAAAATTTTATTTATTTATTTGGGAGAGAGAGAATGAGAAAGCAAATGAGTCGGAGGAGGGGCAAAAGGAGAGGGAGAAGCAGACTCCCCACTGAGCGTGAAGCCCCATGCAGGGCTGAGTCCCAGGACCCTGAGATCATGATCTGAGCCAAAGTCAGACTTTTAATCCTCTGAGACACTCAGGTGCCCTGTGTGTAACTGAATTTTACTGAAAGTGAATTCAGCATACATCCAGAACATAGTGGTTTAGAACAGCAGTCACCAATATGACATGTATGGGAGTGATTCATTGTGATATGAGACAGAAGATACTACAACGTGTTTCTATGTCTTTGAATGTCAAAAGTGAGACAGAAATTTATCTTCCCATTATGGAATATGCATGTTGACCTATTGTCCTCATCTCATTTTGTCCATTCATGTGACACATAGTCCTGAGTCCTGTGCTATGGAAGAGGTACCCTGAGGTAAGAGGAAAGATGCACAGTGTCCTAGCATTTATAGTAGAGGACGTTCATGATTGTGTCAGCATTTTGAGCAAGTCATGTGTGTTAAGCAATATGGATTTATAGATATTAACCAATTTATTTTGTGATAGTTTTATTGAAGTATAATTCACTTACTATAAAATTTAGTGAGTTTTAGTATATTCACCAAGTTGTGCTACCATCACCACCATCTAATTCCAGAACATTTTCATGCCCTCAGGTAGAAACTCTATGCCCATTTGCAGTCACTGCTTCTTTCTCCTCAACTGCCCCCTCAACTATAGACAACCACTAAACTACTTTCTGTTTCTATGGATTTGTCTCATCAGGGTATTTCAAATAGACAGAATCATACAATATATGTTCTTTTGTGCCTAGCTTCTTTCACTTAGTATAATATTTTCAAGGTTCATCCATATTGTAGTATGTATCAGTACTTCATTCCTTTTTATGTCCAAGTAATAATAGATTGTATGGATAGAGCACATTTTGTTTATCCATTCATCTGTTGATAGACATTTGGGTTATTCCCACTGTTAAGCCATTATGAATAATACTATTATGAACATTCATGCACGAGTTTTTGTGTAGATGTATGTTTTCATTTCTTTCAGGTAAATACTTACTAGTGGAATTGCTATATCATATACAAACTATGTTTAGATTTTTAATTAACTGTCAAATTATTTTCCAAAGTGGCTACATCATTTTACAATCCCATCAGCAATGTATAAGAGGTCCAAATTCCTCACATCCTATCTAACACAGAAAGTGAGAAAAAAATATTTGCAAAGTATATATCTAATACAAGTTGTATCTAGAGTATGAAAAGAACTCTTACAACTCAAAAAAGACAAATGACCTAACTAAAAAATGAGCAAAGAGTCTAAGTAAACATTTTACCAAAGATGATATGCAAGTGACCAAAAAGCACATGAAAAAAATGCTCAACATCATTAAATATTAGAGAAGTGCAACTCAAAACCACAAGATACAAAATCACACACACACCAGGATGACTAAAAAAATGACGTCATCCAATTTTAACTCAACACACCCTCACAAAATAGATAATTGCTTTTTAAAGTTTTCTGCAAAGAAACAGCAGATTGAGGATAACACTAACAGTGTGTATAAGCATAAATGAATGATAAGAAAGTGGCACCACTGACACTTCAACTAATTTGGGAATAAATCCTTTATAAACTATATGACAAGCTAATCATATGTGACAAAAATGGCAAAAAGTTGAAATTACCAAGACAATATGAAATGTGATATTTCATTACTACTGTTAATGATGAAACTTGCATTAAGTGTATACTATGTCGAGAAATCAGCAAATTTCAGGGTAAAGCCATCAGGATTTATAAGATATTTACAAGTATTATTTAGTTATATTTATATTTTCTTCCTTAAAACTCTGGATTTAAATATGTTTTATAATATAGATGTATAATATATTTATAATACAGAGATTGTCCAGTGGTTTGTGTATATAAGCTATAAACAAATATTCATATATTCGGGATTGATGTTTAACTGATAAGATGGGCAATCACAGAAGTGTAATGACTACTGTTTTAGAGCCCAGACCTAATTAAACCCCTTAGATGGAACTTTGAACAAGTTACTTAGCCACTTTGGTCTTGGTTTTTCATCTGAAAAAATGAGAATGCTGATAACCTTTACTTCATGGAGTGGTTGTGAGGATTAAATGATATAATACACATTAAACAGCACAGTGCCTGCATGTGGTTTATGCCTAATAAATATGATGATGATGGCTATGATGATGATGATGATGATGAAGAATCCTTGGAGGGGAGAGATAGTGGAGAGATATATAAACCTAGCACAATAAGAAGCTAGAGTTAAATATGGGACCTGATAATCTTGCAGTCCCAGGGAATGTACAGTGTACAGTTTCACAGTATCACTGTCACCTTCACCCTTATGACCTTGTCTGCTACTTCTCAAAGTTCTTCCTCCTCCTTCCAAGGTTACCTATCACTTCTAGTTTCCAAACTCCATTCTTCCTGGCTCACTGGAATAAAGGGAAAGACACCTGTTATTTTATTATGCTGAGGGATTTAATTCTTGTTAATCTTCCCCCTTCCACCTCCACTTTGTCCACTGGGTCTGGTTCTCATGGCCATGTAGCCCTAATAAGATGATTTTATAAACAAAGGATTTTTTTCTAATAAAATTCAACTTTCTTTCAGGGCCAAAACACTCAAATTGCAGCCAGCTCTTAAAATAACTATTATTCTTCTCCCACCATAAACAAATGAATAATTGAACAAATAAGTGAGCCATCTTCTCCCCTCACTGAAATACCTCAGGGACACTTTTCAATTAAATAAGATTGCTGGAATCAAAACAGCAGCCTTATTCTGTTTCCTTACATGTTCCCTAGGAGCTGCCCTTCATTCTACAATGTTAGGCTGATTTGACTTGCTTAAACTCAAGTTACTCAGGAATTGGCAATATTGGTGGGGATGACAAATGGAGATTGTTTGATTTACAGAGAAGGGAGTAACCAGATGTAGCAATATAAGCCTGTGTTTTAGGGAGAGGAAACCTGGGTGGTTAACTGAACTCTCATGGGCAAGAAACTAACTTTCCTGGATTTCAGGTTTTTCGTCTGTTAAACATGAAGTTAGAACCAGATTAGAGAGAAGACATTATAAACCATGCAGGGAAGTGCTTTACATTTCCTTGTTGTTGTGGAACAGGAGAAAGGCTGAACACTACTGAATTTTATTATCTAAAAATAAACTAGACACAAGAAGGCTCAGCCACTTAAAATTGGCCACCCACAGTGGTTATCTTTGGATGGGGACATTAGAGTAGTTGATATTTTTGCCTTTAATATTTGTATACCTTTCAAAACTTAAATAACTGTTGTGTGTTGACTTTCTAATTAGTAACCATAAAAGGCGAGGTGGAAAACTCAAGATACATGTTTGTATATACGGTCTGATTTCACTTTTGCATAAAATTCTGTATGCACATGTAAGAAAATTCCAGAAAGAAAAAGAGCTTAAAATGAAACTGTGTTTTTCTCTGAGTGGTGGTATTGTGATCTTTATATTCCTTTTCTCCATACTTTTTGATATGTTCTAAATTTTATACAATACACAGAAACTTTTAACCAGGAAAATAATAAAACATTTAAAAATTAAATTTAAATGCTGAAATTGTAGCAAAATGGGCTTCAGCCCTACTCCACTTCCCTCCTCAGTAATGAGCCCAAATGCAGTGTCTTCCTGTTTAAGGTTTGATCTTGGTATTGTTTCTTCCTGAGCTTTGGGACCAGTGGAGTCCACCCAGCTTGTGTTTTGCCATGTGTTTATAAAGTACTGGAGAAGCTCCATGAGGGTATATGTACTCCATTACTACTGTATGGAACTGTTTAATCACTATATTGTGTACCTGAAACTAATATTACACTGTGTTAACTGGAATTTAAATAAAAACTTAAAAAAACTACAAAACTTCTAGATAAAACTCTGGAGAAAATTCTCATAGACTTAGAGTAGGCAAGGATTATCTTAGCCAGGAGTCAAAGAAACATTAACCATAAAAAGAGAAAAAGGATAAACTGAGCTTCATCAGAATCAAAAGCCTTACAAATAAGAACAAAGTTAGAGATCTTATACTACCATATTTGAAGGCCTACTATAAACCTACAGTAATCAAGATGGTGTAGAAATGTCATAAAGACTAACACACAGATCAATAAAATAGAATTCAGAGTCCAAAAATAAGTGCACATTTACAAAGTCTTTTGATTTTCCACAGAGGTTCAAAGCAATCCTAATGGGTATAAAAAACTTTAGAACAAATGATACTGAAAATCTATATGGAAAAAAACTAACCTCAACTCCTCTCACATACCATAAATAAAAAATTAATTCAAGATGGATCACAGATCTAAATGTAAAAGTTAAAATGCTAAAATACTTAAAGAAAAATGTAAGAGAATATCTTTGAGAACTAGGAGCAGGCAAAGATTCCATAAATGAAAAAATTAATAAAACAGATTTTAAAATCTCCACTCATAACTAAGAAACTATTAATAAAAATTAATGGCAAGTCACAGACTGGAAGAAAGTATTCATAAACATATATCTGACAAAAGATTGTTATTCAGGGTATATTTTGAAAACAAAACAAAACAAAACAAAACAAAACCCTACAGCTCAATAAGAAAAAGACCCCCCCCCAAAAAAAACACTTTAAAAGAGGGCAAAATATTTGAAAACACATGTCTTAAGCTAAAATATATAAATTTCAAAAAATGCATTAAAAAGTATTCAACATCAGCAGTTACCAGGGAAATACAAAAATTAAGCCAAGAGAAAATGCCACCACATGCGCGCATACACACACACACACACACACACACACACACACAATACAATGGCTAAAATTTTTTTTTAAATGCTAGGGGAAAAACTAGTGCAATTGTACATTGTTGGTTGGAATGTAAAA
Organism: Enhydra lutris kenyoni; assembly: GCF_002288905.1. Lineage (NCBI taxonomy): Eukaryota > Metazoa > Chordata > Mammalia > Carnivora > Mustelidae > Enhydra > Enhydra lutris. The sequence continues at coordinate 1,768,544 of NW_019154180.1, read as the reverse complement.
TGCTACAACCACTTTGGAAAAAGTTCTAGAAGTTTCTTATAACTGAATATATTCCATATGACCCAGCTCTTCTACTCCTAAGTATCCAAAGAAATGAGTCATAAGCCCATAAATAGACTTGTTCAAGAATGCTCATAGCAGCTTTATTTATAACAGTCAAAACCTGAACTAAGAAATAAATGTTTATCAATAGGAGAATGAGTAAACAAAATACAATATGTGGAAGACCACTCAGCAATAAAATGAAGGTGCTGTTGATGTACACAAACACATTATGAGTCTCAACCTGAGCAAAAGAAGATTTTCACAACAGAGTACATATTGTATGACTCCATTTATATGAAGTTCCATAACAGTCAAATAGTTATCCTGAAAAGATGCTGGAACAATAGTTGCTTCCAGAGGATGGTATAAACAAGGAGTCACTGAGAAGGAACATGAGGTAATAATGATAATGATAATGGTCTACATCTTTCTAAGGATTTGGTTTACTCAGGCATAGGCATTTGTCAAAACTTAAGCAATATCTTTAGATTTGTGCATTTCATTGTATGTAAATTTTAAATGGAAAAAAACTGTAAACAACTATTGAACTCTAGTTAATGAAAATTCTAATGAAATATTTGTGAGGGAAATAACTGTTGTCTCTAATTTATTGAAATGCACACAAAAATAAATAGTTCAATAGGGAGATGGATAACTGTGATAAAACAAATATAATAAAACAATGGTAGAGTCTAGATGGTTGTATAAAAGTGTTTACTTTGTTGTATGTTTTTTTTTTACCTAAGAGAATTCAAAATATACATCCACACAAAAATTTGTACCGAAATTGGTGTAGCATATTAATTCATATTTGCCCAAACTGAAAGTTATATATGAATATCTATCAATAAGTGAGTGCATAAACAAACTGATATTAAAACTAAATGAACTGCTACACATAACATGGATGAATTTTATAGACATAATATTTAGGAAAAGAAGGCAGTCATAAGAGAAACCATGCAGTATGATGCCACTTATGTGAATTCCAGAATAGGCAAAGCTAATGCATCATGACTGAAATTAGGTAAGTGGCATTACCTGAGATGAGAGGCAAGAGTGGTAGTTGTGGGGGTATTCAGGAGCTTCTTAGGGTAATGCAAATATTCTGCATCTTGATTATGATGATGATTATATACTATGTATATTTTTAAAAATCTCATGCAATTCCAGTACAATTGAACTGGGTACATTTTATTATATGTAACAAAACAAAGCAAAGCAAAACAAACAAACAAACAAACAAACAAAAAAAGCCATAATGAACCAGATTTTAAAAATACCTAATTCAGATCCTGATTTTTTCCTGTCATAGAATGGCTCCCCATTTCATCTCATGGTAAAAGCCTTCCTAAGCCTAAAATTCCCTAATGATCTGCTTCCCCTTCCCTTCTCCAACGTCTCTGACTTCAACTTTTAATATTCTTGGCCTTCCTCACTCCACTTTTGCTGCATTTGGCCCCCTTGCTTTTCCTTGAAACACGCCAAACATGCTCTCACTTCAGGGACTTTGTGCTCACTCTTCCCTCTGTCCAAGATGCTGTTTTCCCAAATATCCACAACATGGCTCATCCCTCTTCTCTTCTGGGTCTTTACCAATTATTATCTTCTAAATGAGATCTTCACTGATGCACTCTTTAAAATTGAGCACATGTGCACAGACCTAAAACTCACCATACACTTTTCCCTTCTTCTGTTCTTACCTTTTTCTTTTTACCTTTTAACCTTTACATATAGCAAAACATACATGCTTTACATAGCATATGTGTCAACAATTCTCAATATCCCCTTGTTAACATGTTAGGTTCAATTTTTGTTTTGTTAATTGTTGTGTTGTGTTGCCAGAGCTTGTTACAGTGTTGAGACATAACAGTAAACATAACATATAACCATATATATATATATATATAAAACATAACATATAACAATAAAAATTTGTTGAATAAAGAAATAATATTTACTTATTTAGATATGGAGACCTTCTTGGAAAGAAAATGTGAGAGCTGAAATGGCAGACTATCTCCTCAGACCTGAAGGTGTGACATTAATTGGACTTTGTGCTTCTACCTAGTGGCTCCAAACCAACTTCAAAGTCTTTTCCCATAAGAGAATTGGTTATTCTGAATGGTAATAGACAAAAATAGTCTTTAACCCCCAGAGCTGGGAGAGGGGATTTGGGGAGGGGGATCCCACTCTGAAATTTTTGAGACCAATATCTTAACATATGGAGTTGGATTGTAAGTTTGAGAAAGATGACTGGCAGGCAGAGTTTCTGGCTCTACAGGGTAGAGAAAAGGCCCTCCTCAAGGACTAGCCTGTGCTTTAAGCCAAACCTCCTCATTTTCCCTCACCTCAGTAAACTAGATTGCATGATTAGCCCTAGTAATTCGGGGGTAAGGAGTGCAGCCTAGGATAGTATGCTCTGATGGAGAGAAGGAAGGAGAGGTGTGGAAGATGGCATCCTGTTTAGGGAGGTCAGACTTACTGGGGCTCCAGACACCTGATGAAGGATGACAAAGCCCGGGATTGGACCTCAGGTAATCAAAGAGAAATTGGCAGCCTACTGACAAAGGACCATTTTCCCGAGGTTCAGCCTCTGTTCCACAGTTCACTGCCAAAAGCACCTCTGAGTTTAACTTCAAAGGTACTTTTTATGTAGTTAAGGGATTAGAACAAATGTCAAAGCCTCTGGAAGACCTGTTGCAATTAAATAAAATCAGAAACTCAATGCCTCTTGGTTGAACAGGTTACAGGCTGGAGGAGAAGGACACCACCTGAGTTAGAATCTAAAAAATATGGTTTGAATCACAGCTTGACCACTCTGGCAATAAAATCTTGGGTAAGTCACTTTCCTTCACGGATTATCAATTCCATCATCTGTCAAATGGGATACTCATGCTAACTTGCCAGCTCTACCTCAGGGCTAATACAAGGATTAAATGAATGTGTGACCAGGAGATATTTTAGAAATTGAGAAGGTCTGTACAGTATCAGATGCTGTTGTTGACAGGTTCAGGTAGCACACTGATGAAAAACTAGCTGGACAACTGGAGTAACTGGATACATTTAAAGATGGAAAGAAGAATTTTCCAGCTCACTTGATCTTGGATCAAGTGACTTTCTGGGTAATTGAGAACAATTATGAACATGTAGTCCTCCCTTGAGCCACCAGAAACAGAATCAGGTGTATGATATGTCCAGGGAAGGACCTAGGAATCTGAATTTTGATAAGCCCACCAAGTGATTCTGATGGCAATGGAAGTTCAAGACCTGCTTTATCTGTCAGCTACACATGAAATTTCACTGGCCTTTGGGTTTATTTCTCTCTAATATTTAGCTCTGTTGGTGGTCTTACTAAAGAGTATACCTGCTCCTGCAGGAGTTGGGTGGATCTTCTTGCTTACAGCTGGGAACAAGCAAGCTGCACTATTAATTACAAAGAAATAATCTGATTTGTTGCTAAACAACTGTTTGCCTTGCTTCAGCCATAGGTGAAACTATTCAGAATTGCTCACCATAGATTTCTGAGTCACCTGCATGATCATTAAAGAATCACAGTTAGTGAGTTTTCAGCCTTCAGACTTCGCTAGGTTCCTGCTGGGGGTTGTCAGAGACAAAGAAATATTATTGACTATATTTCCTATGCTATACATTATGTTTCCATGTCTTATTTATTCTGTAACTGGAAGTTTGTACCTCTTAATCCTCTGTACCTATTTCATCCATCCTCCTATCCCCTTCCCCTCTTATAACTGTCAGTTTGTTCTAAGTCTGTTTCAGTTTTGTTTTGTTTTGTTTCAAATTACATATATGAATGAAGTAATATGGTATTTGTATTTCTATGACTTATTTGACTTAGCATAATACCCTCTAGGTCAATCCATGTTGTCACAAATGTCACAAATTTCACATTCATGTGTTGCAAAGTGTCACAAGATCACTTCTTTTTAATACTTTTCTAAAAGCATCAAGGAGCAGCCAACACAAACGTTCTGACTCTTCTCAGTGACTTTTTCTAGTGCTAGACTCTCAGTAAACATTAAACTGAATTCCAAGTTAGTTTAGGTTACAGTTTTACTATGCTTTGCCATGGCATAATATAATTTACCAGCTTTCAACTCTATTACAGTATCAATATATGTGTCCCCCTCCACACACCTTCTGCTAGGTTTTTGTAATAATAACAATACAATAATACTTTGTATTTCAAGATACAATTCCACTTTAGTCAAGGTAAAGTTAAGTTGTTATAACAGAAACCCACTAATAGGATGAATGAGATAACAAAGCAGTTTCTCTTTATCTGTCAGCTACACATGAAATTAAGAGTCCTGATGTGAGGGATACTGATTGGCAAGTGGTTTTGCCCCTTTGAAGTCATTTATGAGCCTAGGTTCCTTCCAAGTTGTTACTTGGTTATCCATTAGAGCACTGATATAATTAACTTAATTAAATGTGGGTAACCACCATGAATGTGTCCAGGTGGTGGGAAGTAGGAAGAAGACAAAGGGGAAACACACTGTGGTCTTAAGGTACATACATTCTATTAGGGATAATATAGTCACATGACAGCATCTGACTACAGGAGATTCTTGGAAATGTGGTCTAGCTGGGAAGCAATGTGCCCAGCCACAATTTTATTATTATGGAAGAAAATGAAACCAGGTTTAAGTACACAGCCAATAGTCCCATTTCTCCTTGCTTCTTCCATACCCAGAAGCCACATTGAAACCTTTACTCGCATTTATACCTAAAGATCTCTGTATTGATTAACTTAGCAAGCACTATCTCAGCTTTTAGCACACTTGACCTTCCCAGTAGCACTGTGAGGCAGGCAAGATAGGAATTTGAGGCTCCAGTGGAAAGAGATCTAACGCAAGGCTCAAAGAAATTACTTGCCTCACAAGTGGCAAATGTGTGGTCAAAACCCGATTTTCCAACTCCAAGCACCTGTAATTTTTCACTGTCTTATATTCCATCTTTTTTCTTTTTTTAATAATCATCTGCTATATGGTTCTTAGCTCTTTACCTTCATTACTGTCTTGCCTACTGTCCCCTCCTCTCAGGGAATGGTCAAAGCCACACAAGAATAAAACCTTTTTTACAGGGGCACCTGGGTGGTTCAGTTGTTAAGAGTCTGCCTTCAGCTCAGGTCATGATCCCCTGGTATCGAGACCTCCATTGGACTCCCTGCTTGGCAGGAAGCTTAGTTCTCCCTCACTCCCCCTGCTTGTGTTCCCTCTCGCTCTGGACTCCCTACTTGGCGGGAAGCCTGTTTCTCCTTACCTTGGCAGCTTGATGGTGTGTGTTCCCATTGGGAACTCCTGGGCATAGCCAAACCAAGAGGTTTTCTGTACTTTGTATTATTGCCTAAAACAGGTTCTCAATAATTTTGCACATGTCACTTGCACTTTTTGGTATACTCTCCATTCTGTTCTGTTAAAGCCTTTGTTCATCTATCCCTTCAATTCTGGGCCCAATACACACTTCTAAACAATATTCACTATGCTTATCGATATTCCTATCCACAGGCCACTAATGTGGCCATCCTTGTGCTTCAGTAGTTCCTTCTTTACACAGGGACTGGGATGTTATTTTTAAACTTTAATTCTGATCAAGTTATTTATGAGTTCACTAGAGCTGCCATAATGAAGTACCACAGACTAGGGGGGTTCAACAACAGACTTATTTTCTCGCAGTTTTGGAAGCTATAAGTCTCAGATCAAAGAATCAGCAGCATCTTCTGAAAACTCTGCCCTCGGCTTACAGATGGCTATCTTGTCCCTGTGTCTTCACAGTCTTCCCTCTGTACTTGTCTGTGTCCTAAGCTCCTCTTCTTATAAGGACATCAGTCATATTGTGTTATGGCACCACCCTAATTACCTCATTTACCTTAATTACCTCTTTAAAGACCTTAGCTCCAAAAACAGTCACATTCTGTGGTACTAGCTGTGAGAACTTCGAGTATGAATTGGGAGGGACACAATTCAGTTCATAACACCACTCATCTCTTCAAAATCTCTTTAATGATTCCCCATTTCAGAGTAAAAAGTAGTGTCCTTTTAATCGTTCAGGATCCAGCCCCTGGCAGTTCCCTGATTTTATCCCTCTACCACTCTCCCCTTTGCCTGCGCTCCTTTAAGTCACACCAGACCCAGTGCCATTTCTCTAACATATCAGGCATGTACCCAACCACCTCAGGGCCTTTGTATTCCTGTTCCTTCTGCCTGAAATGCTTTCTTCTCAGACATCCACATGGCTCATTGCCTCTATTTGATCCCCTTATAAATCACAGTATCCTATTTAAATAATAAAGTGCACCCTCAGCAGTACATTATTCCCTCCACTGCTTTATTTCCTTTCATAGCATTTTCCATCTTCTAATATGTCACATTTTTAAAGTGTTTCCTCCCATGAGATGCAAGTTTCATGAGGCCAGGGACATTTTCTGTTTTGTACTTCTGTATGCCCAGCTGGTAAAAGAATCTCTGATATATGGTAGGCACTCAGGAAATATTTGCTTAAAGAATGAATAAGCCCTGCTTAATGAGAATATAACTGAGTTGGGGGGAAGGAAAGCCTCAGAGCAACCGAAATCACAATCAAGAAGCCCATGCTCCACACTATTTTTGTGGAGGTGAGGGACAGTGCCCAGAAACCTTAGTTTACATAAAGTTCTATGAAACATATATATATATATATATATATATCTAAATTTCAATGTCAACGCAAATGAGAAATGGTAAGAAAAAGTGATTTTGTTAAAGAAGGCTTGTTGACAATCATGAGAAGTGACAACTGACAGATTTATAGTGAAGTCAGAGAAGAAACCCTGTAAAAAGAGATACACTAACTCAAAAGGCACATCTATTTGGGGCCGTTTTCCACAAGAGTAGTGACTACATCTAAGTAGTAATGAAAATTAAAAAAAAAAAACAATTGTCATAGCCAAGAACAGGACATGAAGTTCACAATAAGAACGAAGAGTAATTAGGAAGAGTTTGCATATGTCTGGTGTGCTTCATTTTGCTAAGGCAGAAAAAATGTGCCATACTTGGAATATGTGGTTTGTTTCTTCCTAACATGTGGTTTAAATAGCTGTTTTCAAAAACCTTGATGTTGAAAGTGGTGAACTTTCTTTAGACTCCTTCATGCACATTCCTCACTCCCCAGGCTAGAAAATTTGATATAAAAAGTATGGCTGTTCTCAGCACAGTTCTGCTGCTCACCTTCTTCTGATCTGAGGATGGGAATAAATTGCCTTCAGTTTTCCTGAAGACATGAGCCAGAGCTTCCATTGTCTCCCTTGGCACTCTCATTCCTCCAACTCACCCCCAATTTGATGCTTGCCTTTTGGATTTTCCTCACTGCCTCCCAATGAGGACCATCTGGAAAATTCCCCTCTGGTTTATAAAGCCTTCAAGTCTGTCTAACATGCCATGTGACCCTTCCCTAGGGTCTGTTTGCCAGTCAAGCAAATCATAGTCATTCTCCATGCCTACTCAGCAGGAGAGCAGGCCCGAGATGGGCTGAAGAAACATGTCTGAAATCATTCCTTTAATACTCCCTAGGTGTTGACACCCAGAACCTGAAACCCCGCCAGCCTAAGCCCTGAACAGAGCCCAACACCCAAACAGAGAGACCGAGGGTGGGTCCTGGGAGTCAACAACCTAGGGATGCAGCCAGGGTTCAGAACCTCAAGATACAGTTAACAGAGCCAAGATCCAAAATACAAACTGAGTAACTTCAGTAGAAACACAGGGAGGGGGAGGTTAGAGTAAATTTGGGAGGAAAGCTGGGAAAGGCAAAGTTGCAGCATCCCCAGGTCCAGGAACCCAGTTAGATCCAAAGGCATAACATCCCATTGGTCAGGATTTTGTAGGCCCAGCTGCAGGCAGCTCATGTTTACTTCTGTGAAAACTCCAGGGTTCCATCTTCTGCCCAACTCTGTTCTTATTTTTCATAAGGTTTTTGAGGGACTTCAATTCCCCATGGCTTCTCCCACTATCTCTGTGCAGCTAACTTTGCATTTGAACAGTAGGAAATGTGTGGCATTCCCTATGAAGGGACTCTCATTCTAGCCCCAGTTCTGTTACTTCCTGGCTGTGTGATCTTAGGCAAGTCATCTAATTTCTCTGGGACTCAGTTGCCTCATCTGGGAAGAGGGAAAAATAATGTCCACCTCATAGAATTGCAGTAAGTATTAAATCAAATCATGAAGATGAAGATTATTTTTTAAAATACAAAGTGCTATATATAATATAATTCATAGTGTTAGTAAGTCAGTCTCTAACCTGGACCTCTGTCCCAAGCTCCAGCTTGATATAGTCAACTGCCTCCTATAACTTTCCACTTGGTCATCCCACAGACACCGCAGAGTCAACATATTCCAAACTACCAAAACTTTTATCATCCGTTGAAGGGCATTCTGCCTCTGCTATGGAGCCTATTTCAGTGAAGCACACTTGAGGCACTAGGATGCCACACCTAAAACTTGAAAGTTTCCATAGGCTGAACCCTCTTTCACCATCTACATCCAATCTGTTACCAAAAACCAGGCTAAGACCAAACCATGATGAAATCGAAATCCTTTTTCTCTACCCCCTCTGCCTTGACCTAGGTCAGAGTCTCAGTATTTCTCTCCTGGAATATTGCAATAGCATCTTAAGAGATTCAGCTACCTCTGGTCTCATACTCCACATTTCCAAATTAATACTTACCATCCTGGCCTTACTGGTCTTTGAAAAATATAAATCTGACATGCCAAACTCCTCTACTTAAATGCAATGTTCCTTAAAATTGATAACCCAGTCTTAGCACCTTGGCATTAGAGATACATGCCAGCTTCACTTCTCACCCTGTCCCTCTATGTACCCAGTGTTCTCACCACTCCTAACCAGAGGCATCTTAAATAGACCATGTCTGTCTAACCTCCATGACCCTTTTCTATTCTGATATACCTTGAACATTTCATAGAATTAGATCCTTCTGGGAATATGGAACTTTACAATGAATTGACATCAAAAGCTCCCCTGCCATAGCTTTCTTCAACCTCCAGTGATTTTCCCCCCAACACAGCCCCACACAGAAGACAATTGCTAACTATGGAATATCCAAAACCCTAAGGCAGCATGAACACTGGACAGGGTTCTGGGTTAATTGTCAGATGCCTTTAAGTTCATTCAGTTCTTATTCTAATTCAAGTTCTGCCATTAAAGACAAAAGCCAACTACATTGTGTTATCTGTGAGATGGTCCTCAAAGACATTGTTGAGCAGCTGAATTAAGCAACATAACAGCCCACATTACCTCTGGACCTCCTTATAAATGATTTTTGTTGTCTGAGTCAATCTAAGTAAGGGTTTTCATTACTCACAGCTAAAAGCACTATAAATGTTCCAACACAATAGCTGACTCAAGCAATAACACAGACCTGCAAAATATACATGGGAGCTATCATGTCTCTTACATCAATCAAGCAAACAAAAATAAATTCAGGCTCAGAGAAGGAAAGTAATTTCCCCAAGAACACACTGAAAATTCTATGGTTAATTCTATTGATTATGACAATACTAAAAGCTATTTGCAATCTGGATTATCAGGTGGATAAGCACTGGTCCCTTCTAATTATGTTATTAAGTTGCAACAGGTTGGGTAACCATATTTCCACAGGATATTAGAACTGAGTGTAGACTAAGTAAACAGACTCTAAGTAAAGTCCTAAGGGCTTGTCCATGAAGAAATGGTAGAAGCTTTAGTGTCAACTTTGGGACATCCAGATGATTGTGATGTCTCTGTATTCTTGGCTAATCTTTGGTCCATATAGTATCTGAAGCATTAAGATAATGTTTCACCTACTTATGTGTGTGTGTGTGTGTGTGTGTGTGTGTGTGTGAGAGAGAGAGAGAGAGAGAGAGAGAGAGAGAGAGAGAGAAAGAGAGAATGATTAATGAATGTCATAGAGTGTATACCTATAAAGAGGGAACTCAAATCATGCCTGCCTATGTGGGCAGGGCAAAAGAGTAGTAGGGATGGGCTCTCTAATTACCAGTTTAAATTTTTTTTTCTGGCCAACTTAGAATTGAAAAGCAAGGAGTCTGATTGGTCTTTCTACCTTCCCTCATATAATTCTTCACTCATGTCAAAGGACATTTTGCTGTACAGCTAGTCTAAAAGTGATATAAGATGTCCTGTGAGTAGTGGTCAGCCCATCCCTGGTTCGATCTAAGGATGAATGCCCCACTTGTGGGGGGAGACTATAAAAGAGATTCATATTTCAGGAGGAAGGTAGTACCAGCTTCATCAAATCTTTTATAGTCCCTTCCAAATACTGATTCCCCTTACAGCCCATCTAATACTAGGTCCTTTGAGATGAAAACATATTCTCTGTTTTTTTTTTCTCTTGTCAAAATTTCCCATAGAAATAGGAAGTCTCAAATTTATTTGGCCCACCATGGAGTCCTTTCTATTTCATACAATAGCGCCAGCCCTAATAATTTTGGAACTGAGACCCAACCAGTGATACTATTGATGATGCATCAGAAAAGAAAGAACAACTGCTTTTTACAAAGACCTTTTTACATTAAAACTACATATTTCCTACCAGGTGGTGGGTATTGGAGAGGGCATGGATTGCATGGAGCACTGGGTGTGGTGCAAAAACAATGAATACTGTTAAGCTGAAAATAAATTTAAAAAATTTAAAAAAGAAAGAAAAAAACCCTACATATTTCCTAGGTGAATTCACTTCTTAGCCTGTTGGAACCAATCGGTTTTATAGAACCAGCCACTTCACATTGTAGATTCAGTGGCAGAGCTTCCATACAGGGAGCCTCTCAGAGCACTTAATGAAGCCACACACTCCCAAATGTTACAAATGATAGGCAGTTGGACCCAGCAAGCATTATGAACTTGCCAATCAGTTTTCCAAAGCCTTGGGGGGGAAAATGTCTTTCATGAAATAGGCTACATTTGCCCAGAGCACTAAAGAAAAAGAGCATCTCTTGGGAATTCCAACAAAAGACTCCTTCCTTTCCTTCTTAGCCTACAAGGCAGGGAAGTGTGTCTGCTGAGGGAGGGCAAGTAAGACAAGGACTCTTCCATCTAGCTGCTTAGCTTCATCCCCACCCAGAAACCACCCTGCTCCCAGTCATTGTTGAAGAATCTGTTCTCATGGACACTTTGACTGTTGGAAAAATCTTTCTAGAGCTGAGGTGAAGAAATGCAACTCCTCAGGGCTACTGGCTCTCAGAAGCTCTATCTCCTGAATTTTGAGCTTAGGAAAACAGGCAAGCCAATAAACCATCCACACTGTTTAGTGCAAAGTCCTGCAGCTCTGAAGGATGAGTCATCTGCTTTTACCACCACTTGAAATAAATGATAATGGCTTGGCAGCCTCTCATATATTAATAGCTTTGTCATTTTACTTTCCTCCTGCTCCCTTTACTCCACATTGGAATTAGAGATGGCAAAACTGGTTTCAGAGCTGAATGCCCTGAATGTCTAAGTTACCCAGAAGGTCCAGAAGGACCCAGGACATTTTTTTGCACCCTGACCAGATTGACAGGCCGTTGTCCTTCTCCTGCAGTTATTCTTGGCTACATTACCACTTTTAATGATCCCAAGGTATTTTGTACTGGAAATTATCAGATTTACTTCCTTATCTGGGTATTGCCTGTTCCTCGCTTAAGGATGTAAGCTTCAGGGGTGCCTGGGTGGCTCAGGTCATAGTCCCAGGGTCCTGGGATCCAGCCCAATATCGGGCTATCTGCTGAGCGGGGAGCCTGCTTCCTCCTCTCTCATTCTCTCTCTCTCTCTCTCTCTCTCTCTCTCTCTCTCTGCCTACTTGTGATCTCTGCCTGTCAAAAAAAAAAAAAGAATATAAGCTTCATGAAGGCAGGGACTTAGTGTGGCTTGTCACTGTATCCCCAGCACCCAGAACAGCATCTGTGAGAAAGGAGAGGGGATTTCAAAACGTTAGCCCCTCCCTACATAAAAAAAGGAGGATAATACAAAGAGGGCAGGAGTTGGTAATGGGGGAAGGGTTCCATGAAAGGGAGAACAGGACTCTCTGTAACAAGGGGCTTTTTGATATAAAGTCCCATTTCCCCAAACCCCTGCTACAAACATGAGGGTCATAGTTCAACCCATGGTTAATCTTGGACTTAATCATTAAGCTTAAATAGTTAGAAGGAATAAAAACCTGGAGATTGTAAGTGAAATGATTCATCTTCTATTTAGTGTCTTCACTTTGCCTATACAACAGGGAACTTCAGTTGCCTGTGCTATGTGAGGAAGATTTCTGCTACTTCTCTTACTCCTCCCTAAGGAGAAGCAGTGGCATACCTGACTGGTAAGACAGAACAAAGGAAAACACAGCCACCCTTGCTTCTTCTGTGCCAGACTTCTGAGATATGCAGGAAGGCCACCTGCCTTTTGTAGCTGCCTGTCCTCAGGAAAGGTAGTTAAGTTTAATTTGAAGCAGGGGTGAGGGATAGGATGGCATTTATGGAAGCCAGTTTGGAGCCTCAGCTCCTTTTATTAAGGGATGTGGGGAATTATTTGTTCTTCTGTATCTGTCTGACCCCTATATCTTATTTTTAAATTACTATGAATTTGGAGCAGATGGGATAGGGATGCAGATAATCATATCCCTCAAACTCCAAGAAGACCCACCACATTCCACAACCCAGTTCCTGTAAGTCTCTGTGCTCATTGCTTTCTATATAGCACATCCATCCCTGCACTTCTCTGTGCTTCTGTAACTATAATCAGACCCTGACCACTCTGGCATCCCCTATATCTTCAAAGCCTCCCACTAGCCCACCAGCACCTTGCTGTATGAGAGAGAGGCCTCCACCTTCCCACCTCTTTATCCAAATGTAACTCTAACTCCTCTCCACCTGGAGGGCATGGCTTCCCATGCAGGCCTCTCATTCACACACTAAGTCATTAATCCAGTCGATATGTTGCGATAGGGCACTAGCTCTGGGGGCCATATGAAGGGGTTTATTCTCCTGTACTCCATGTCTTTTAGGGTTTCAGGTAGGGTTGTCACCTTCTATAGTGCTGCTTCCAAACCATTACATCTTACCCACTTTTGCTCACTTAATAACATCATCCTCACCCTCATTCCAATGTAGCATAGTTTTCACTCCATACTTGGGCTTTCCCATCAACTTATACATATGCTATCACTTCTCCCATATAACCTCTTGACCCTCCTTCTTTCTCCAACAACTGTCCCATTTAGCTGCTGTCCTCTGCAATGAAACTCCCCCAAGGAATTTTCTATGCTCCTTATTTCTAATGCTCCATCCAGCCAAAAACGCACGTCATACAAACTTCTTTTGTCAAAGTCACTAATGACTTACATATTGTTAACTACAATGATTAAGCCTTACTCTTATCCCACTTGACCTTCTAGCATTGGTTAACAATTGAATTCCTCCTTCCTTCTTGACTTCAATGATGCCTCACTCTTGATTATTCTCTCACCTCACTAGTCACATTTCTCTGTCTTTTTTGGCTGGCTCCCTCTCTTCTCCCTAGTCTCTTACTGTCCTTGGTCCAGTTTTCCAGCTACACTCACTCCCATGTTCATTTCGTCTAGTCCCATGTCTTTAAATGTCATCTCTATACCATATTATGTCACTCCTTTGCGCATAACTTTCTCAATGGCTTCCATTTTTAAGCAGAGTAAAAGTAAATGTTCTTTCAGTGACACTACATGTTTTGTCAGTCTCACACCATTATCTCTGATCTTATCTCTCACTAACTCCTTGATCACTCTACTCCAGATGCACTGGCTTTCTTGATGTTCCTGGAATATGCCAAGCATGCTCTGTCTTTAGGTAATTTCTATTGCCTGTTCCTTCGTACTAAAACACTCTTCTTTCAGACATATGTATAGCTCAGTGCTACCTTCCTAGGGATGCTTTTCCTGACCATCCTATGTAAAATTGTAACCTACTCTCCACATCACTCTTAATCCCACTTACCTTACTCCATTTATTTTTCTCCAAACTATTTATTACCCTCTAAAATGCTACATTTTCTCCAAACCATTTATTACCCTCTAAAATGCTATATATATATACATATACATACATACATACACATATACATAGATAGATAGATAGATAGATATTATAGTCAGCCTCCTCCCCTGGAATGTGTGCCCCACAAGAGCAGGAATTTTTATTTTTCTCATTTCTTCAGCATCTGAGATAGTGCCTGATGCATGGTAACTAATGTTGGTTGAATAAATAAATGAGCCTGTCTCTTTCTTCTCCTTTCCTTTCCTCCCTCCTCTGAAGAAGAGGTATTCATCCTCCACTAGTAGACCAGTTCTGCACACTAGACTGACTGTACCCAACTACCTCCTTAAGGACTTCCTCCCTCCCTCTTTCCCCCAATTGGCGTCCTCCTTGTAGCCTATAAACATATGTAATTCATCTTTAAGACACAAAAATCAGAATTTTCCAAATATTTTCTTCCCCCTAGCTGTTGCACTCTGACCTCCTTCACTGTAAACTTCTTAAAAAGTTGTCTGTGTTTTCTGGCTTCACATCCTCACCTCACACATTCACTTCTCACGGAAGACGCTGAAGTTCTTTCCTTGAATCTCTTTCTCTTATTCTCTGAGGCCTTGGTCCAGGTCATAGGGACCCAGAGAAGAATCAGACATGTCCTCTTCATTAAGCCCTATCTCCTCTTTTGGTCTGGGAGACAGTGACAGCTCTCCTTGCTTTCCAGCCAGACTTCTCAGATAAGCTGTGTTGGTATTCTCCCTTATCTCACTGCCCCTTTTCTGCACTCCTCAACCCTCCGTCAACTGGCCTCCACCCCAATGCTCCACTGCAACAGCTTGTGTCAAGCTTGCCAATAACTTCCCTGTTAATAAACCCAATCAGCATAATTCAATTCTCGTCTTACTCGAAAGTTGTTAAACCTGCCATCCAATAGAAATTCTCCTTTCTTCTTTTGGTTACTGTGACAGCTCTCTCAAGACTCAGGCTTTTGCCATCTTCTTTGCCTTGGGTGATTGCATCTAGTCCTATGGCTTTAAATAGCACCCATGTGCTGGGACTCTCAATCTCCATCCCCAGCAATGCCTTTCCTCCCTTGTAAACTGGACCTGAGTACCACCAGCCTAGGGTGCTGGCTCAGTGATCCAATTCCCCAAGGTCTAGAACCTGTTTTGTCCAGTCCATTATCACCTTCTGTAAATGGGAGCCTAGCTCTGCCATGCATATCTGGGGCTGGGCTCTTGCTCCCTGGTCAGACACTTGCTAGAGACTGTTCAAGACCTTAGGGATACCAGGTGTGCCTTCACTGCTAATTTTCAGTAATTTATCAGTAATGGTGAGAATGACACGTAAGTTTTGTTAATTCAGCTAATATCTAGTGGAGGATCTGAAATTCAAACCCAGTTCCACCTATAGGGGGGCACAGGGACACAGGACCTAATCACTGCCCTGTGCTGCCTCTGCCTCTACTGTCTCTCTGCCTGACAAGCCTGGTTGTCCCCTGCTTGCCCCTTCATCCATTTTAGCTCTCAGCTTAGCCCTGTGGAGATTCTTCCCCCAGCCTGCTTCCCCCAGTATCCCAGGCATCTTGGTCTTGCTGTAAGCCCAGATACATAACTAGCTAAGAATATTGCACAACTTTTTGGGATGGGAATTTCCCCCTTGGTCTAACAGGAAAAACACATTGTGCATGTGTTACAGTTTGGGCCAAGCTAGACAGGAACACAGAGATGTTATGACCAGCAGCTCTGGTTTTACCCCTAAACCACATGTATAACATGACACATGGTGGGTTGGTATTGGTTATTAAAAGTGATCATTCACAACTGATAAAGGGGTTGCACAGGGCTATTTTAATCAATGTGTAGCTTGGTTTAGTTATGAAAATATAGCTGATATATTAAATTTTTTGTTTATATCCAGCTTGAATAGCTAGTTGTAGAGAGATATATTTGAAGTAATCAGAATAGGGAAATGGGGAGACACACACACACACACACACACCCACACACAAATCTAGACAATAAATATTAAGGTTCTTGGGACATCAGAAAGTGAAACACAAAATGCAAGGGACTATTCTCATTACTGTGACTAAAAGATCTCCCCCCCCTTCCTTCTGCTTTCCCTACTACTGTTCTGCCACCCTGGTCACCTGGGGGAAGACCCTGCACCTTCTCTAGCAATGCTATTTCTTTTGCCTCCTCCCTGACTCCAAGTAGATATCGAATGTGTCAGTTAAACCTCCCCCATGTTGTTCTCTCCCCTCTAATCATCCTGGGAGTTCTGCTCACATTCGGATCCATACAACTCCTTTTCTGGGCGAAAATGGGCTCCAGCCTGTCCTTCCTGAAAACACTCTTGCCTGACCTATCAGACGGGTGGGTCTCCTCGAAGAACAGTTCTGACATGCAACGTCTCTGTTTGAAAATCTTCTGTAACCTCCCCCTTGCCTACAAGAAAAAGTACAGGTTCTTGGCTCAGCATTGAAAGCACAGAAATAGCCTGTCCAGCCTGCCACTCCAGCTTTATCTCCCACAATGTCTCTTCATGCAAATCCTCCCAGCAAACTCTTCCTTGTTTTCTATCAAGCACCACACATTTCTGATTTCAGTAATTTCAGTATCTTGGCTGACTCTATGCTGGGAATGCCCATCTCTGTATCTGTGCTGGTAAGGCTCATCTATTGCTACAAATCTCAAGTCTCTGTAAAGCACAGGCTCCTCCTCCTGCTTGCAGTTTCCAGAGCTGCCCAGCCAGAGGGAGACCTGGTCTTTCTGGGAACTCCAAGGCACTCATGACTTTCTACCTTGTGCTAGTAATTTCTGAGAGAAGTCCCTTCTCCTTTTTTTGAGCCATGCATGGGAGAACGAAAACTATGTCCAAGGCCTTGCTTTATATCCCTTCATTGCCAAGCCCGTGGCCTGGTATACACAAGTACACAGAAAGCACTGTGAGAACTGCAACACTGTGATCAGGCCCTGACTTTTAGAAGGCTCATGGGTTTCCATAGCTCCTTGTACATATCCTTTGGATGAGGTGCATAAGGAAAATGGCAGAATGTGATTAATCTCCACCCTAAAGAGAAAGGTGCCCCGAGTGGGTCTTCTGACTAAAAAGCTCTAACTGCTAGCCTCTTTCGGCTGCCTGGGACTCAGTCACTTATTCAGTGACCAACGAATGCTGGTCATTAAGCACAGCACTCAACCCAGGGGAGTACAGGGAAATCAGTCAAACCTCCATCTCTTGGAACTCCAGTGTCAGTGGAAGTAGGGACATCCATATAAGATACTTCAAGCCCAAGGCCGTTCTGCACAGCACTCTAGTGCTGGACAGGAGGGCAGGCAGATGGTGGACAGCTTTCTCCTTGTAGTGAGCTTGGGAATGTTCTGCATTTGCCTGGTTCCTGCTTTGCAGCATATCTCCCTACAGCAAGAATGACTACATAATTTGCAGGGCTGAGGGAAAAGTAAAAATACAGGGGCACATGTTCAAAAATTATTAAGGATTTTGAGAGGAGGGCAGCAAAGTGTTAAACAAAGTGGGGCTTTTCTGTACAGGTCACAAGCCCATGAAGTTTGCCTTGTCAAAGGGCTAGGAAGCATGCACACCAGAGGCCTGAATGTGCCCTGCAGTGTTTTCTGCTCCCTTGCACAGAGGCTGAAGGGAGGCTAGGTCCCAGTAAACTCAGTGGCACTGGGATATACACAGCTGCACACAGGCCAAAAACAAATATTTGTTGAGTGCCTATTTTGTACCCAGAACATATCTAGGTTTCAGAGATATGATGGAAAACCAAACAGACATGTATTTTGGTTTGGTTTGGCTTGGTTTTTGTCACTGAGCTTACTTCAGTCAGGGGACCCCACTATACACAAGCTCACAAAGAACTGCCCAAGAAGACCATCAGTTAGTGGGCAGTATTGTGCAGATGACAAAGTAGAGTGATGGGCTAAGGATAAGATGGTAGAGAGGTTGTATTAGGTTAGCTTGGTACAGCAAGGCTCTCCAAAGAGCCTTCTGCCAGCTAAGATGCACGCAGCCCCTTCTAGAGCAGCAGGTATCTGTAATCCTTTCCCTTCTCAAATGAATCATGAGGTTCTGGGTGACAAAGAGAAAGTCCAGGGATACTTGAGACTTCACTATTCCCACTGAATGGGGGCACTGACCTCCACTCTCATCCCCAACGCCAGTGCTTTCTCACTTCTATTTCTGGCATGACTGAGAGCCAAGTTTCCAGAAAGCCAGTCCAGCCAGTCTTGGAGAGTTTTCTGAGGTCCCAGATGGTCCCTCTCAGAACCAGGCCCTTGGGGCTAAGCCTAGACCCACATTGAGTCAGTTATTGCCTCTTTGCTGTTAAGGGAAAACGCTCTAGTGAATGCCTAGGCCTGGTCCTCTGCCGGTGGGTCTTCCCCTGCCCCCCAATACCTGAGAAACTGGCCTGTGTAGTAGCTCAGATCATAGCTTGCTGGGGAGATACCCCCCCACCAAGTATCTCTTCTTCCCCTGTGCCAAGGAAGGTACGTAGTTACCAGCTTCCTTCTGATGCCAAGAGATGCTCTGAAGGACTGGAAGGTCTGGAGTGAGGGTAAGGGAAATGTCAGAGGCCAGGAGACCTGGGGAAGCAACAGGTGATAGGGGCGGGAGCAGAGGGCTGGAAGCCACAGTTCGATCCCGCGGTGCCCTAGTGGACTGGAGGGGTTCTATAAGGAGGCAGAAGCCCACCTAGTCCCCCATCTTGCCTAGCCTGGCCCACTCTGTGGCCGCCCTCCCCGCCGCAGCCGCGGACCTCCGTATTTCCCCCGCCTGGGGCCCGCGCCGCCCGCTCGCCTCTTCCTCCCTTCTCCCGTCCCCCGCCCGTGGCTGTCTGGCAGCGCTGCAGTTGTGGCGGCGGGGGGTGGGGGGCCTTGGCGACAGGGCTCCCTCCTCTTCTCCCTCCCCTTCCTTCCGCCCGCCAGAGCCTATCCACCCTACTCTCCGCAGCAGCAGCAAACAGGTCGTCGGAGATTTCCATCGGGGCTCAGGGGGCGGGGCCAGAGGGGGGCGCGGGGCGGGGCGAGTGGGAGGAGTGGAAGTTGGAGCCCAGTAAAACCCTGCACACCGCGCTCGGTGCGGCCAGACCGTGCGCAGCGACCTCCCTACAGGTGGTCGCGCCGGTCCCCACCAAGATGTTAACCAAAGTTCTCCTGATCCTCCTGGGCATGTCCATAGTCCTCCCGTCTAGGTGAGTCTCCATCTCGGAACCCAGGAGCCCTCTGCGCCCGGCTCCCTCTCCCCTGGAGCTAGGCCAGCTCTCCGGACCCCCGCTCCCCTACGTTCCTCAAGCCCCGCGCCCACCTTTTCCCATCTCCTGTGCGGTCTAGCCGGATCCCGGGTCCCCGCTACGCGCTGCCATCCTCCAACCCGCTCCCTCTAAGATGGGCACTCCAGACCCCTAAAGAGGCGCCCAGGAAGGGAGGCGGGACGCCTGTTGCCTGACCGTTTCGGTCCCAGACTCCTGCTCTCCAAAACCACGGCGATGGCTGGGGGCATGAGCACGCTTCTCCCTCTCTGGGTCTTCCGTGGGAAGAGGCGGGTGGCCCGCGAAGTAACCGACCAGCGTTGGCTCGCGCTTCTGAGGACTGGGGGAGACTTTGGGAAGGTGGCGCCCAGGAAGGCGCTCTGGCTTGGGGAACGAAACTGCGCCTAAATGTTGGAGTGTTGGCTTGTCTGTCCTCTCATTCAGATTTATTTTCCTGAGCGCCTAGTACCAGGCGCTGTGCCAGATAACTCTGACTTTACTTATTTGCCTTCCCGCCGCGTCTCTTGGTGCCAGTGCCAGGCACCAGCCCCAGTTTAGTCCAAGGATTCCCGCCCCAGTTATCCACCCCACTCCACTCTGCCGCCAGCCTCCTCTTTCCTCCTTCATTCCCCGCCCGCACCAGACGCCCTGCTGGGTCTTGGGTTGACCGGACCCGGAGGCCAAGTGTGTTATTCTCTGAGGTCTGCGGTTTGAGTCCTCGATTCCAATCCCCATCCCCTTCTCCAAAGGCTAACAACAGATTTCCCTTGAACAGCCAGCTTCCTTCACACTTTCTTCTGGCCCTGAGACTTTGCTAGAAAGGTTGTTCCCTACACTTCTGAGTTTTTAGAGTAGATGACTGCTTCCTATTTTTGAGACGGTTTCCATTCCAGAACTCTCCAGGGCACTGAGTTCCTGTCTTGCTTATCTGTTTTGAGAAGGGAGAAGGCTTCTTTCCTCCCCCCAGAATGCTTTAGCACCTCAGGGGAGGGGCTGTGGGGCTCCCTGCTGGCTCACCGGTGCCCTGGAGTGTGGGGGTTGGTCTCAGCAGGGGCTTGGCAAATATTTCTGAATGCGTGCTAGGAATTTCCAGTCATCTACATCCCTCCAGATATGAATAAAACTGTTTGGGAGAGCTGGCATGGTTACTGGGTAGCTCAAAAGAGGGGTCTGGGAGCAGAAGCAGAAGGAAGCAGGAGGAGCAGGAACAAAATAATAAATAAAAGCTGGGAAGAGGGGCTGTTGACAAGGAAACTACCCTTCCCCGTCCAGTGGGGTGAATAGGGAGGGAAGGGCCTCAGTATCTGGCATTCAGACATTGTCAACATGGCAACCCATGATGTCAGAGCTGGAGATGGCTTTGGGGTGTGTTGGCAAGGGCCACATCGAACCAAGAAACCTTGCTCTGCTCCCAGCTCAGCCTCAAATGGTTGTGACTTTGGGCACAGCCCTACCCCCAGGTGGGATTATTTCTTCATCTGTAAGTTGAAAAAGAGGGCTGATTTGGGTGGGGGGGGAAACCAACCCAGTGGACCCCCTCCTAAAGCATTTCCAGTCCCCTCCTCCTCCTCCCTCTTCCCCCACAGTTAGTTGAAAGAACATCCTCAGTAGTGGGAGGGGGTGCAGAATTTCAGCTCCATCTTGAACCATTGCATATAGAGAGATGTGGATGCATGAAAAGGCCCCATGGAAAGATTCCACTAACCCAGTGCATGAGTGTTTTTCAAGTTGTTATTATTTCTAGCCTTGAAAGGGGGCTTAATGGCTGGCTGAGAAAAGGTATGCAGTATCAGCAGCTCCTTAACCTCAAGGACCCCAGGATGAGTGTGTTTGTTTTGTTTGTATTTTACTGGCAAAGGATGATTGTAGAATTACAGCAACCTCAAGACCTTCTGATATCATTTTCATAGTAGACATAGTTTGGGAGCAGGGGGGCTTCAGTGGTCCCTGGGCTTTTGCTTGTTTGCCTCTTGAGCCTTGGGGCTATTGTTGTTGGCTTCAGACATTTGGGTGGTCTTGGCTGGCAGTGCCAGTCCTGACTGTGCCATGCTCCTAGCCACATCACTCATTTTGCAGGGTCTCAGGCCTCTGTTCTCCCTCTGCCCCTCCAGCAGTCAGAGGACTGGGGGGAATGCCTCAGGGAAAGAGGATATTTCTGCACGTGTTACTTGGAAATGGAAACTGTTTTTCTCAAGCCCAGTTCTTCCCTTGCCCACAGTGGGAATAAGCCACTTCAGACATGAAAAATGGTATAAATCTGGCACATCTGTATGTCAGTTAGGCAATTCTAAGAGCTTGAAATAGTGCAGGAAAATGCGTTTTGCTGCACAAGTTGCCAGGCCCTGCGCCTGCACCACAGAAGCCATGCCTATGTTGCTAGTCCTCTCTACCCAGCCCCCACCACAAGCTTCACCACTTGCCCCCCCCCCCAGTATACTCTCCTATTCAAAGGACACCACTGTCCTGCTTTACAACATCATAGATTAATTTTGCTGATGGTTTTTAAAAAAGCTTTTAATTATAATTTTTTTCAAAGACAGAAAAGCAGGGGGAACAATAGAGTGAAACCTCATGTACCCATCACCATCCTCATTAATTATAAATTCATGGCCACACTTAATTTCTCTGTCCTCCACCCACTCTGCATTTCTGCTTATTCTAGAGCAAATCTCAAATCTCATATCATTTTCCATGCAATTATTTTAGTATGCGTTTTTAGTCATAAGGACTGCACTTACATAATAAAATACTACTATTACACCAAAAATTTTAGAATAATTTTGTCATAGTGAAGAAACTATCCAGTCAGTGTTCACATCTCCCCTATTGCGTTATAAATGTTTTTTGTTTTAGTTTGCTTTTAAAAATCAGGATCCAAATAAGATCCATATATTAGCAGATTTTTATTAGCATTTTTTTGAAACACTTTTTTATTGAATTAGAACATATATACAGAAAAGTATTCAAATGATTAGTGCGTAGCTGATGAGTTGTCAGAAAATGACCACACGGGTATCAGTACACCCACATCAGTGACTAGAACATGACCGGAGCCTCAGAAGATCCTGAAGCCCACTTCTTCACAAAAGTACAAGGACCCTAACTTCTAACACTATCAGTGAATTTCATACATTGCTAGATGCCTTTTTAATTTTTTGTTTTATTTAATTTAATTCTTATCTTTTGGCTGTGGTGCAAGGCTGTGGCACTCAGGCTGGATTCCAGTCAGTCCTCTCTCCTAGATGACAGTCTCTGAGTAAGGGACTCCTACCTTTTCTCAGTGCTCAGAGCTTCTCCTCACCCCTAGCCCCCAACTCCAAACTGTGAATATCACAAAAGCAAAGAAATGCAGAATATTCCCACGGTGTCCTAGTCCTCTGTGGGAGAGGCCGTTCTGGCTTTCCGGAGCATTCCTCAGCAATCTGGGCCCTCTGCCCACCCATTTGCTCCCGGGCGGTGCTGGTCAGGTGGACTGGAGGCCAGGGCTAGTAACGGCTGCTGATTGGCCAAAGCTCATACACCAATATCCTCTTCATCTTACCTTGAGAAATTCTTTTAAAATCTTGAACTTGGTTTTGTTATTAGGATATTTTTAAAATAAAGAATTTCCATAAAGGAAGGGTAGTATGGAAAGTCCCCAAAGAGCAGCAAGATTTAGAAGAAATTAACAAATATAATCTGTTACTGGCCCAAAATTTGCTATTACCGGTTACTCTTTATGCCTCGGGATACAGACTTATTTTGGTTTGCTTCTGTCCAAAGAGGCTTCAGCTGGGTCCCCTTCAGAGTGGAGAACAGAGCTTTATTCTTTTTGTTTGTTTGTTTGTTTTTGTTCTAGGAGTGAAGAACCTCATGTTGAATCAGAAAATGGACCCTCTGCCCATGATGATGTCTACGGGCACCAGCCCCAGGCTCCTGAAAACAAACTCCTTTCTGAAGAAACAGTGCCCACCCTTACTGGTCCCTATCACAGACTTGGGAACCTGCAAGCAGCCACTCACATTCTGAACAGTATCCTGAATAACTATGACCACAAACTGCGCCCTGGCATAGGTGGTGAGTAGCAGAACACAGTTCTTCCCCTGCTGGAGCAGGAGGTTGATGACAGCATAGGTGTGGATAATGAGTGTGGGGTATAGGTAATGGTGCCATGCACATGGACAGGAATATCTGTTGTTGACCTGTCAGGTAAGAGATATCAACTCTAGTCTTAGCAGTGCTCTTGACCTTGGTCTAGACTTTTTTTCTTTTCTCATCCTCAGTTTTTCCAAAAATAAAATGAGTAGACCAGATGACTGACCTTCAAGGTATGTCCAGCTCTTAGCAGTCTGTGAATTGGATCTTGCCATGAAAGACCAAAGAAAGAAATAGGACTGGATATTGAAACCATGTCTCTAGTCCTCACCCATCGCCCTGCTTTCCCCTCTGACAATACCCCCCCATCGTCCCTGCTCCTATTTGACACTTATCTCTGCCACATCTGCTTCCTTTGCAGAAAAGCCCACTGTGGTCACTGTTGAGCTCTCTGTCAACACCCTTGGTCCTGTCTCTATCCTGGACATGGTAAGTGCTGATTTTTGATTACAGTGTCTCATAGCCCAGAGAGCTGACCCGTGGGCCCTTTCACACAGTTATTTTTTCTGTTCTGCATCTAGGAGTTTTGTGGTTTGGGTTTTGTTTTTGCTTTGAAGAGAGGAATATTATATCCAACACTGACTCTAGAAGGTGGGTAAAGGTAAGCCCCTTGCTGCCTGAAGAGTACCTTCAGGATCCTGACCACATCTCCTAGTCTTTCATTCAAAATAAAAATAATAAAGCAACTTTAAACACCACAGTGGAACAGCTCTTTTTTGTGATAGAGGTTTTTATAGATTTAAGTCTGTAGTTACTAACTCTCATTGTCAGACTGCTTCTCTCATTTCTCTTTCCTTTCCCATTACTATCATTCTAGTGTCAAGATGTCCTCAGTTAGCCTCTATTATCTCTCCTTGAAATATACAAAATTCAAGGACTCTCCCTACCCCGGTCTACCTACTGACCTGGCTTCCTGTGTGATATGCCTCCTGTGTGATGTACCTCCTGTAGTTCTAACCTGGCCTAAGGTGTGAAGTTCAATACCACACTCTAGTGCTCAAGCTCTTCCATGGCTGGAGCCATCCCAGAGCTCTGGTTTTATTTTTTTCCCACCCATTTAGAGACCACATGCTCTAGTCACACTGGAGTGTGGGTGTTACCAAGTCACCTTGTATCTTTGAGTCTTTGTTTCAGGTATTTCCTGTTTGGAATGTCATTACTCCAATTTTCTACTTGCCATAAGCTTTATCCTTCAGTTTCTACCTCTAATGGCATCTTCTCTGACCTCCACAACTATTAATTGCTCCCTTCGTAGTCACACCACACTCGTGTCTTTGGGATTCAGATTTTTCTAGTTTATATCATAGTTGTGTACCTGATCTTCCCTACCTCATTTGTACTTATGTGCTCTTTATTTGCCTTGCTCTCCTGATTATGGTTTCCTTGGTGTCAAGGACTCAGTATTTGTTAACTGAGCAAATGAATTATGAAAGTTGCTATATAGAAGTCACTATTGTCCCCCTGATACCTAACAAGCCCGAGGGATACGGTCTAATAACTTAGCAGTCACTGAACCTGGCGTGCAACACAGAACTGGTCCAAAGAGGAGCCAACAACTTGATTTTCTTTGGCCAATAAACTGCTGCTTTAGCCTAGGCCAAGTACCTTTAGAAAATGCCAAATACTCATATGGTATTAAATTTCCCCCAAGAAGTCTGGTCTTTTACACAATTTCAGATAGCTCTTTAAAACTCTGGGAGTTCTCACTTCTTGTACAGTCTACTTTTCCCTGGTGACACTGGAGTTTTGTATTTGGTAAGGAGGGAGTATAGAATGTCTGACTCTCTGACAGCCAATGAGCAAAGCATACTTGTCTCCTTGGATCTTCATCACAGCCTGTATGGCAGGCAAGGATGCCACTGGGATCTTCATTTTAAGTTTGAAGCAACTGAGCCTCTCAGCAAGCATTTTGTTACAAAAGGGGTGTGATTGTTTGAAGGGAGTTCCTACACCCCTCAGCTAATCAGATGCTGTGTAGAGCATAGGATTATTTCTTAGGGAGAGAAACCTGAGCCCATAGCATGGAGATTTAAATCCAATGTTTTTATCAGTTTCCTGATTAAATTTTTGAAACACCTAGCCTGAGCTTAGAAGGCCGCGACCAGTCTGGGAATGACTGCCCATCACAGCATCAACAGTTGCTAAGGCTTCCTGCTGTGATAATTGTTGCAAGCAATCCTAATTAAGCCAATTCCTTGACACTGAATTTCTAGAATTTCAGCTGAGCTAAAAAAGATGTACAACCCAAGCTCCTTTGTCACAGTGGGGGAAAAAATGAACTGTTAGTTATCAGTTGCTGTGTAATGAACTTAAAATTGGTATCTTGTTTAATAAAAAATAAATGCTCATTTGAAACACTGTAACACAGAGCAAGAGCACAGCATGCATGGATTGTGGAGGAAAGACTTCCCCTAGCTACAATTCCTAGGGCCTAGGAGTGAAGGAGGCTCCATAGGCCAAGTTGGAACTGCCAGCTACCTGGGACTATAGAAGCACTCTGAAGGCCACCTATGAAGGCTGGTGAGGATGGGTGGAGCAGGGCTGGGGGCTCCCATATGAATGGTAGCCAGGCTTTTTTCTGTTTGCTTCTCTGGACTACTCCAGGGAACCTTCTCAGTCTGAAAGGCTAGCTCCCAGCAATTTGGCAATGGTTCGCAACACCTCTTGCCCGAGGCAGAAACACCAAGCTTTCCCCTGAGGGCTCTGGCCTCCAAACTGTGGGTTTCTGATTGGTGTTTACTGATGCAGGATAACTCAGGAGAAAGGACTAGGGATTCTACAGGAGCAAATTAGAACTTGGTACCCAAAGGGATTGTTTGTGCAAGTAAAATAAGCATAAGAGAGGGAAATCAGTGAAGGCCATCCCAGGGCAATGAGTAGACCAGATGACTGACCTTCAAGGTCATGTGCTCTAAGCATCAGAGCCAATATGCTGCCATTAGCTATTTGTGACTTTGGACAGTCTCTTTTCTCTCTGAGCCTCACTTTCTCTACCTCTAAAGTAAAGGGGGTTGAGTTAGCCCTCAGGATTCCCCCTTGGTCTAGTTCTGGCACTTGCTCTTCACACCGCTTGCAATTCTATTGCAGTCTGTTCTTTACCCTTTAATACCAGTAGTGCAAATCTCTAGCTTCTCATGATTCTTCCTATTAAACATCCTTCTCAATGTTTAATAGACAGTTTATGGGATAGATTATATCATTTGGCTACCAAATAATCATAGGTATAGCTATATATATGCACACACATTCAGAGGTCAGGTGCCCTTGTTTAAAAAGAAAAACCAAAACAATTATTTTTAAAAATGAGACTAAATACACTCTTCTCTTATGACTCAAAACTTCATTTTAAAACATAACTCTGGGGGCGCCTGAGTGGCTCAGTGGGTTAAAGCCTCTGCCTTCAGCTCAGGTCATGATCCCGGGGTCGTGGGATTGAGCCCCACATTGGGCTCTCTGCTCAGCGGGGAGCCTGCTTCCCCCTCTCTCTCTGCCTGCCTCTCTGCCTACTTGTGATCTCTGTCTGTCAAATAAATAAATAAAATATTTTTAAAAATACAATAAAATATAACTCTGGAAAACAAAGAATTGAGGTTAATTAACATTCGTGCTCCACAAATAATCATCAAACTGAAAGGGAAAACGTCACCATATACAACCAAAGGTGTGAGTGTATTTGTAAATGTTTAAGATGATTTTGAGTTGAAATCTTTGGTTTGCTATGGAAACGTGGGGCTGGGAGGGTGTTAACCTGGCTGGAGTAATCCCATAACCCTACAAGGTAGTGGTGATGTGATGAGCCCAACCTGTGCAATTAATTCATGTGTTTCTAGACAAAATGTGTCTTCCCTGATTGTTATTTATCTGGGAATGTTCCTTTCTTTTGGGAATCCCAGAAATAGAAAACTCCTACAACTTAATTCATGCTGTTTTCCTCTGGGAAAACCTAACTCGGTTTCTATCTGCTTGATAGGCCCTTCACAGGATGGCATGAGAATACTCTTTGCCTGTAGAGTTCTAGGTGTGTGCTTTTCTGTCAATCCCACCAGGAATACACCATTGACATCACCTTCTGCCAGACTTGGTACGATGAACGCCTCCGTTACAATGGCAGCTTTGAGAGTTTTGTTCTGAATGGTGACATGGTGAGCCAGCTATGGATCCCAGACACGTTTTTTAGGAATTCTAAGAGGACTCAAGAGCATGTGATCACCATGACCAACCAGATGGCTCGCATCCACAAGGATGGCAAGGTGTTGTACACAATTAGGTATGTCAAGCCTCTGGAATATTATACCTCTTGGGACTCTTTTCACCAAGTAACCATGGATATGGATTTCATCCTGAATGATACTTCTAAGGCCCTTTCCAGCTTTGCTAGAGCTTGAGCTCAGCCCCCTCATGTGTAGACATAGACACTAGGCCTCAAAACTGAAAGATTACCTAAGGTTACACACCAAGTTCATGGCAGAGCTGGGGCTGTCAGCCAGTTACCTGGCTCCCAGTCCACAGCCCCCCACCCCCAACTAGAGTATGACTGCATTGTCTGGACAATTCCATCCCAAGTGGGCACTGGATGTAAAGACACGTCCACGGTGGTGGAATTGCCCAAGTGGAGCAGCAACACAGACTGTGGAAAATACCTAAGAGCAGGCTGGACATTTGAATGTCTGGCAGGGGAAGGTTGTGTATTGGTGGTATGAGGTGGGAAGGTGGTAGAGAGTAGGTAGGCAAGTCCTGGAAGCTGGGATGGGCAAGAAACAAAAGCCTATCTAAACTGGTCCACACATTTCTCTGATGTTAGAAACCAAAGGAACCAGATACTTTCAAGCTGTTCTTCCTCTCTTTTTGTTTCTCTTATGAGTTCTTTGTTTCAAATCCTACTGTTGCCATTCATTGGTGGTGGTCCCCAGGCCAAGGTGGGTGGATACCTAAGTGCTCAGGGCCAGCCTAATGAGGCTCCTTTCTCCCTTCCAGGATGACCATTGATGCTGGATGTTTACTCCACATGCTCAAATTTCCAATGGATTCTCACTCTTGCCCTCTGTCTTTCTCTAGCTGTGAGTACCTTCTTAGGTGTCTGGGGCCCCAGAGTCATGCTGAGCCCCTTCTTTTTTCTCATCCTTGCCCTTTATATTTTTCTGCCTCTGTTTTTCTCCTAAGATGGTGTCAGATTTGCCCAGAGCCTCCTCATCTCCTGTCCTGCTGACAATACTGTGTTGCTTCACCTGGAACACTTGTTGGGTTCTTCCCTCTTCCTCCCACTCCATCTCAAGTCAGTCACCCATCTCTGAAGTGTAATTCAAGTGTGTCTGCTCCTCTCCATCTCCACTGTCAGTACCTTGACTTAGGTCTTTGTCATCTTTCACGTGGGCTTTCACAACATCTTCACTTTAAAACTGAACATGTCCAGAACTAAATACATTGTCTTCTTCCAACCTCTACCCCCAAAACAAATGGGTTGCTTCTGTGCTCACATTTGTCTTATTGATACGCACCATCAGCCACTCAGTTGTCCAAGCCAAGAACTTTGATGCTTTTTTCTCCATCACCTGCTACATCTAATCAATCAAAACATCTTTTTGGTTTTCCATCCTGAGTCTCTATTGATCCTATTTCTCTGCATTCTCACTGCCTCAGCTTTGATTCCTGCCTTCGTTCATTTTGTTGTGCCCAGATTCCTGCATTGGCCTCCCAAAACTTGTCTCCCTGTCAACAAGCCATCTTCATATAATGACAAGGGTGACCTAGCTGAAACATCATCTAGACCAGGTCATGTTTTAGTTTCAAATACTCCCTGAACTCTCATAGATCAATACCAAATTCCTTGGAATGAC
Organism: Enhydra lutris kenyoni; assembly: GCF_002288905.1. Taxonomy (NCBI): domain Eukaryota; kingdom Metazoa; phylum Chordata; class Mammalia; order Carnivora; family Mustelidae; genus Enhydra; species Enhydra lutris. Next base: position 1,739,221 of record NW_019154180.1, on the reverse strand, counting down.
TCCCAGGGTACTTCATTAACTGGCCCCTATTACCCATTCCTGTATGCTTCATCCAGCCTCTGTGAGCTAGCCATCCCGAACCTTTGGCATTTCCATAATCCATCAGGCATTTTCACCTTTCTATGCATAGAACACCCTCCCCACCCTTTCAGCCTCACTCATACAGAGAATATTTTACTGAGCTTTTAAGATTTATTGAAAATGGCACCTACTCTATGACATTTTTGTTAGGTGTGTCCCCAAGTGGTCTTTCCCTCTGTTTTTCCATTGCCCCATGGGTGGAGGTTTCTCAGCAATTCCAACAATTACAGATGTATACTTACTATCTTACTTAATAAAATGTGAATGTTTGAGGGCAAGGCTTCCGCCTTGCTCATCTTTATATTTCCAGCACAGAGCCTGGTACTAAAAAATGCTCAGTAAATGCACATATTGAACGACTTCAACAATGAGGTAAGAGAGGCAAGGTCCCACAGGTGGTGAGGCCAGAGTCAGGACTCCAAGGCGTTGCTCAGACTCCATGCTGATGGAGACAGCTGGCCTTTCCAGTCTCACAAGACCTTCCTTTCCATGTTGCTTTACAGTTTCCTATCCTGAGAGTGAGATGATCTACAAATGGGAAGATTTCAAGCTTGAAATCAATGAGAAGAATTCTTGGAAGCTCTTTCAGTTTGATTTTACAGGAGTGACTAACACTACTGAAACTATCTCAACCCCTGCCGGTATGTGTGTCTTTGAAACCATGGCTAGGTGGAGGCCCAGGAGGGTGGTATGGATGACTAGAGGTGGCCATTCGTACATATAAATGTATGTCATCATCCCATGAAAATATTGTAGAATATGACTCCTGTCTTATAAATGCTAAGCACTTACAACTATTTGCAGAGGAAACTGAGACTTTGTAACTACATCTCAGTCTCATCTGCAAAGAAGTAAATGCTTTGCCAAGTCCCTGAGAAGGTAGGTAAATAGTTAAAGTTTTACTGCTGTCAGGATTTGCAATTAGCTTTGGTTGTTCAGACCTTTCAGTTTCTAGGTCTTCGTTACAACCAGCTTGTTTGAATGACTTTGGGGAATGGAGCTCATGCGAGTTCTCCATACCTAGAACCAATTCAAGCTGATTGAGTGGGAAACAAAGTTGGTCCTGATGGGAAGTGGAGGTTAGAGTTCTAATGTCAGCTAGATGAGGGCTGGGATAGTATGGGGGAGGTTTCAGCAGTTATAATTGTTACTAAATAAATTTATATTTATTTTAAAGAAGCAGCTCTAACAAGCACAGATTCCTGTCAAAGCCTTCATAGTGCATTCAACATGCACATGATGATCATTGGTTTTCTGACTTTGTCCTTAACAAGGACAAAAGGGGAGGGTCCTGGATCTTTTCAATGTCAGCTTCTAATCAGATATGAGTGTCTTTGCTTGTGTTCCTAGGTGATTTCAATGAGAAGCTAAGGAACCTCCCAGGATTGCTCCCAGAGCAGCCCTGGAAACCTTCTTCATACATACTGACCAAGTCAGGGCAGTGGAGGCACTGGCTTCATCACTTCCAGAACACAGATGGAGTCAGTCACCCAACCAGCCATTTGCCATAGAAAGAGTCTTGCTTTGCTTCTGTGTAGCTAGGCAGAAAATCTGCTTTTGCTGCACTTATTGAGTTGGTCACTGGGTGAGGAATAGCTCATGCTTATCTGGCTAGGGCTTTGCTTGCCTAGGCAGGGGCAGAGGGATATTTTACAAAGGCTTTTCTTTTTCTCAGGGTCTCTGGGTAAGCAGTTGTATTGCCTTTGGGATCCTTGTAAGGGTAAGCAGTTGTATTGCCTTTGGGATCCTTGTTCTTCTGCCAGCTAACCATGGGCCTGCCTCTTGCCTTTCTGTATCTCAGTTTTCCCAGACAGGTGGAGACCCTTCACCAGAAGCGGCAGAAGAGACAAGGCCCAGGGGCTTTCAAGTTATTAGTGGTTCCATTTAGTAGATGGTTATGCATTATTTCAAAATGGTGCCCTAGTGACTCTGAAGCCCCAGAGCCAGTATCATCACAAAAACAATGACAATAGGTAAGCACCAGCCCTCCTTGGGAGAGAGGAGTGTTCTTGGGGAAAAAGGGCTTCTTTCTCTTCTGCTAGAGGTTAATTCTTTAATTACGCTTTCACCAGTATCATAGTTCTCTTTTAGGCTTGTCCTAAACTCTTCCCATCAGCCTCTGGGTAGTTCTTTCTATCTGAAGCAGATTTATGTAACAGTACCTAAGGGTTCAGAACAAGGTGGGAGCTTGTGAGTTTGGTCACCTTGGGCCTTGAAGCAGAGAATCTGCTTCAGAAAGATTTCAGAGAGCACAGCCTTGTCCCCAGTAAGTGAGTTAAATTTCACTGGTGGCTATCGAGACTCTGACAGAATCTTACCCATGATTAGGACTTTACTTTCTCACAAGGGAGTTTCTGCCTTCTCTGGACAACTCTGTTCCTCAGAAAATTCTCTGTTCATCTGAAATTGGAATCTCTGGAACTCCTACCCATTAGACCTAGTTACTTTTCCCTAGAACTGTTGAACTTATGGAAAGTCCAGTCACTCTTACACGGGGTCAAGGTTAAAGGACCAGTACTATGGTCCCAGTCCAAGGTCATAATCTTTTTTAGACTCTACAGTCTAGTTTCTTTTCCCTCCTTTGTTCGTCACAGTTTGGGTCCACTCATTCTTCTAGTCCCTGTCCTTTGACACAGTCTATTAAATTATCTTCCTCTGACAGCACAGGGACCAACTCTGGTCTGGCCAGATGAGAGAAGAGCAGAGGCATCTTTAATTTGGGGGGGTATGTTTTGTTTGGATTTGGCTCCTTAGCTCCAGATGTCTTTTTTCTCTTGCCCATGCTCCTTTATCTCTCAGGAATAAGAAATTATGTGTTAGTATCCTTCCCTCAGCTTTCAGAAACAAATTTCCACATCTTGAGAAGTGGAGAAAGTTATTCCTTGGATGGAATAAATAAAATAAGCAAAAGAAAACCTGATAGGATAATAAATCTTGCAACAAGAATATATATTTCATGAGGAGTGGTTGTAGCTAAATAGAGGGTCTTAAATTGCAGCCAATTCCCAGGGCAAGAGAATTAAGAACTTGGTAAATACATTCTGGCCAGTAGGCAAGTGTGAGTGGTTCCTGCAGGAGCCCTGGGTAGGAGTTCTATCCACAAAGCTACTACTCTGAATACAGATATTCTACTAATCCCAGGCCAGAGATTTACCTTCTTCCAGAGAACCCTTTCCCGTTAAGTGTCAGTGCTGCCAAGGTGAATAGGAAAGGCTGCTCTTCTCCTTTAGCTCCAACATACACAGACCTGCTATGCAGGTGATCTACCTTGCAAAATAGAACATGTGGACATGTTGTATTCTGGTCTGCTTTACTAAGTTATTGCCAGACAGCAGCAAGAGTCACTGAGCATCTAGTAGGTTCCAGCCCATGCTGGGCTTGGATAGGCAAGAGGCAAGGCACAGGGCTCACATGAGAGATTTAAATCCTGAAGGGGTTAAAAAGCCCACCTAATTCAAAGCTGAAGAATTTTACGGCACCACTTACGTAGAAGTTTGGAGTTGGAGTTTAGCTTCACTAAGGAGCCAGAATTTGAGCTATCACAAACCCTATGTGATGTTGAACATGAAATGGGAGGTTCTGGGCTCAGGAGAGCCCCCAAAATCTCTAAGATCATGATGAAAACGCAGAGTGTTTAGGATGAGTGTGTCAGAATATAAGGCAGCATGAAGGGTGTAAGAGAAGATGCCAACTAGAGATGTAAGTTGTCATTATGTGCTATAAAAGCAATCACTGTAGGGGAAGAGCCAATCACTGTAGGGGAAGAGCCATCAAGGACATGATGCTCCAATTTTTATTTTCATCTAATTCTTCTATTTTTTTGAAACACTCAGTTTGGATTAGGGTAATAGACTGAGAATAGGGAATCTAGGGTTTGGATATTGGTGCAAATATGCAAGCTATCTCAGGAAATCTCGGAGTATATGGGATTAGTTTACAGGAAGGTATGTGTGTGCATGTGTGTGTGTAAGATGTCAGTTGAGCCAGGTCAGAGTGGGCCTTCAGTGTCAGGTCAGAGTATGCATTTGATTCTGTAGCTGTTGTGGAATAAGGAACAACCAGAGGTTTGGGATGGGCATATGAATGAATAGGAAGGAGGCCAAATGAATTCTGTGCTTCCCCCACCACAGCACAGGCTGCTCTCAGCTCATTCCCTGAGAGTATACATTGTAAAGGCCAGTAGTGCATGTGTCGGGCTATGATTCTGCAGACTAGCTATGGCACTTTAATGGATGTGAGGGTCTCAGTCATCCTTCTGGACATTAGCTGTGTAGTCCTGATAACTAGAGGGCTAACCGATTTTTTCACCTTCCTCTGACACTTCTGTCACCCTGGGAAGACAGACACTGGGTGTGGGGCAGTCGGCTGAGAAAGAAGCAATGAAGTTTCTGGCCTTGGCTTAGCTCCTAACTGACCATGGGTCTTGCATGGATCCTCTCTGGGTTTGTTCTGATTCTCTGTATGTGGCACTGGAATAATGTGCCTCTATCTTAGGGATGCGGTATGGATCCTATGAGCTGAATAAGAACTTTAATGTGCTTGTCCTCTCCGGGGGAGACCACATGTCAGTACTGTAAGAAGTGGTATTTTTTTATGTGTTCCAGGTGATTTCATGGTCACGACGCTTTTCTTTAATGTGAGCAGGCGGTTTGGCTTTGTAGCCTTTCAAAACTACGTCCCTTCTTCTGTGACCACAATGCTTTCCTGGGTTTCCTTTTGGATCAAGAAAGACTCTGCTCCAGCCAGAACCTCTTTAGGTAAGTGGGTAATGCATACACATGGGCACAGAATTGCCTTCTCAAGGGTCCTTTCAGCAGTGTAATATATGGATCGGTAGCTGAGCCCACCTTCACTGCTGTGCTTTCACAGGAATAACCTCTGTACTCACCATGACCACACTGGGCACCTTTTCCCGTAAGAATTTCCCACGTGTCTCCTATATCACAGCCTTGGATTTCTATATTGCCATCTGCTTCGTCTTTTGCTTCTGTGCTCTGATGGAGTTTGCTGTGCTCAACTTTCTGACCTACAACTGGACGAAACCCCGTGCTTCTCCAAAACTTCGCCATGTATGACCTGGGTATGGGAGTGGTGGTAAGATTTGGAGTGTGGAGGCATGCACGTGAGGGCACTAGAACTCATGGCACGTGGATGGCCAGTTCACCAAGTGATGGGGGTGCAGAACCTGAGGTTGAATAAACTTTTTGATGTCATGCTGGGACTGGGGGGCGGGTAACAAAAAGCGGTGTGCCAGGGACAGAACCTCCAGAAACCCTGGGGCAGGACCTAGACTTGATTCATCTTTGACTCTTTCCCACTTCTTCCCTTGTCCATTTCAGCCACATATTCGTGCTCGTGCCCTTACTCCTCCCCGTGCCCATGCCCAGCAGCATCCAGAAGCTTTTGTGTGCCAGATCGAGGACTCGGAGGAGAGTGATGGAGAGGAGGGCCCATTTTGCCCAGCCCAGCAGTCTTTCAGACGACGTACCATCCAGAAAGCCGGTAATGGTTGCTTCAAGTGGTGCAAGAAGTACCTGTGCGTGGTCCGCAGTTGTGAGGGCGGCGTCTGGCAGCAGGGTCGCCTCTTCATCCACGTCTACCGCCTGGATAACTACTCACGACTTGTTTTCCCAGTGACCTTCTTCTTCTTCAATGCGCTCTACTGGCTCGTTTGCCTTAACTTGTAGGTACCAGCTGGTACCGTGTGCACAGCCTCCCCAGTTCCCCAGGAGGTCCCACAGCCCTTTGCAAGGGAGCCAGAGGAAAGCAGCAGCAGCAGCAGGAGCAACAAGGGAGTGTCTCTCCTTCCCCACTCCCCAAATATAAGGCTGCATAGAATTGCTCTTTGCTGGCCCTCTCCCCTACCTGGCCCATTCACGGACTCTCCATGGCAGTCCATTGCAAGTAGAATGGCCTCTCTATTACTCAAGAGGCATTAATGATGCTCAGACTTCATATCACAGGCTGTTAGTGACTAGCTCCCTAAGACTGTGCCCATGTATGAATAGGTTAGCTATCTCCCAGTGCTGATACCCATTGCCTTTTTCCAGAAATAATACTGCCTTTGTGGTGCTCCAGGCCCAGCTCTGGCCGCACCCTCAAAGTGCATAGACCGGCTACTTGCCTGTTTCTGACACCTCCTTAAAATGTTGGGCAGCAGTGTACAGGGGAAGGGGACCATAGTCCTCAGATCACATTATTATATTCTTGGTTTTTTCTTCCTGCCCTCCCTCCCCCTGCACAGAGACGCCGGTATAATACTTTCATGAGGAAGGGAGCCAGCAATTGAGCTTCTTTGGGACAGTATCTCCCTCTGCCGCTGTGCCACTTCCTTCTCCCCCTATCACCCCCACCTCCATCCTTCATCGGCACTACAAATTCAATGCCTTGCATCCATTGGGTATCTATTTTTGTCTGTGATAGTAGTAATGACTCCCTGCTTTCTATGCCACCTTCTTCCTCCTCCTTGACCCCTGTGACGTTTTCTGTAACTTCCCCAGTGGCTTTCCCAGCCCCGACCCAGGTGCTAGGCCATGCTGACTTCTTGGGGCCAAGAAACTAAGAGGACTTTGCTTTGCACTGGACATTACTGGCACAGATTGCTGCCCTCTAAAGGCACAAAATAAGCGTTTTGCCACTTCCTTGGCCCCTGGACCCATGAGCCAGTCCACTCTTATCCTGGGGCACTCACAATCACAATCAATGAATTGAATTCCCTTAAATTTGTATAGCACTTTACCTTTTGCAAAACACTTTTGACAAATTATTTCTATTTTGAGCCTCATCATAGCCCTGTGATATATTCAGGGCAGGATTCTTATTCCCATTTTGCAGATGAGAATCCTGAGGCACAGATTTCTATGGGACTGTGAATCTCACTGGAAACTACTCAGGATCCCACTGTCACCTTCTAGACCACATGACAGGGCTAGGCAGCTCTGCTCACCATGATTTGATTCCATAGCCTCTGCCATTGGCAAGGCCCAGAGTGGCAGCCTCTCTTCACCACTGGCCTGCTCAATTCCTGGGTCCTCAAGACCGAACCTCTCCTGGCTCTGGCAACCCAGTGTGGTGAATTTGGACACGCCCCAATGCTTGTATATGCTGAATGAAATCTGTGTCTGTATTTTGCTGGGGGGGGTGGGTAGGGTAGGGAGATACATCTGCTTTTTGTCACCATCAACTGAGAAGGGGAAATGTATCAATAAATATATCAGCAAAACTTGAAAGGTATGGCTGGTTTCTTGGGCATTCAAGTTTGTTCTCAGTTCAGGATTTAAATCTTTTTTTTTTTTTTTTATTTGACAGAGAGAGAGATCACAAGTAGGCAGAGAGGCAGGCAGAGAGAGAGGAAGGGAAGCAGGTTCCCTGCTGAGCAGATAGCCCGATGTGGGGCTCTATCCCAGGACTCCGGGATCATGACCTGAGCTGAAGGCAGAGGCTTTAACCCACTGAGCCACCCAGGCGCCCCCAGGATTTAAATCTTAAATCAATGACCCAATTATGTTTGTTCCCCTCTCCCATCCATGACTTCCAGACCTACCAAGCTTGTACCCTCTGTCAGTGGAAAACTGAAGGGAAGAGAGTGACCAAGCGGGTGTTCCGCTTTTACTGATTCTCTAACTTGCTCCTATGTTCCTGCCCCCGCCACCATGTCCTTTTTGCTTTGCCCGTCATTCTTACCTCACCTAGTCAGAAAGCTAGAAGTTTCCTGGAGATTATCAGGCTCGGAACACTCCTCCCCCACTGCTGTCACGTAAAGATAGAGATGCTGAGGCCCAGAGAGGAATATCTACTGTCATAAAGCAGATAGCGGAGTGGAACCAGACCCCAGGAATTCTAATAACTTGTTTTGGCTGTAAGTCTGGAGAGCTTGGTCAACCCACTTTTCAAATGAAAAGTCTCTAAAGGTGTACTGGGGAGTACTAGCCCTGGCATCCCATGACACATCCAACTTTAAGGGAACTCAGAAACAATAACAAGAACCAAGTAGGAGACAAAAATGACCTGTGAACAGCCAATGTTTTGCTTTAAATTTCTTGAATTGATGCTCAAACACTTTCCCTGTAAGAAATCCACATGCTTTTACTGTGAATTTTTTGATGCCCTAACCCATGTCAAAGTACAAGTAACAATTTAGAACAAGGAAAATAGTTCCTCACTTTCACTTAATTAGAAAGATTCAGAAAAAGAAAAAGTAGTCAGGTTGTATTTTTGAAATAGAAATAATGCAAAACAGATTCTTTAATCACACTACAATAGAGCTAAGAGATAATGAAATTCATTTATAAATTTTAAAAAGCTCATACAAATAGTTCTTCGAAAAGCAATTTGAAATTTGGTTCATAATATCAAAAAAATAAAACTAATGGAAAAAAATTTACATACTAAAACACGTGGGATGTAACCAACACTGCACTCAGAAAAATTCATAATTTAAGCATTTCCAGTACTGAACACAGTGTATAAAAATTAGTTAAGTATTGAAACTTAGAAATTGAAGAGGATAAAAACACACCTCAGAAAAGATTTAGGAAAAGAGGAATTTTAAAAATAAATAGTGTAAGGAGAATCATTCAAAAAACAAAACTGAGTCTCTAACTGTTTATGTCAAAATCATAGATAAATAAAAAATTCAAAAACTTTCTAGGGAAACCATAAGACAATATTTGTGAGTATGCTTATAATCTTGGGATAGAAAAGACCTTTCCAAATACAACATAAAACACCAGAAACTATAAAGGAAAATATTGAAAAATCTTCTCATACTAAGAAATAGCAATAACTAAAACAAAAGCAAAAAACACAGTTACTTGTTAGTTCTTCTGGGACACAGTCTCTAAGACTGAGATTAACACACGGGAGGTTGATTAGAGAATTGTTTTTTTTTTATTTGTTTATTTTTAAAAATTTTTTTTAAATTAACATAAAATGTATTATTTTATTTGTTCCAGGGGTATAAGTCTGTGATTCAGCAGTCTTTTTTTTCTTTTTTCTTTTTTTTTATTATGTTCAATTAACCAACATACAGTACATCTAAGTTTTTGTTGTAGTGTTCAGTAATTCATTAGTTGCCTATAACACCCAGTGCTCATCACATCATGTTGCACTTCTTAATACCCCTTACCCAGTCACCCCATCCCCAGTCACCCCATTCCCCACTCACCTTCCCTCTGAAACCATCAGTTTTTTTTTTCCTGGAGTCCAGAGTCTCTCATGGTTTGTCTCCCTCTCTGATCCCTTCCCATTCAATATTCCCTCCCTTCCCCTGTGGTCCTCTGCTCTATCAGTTTTATATAATACCCTGTGCTCATTACAACACATACCCTACCCAATGTTCATCACCAGTTACCCCATTCCCTCACCCCCTCCCTTCCAGTAACCCTCAGTTTGTTTCCTACGATTAAGAGTCTCCTGTAGTTTGACTTAGGTAGTGGTTTTAAGGTCAATGCCCATTGCGGGGAGTGAAGGGAGCAAGGCTTGGCAGAGAAGAAATCGGCCTACAATAATAAGGGCCTCAGCTGAACACACGAGAAGCTCTGGAGTTGAGATGGGTCTTCCAAATTGTTGCATATCAGCACAATGGGGCTGGGCCTTCATACTTTTTCACTGACCAATCAGTTGTTGTATGTGAGCATAAACTTGGAAGGACATGAACTCAAACATGTCTGGAGAAGGACTCCCTTGAAGCATGTCAGCCTCAAACAATCTCAACAGCTGGAGAAACAAGAGCTTCTGTGCCAATGGAACGGGGTTGTAGGAAGTGTTGGCAGCACCTACTGCAGTTCATGCCTCACCTTGCTCAGGCTCATTTGCTTCATGTAGATAAATTCTGCAGCAGTTATCTCCTGGTTACATTGAGCTTCTTTTCCTGAGGAAAACTTACAGTATCAGTGAAAGACCCTGTAACACCTGCCCCTGAAACTGGTTTTAGGGCCTTAACTGATTCATCATCCCTGTCCTGCACTGCTCATTCTAGATTTATTCTTATTTTCAGCTAGTATCTCTGCTGATCTCAGTATCTTATCTGGTTCTGTGACTAAAAACTTCATCCTTGAAGGCTCTGAGACTCTGGACATCATGCCTTTCTCAAGCCATGGCTGGAAGACTTATCATTTCCAAGGGATAAATAAGTGGGTCACTTAGACACCAAACCTATTCTTGCCCGACCCCATTGTATACCAATACCTCTCTCCTAATGATTAGAGTCAATTTCCCCTATCCTGATGCTGACTTGTTTTCTTTTGCATGGTGCCAAAAGTGACCAGGCAGCTTGTTTTCTTTTGGCTGGTGTTAAAGGTAACCAGGTGGCAACCACAGATTGAATTTAATGGGGTTCCTGTGTGTCTCCTAGTGAAGGCATTTGCAATCTTAGAGTCAAGAGCTCCAAACTTGCAGAACACAGAATTATGAGTATGGGAAGCACAAATTCCCCAAGTGGGTCACTGGAAGTAATGACAAACAAAACAACTCCTACTCCTATTCCCAAACTCATATATTCTTCCATGTAACATTGATTGATTTAGGATATATAATGCTTTATCATGGGTGATAGCCCATCATTTCATGGTATCATCTCCAAACTGGCACTTCAGCTATGCCTTCAACACACCATTTCATCACTCTGTCTGACCAGCACCTTTTCAATGGTGCAGTATATAATAGAATCCCAAGGATGTCCTCAGTGTTGGACTCCTTTGGCCAGAAAGTGGATCTCTGGGTCCAATCCTGTGTTTTAGATAAAAGTGTGTCTCAGTAGATCAACGGTCTATATTCACTAATAGTAGTGCTGCCTGAGGCCTTTCAGGAAAGAAAGGCAAACCCATATTCAGAAATTGTTTTGATTACAGCCAAGATGAATCATTACCTCATACAGTTTTGAATAGGCTCAATGTAATCAACTTGCCCCCAAGTCACTTTTTGGTTTCCTTCAAGAATGGGGATATATTGGAGACTCACTACTGGTCTCTGTTGTGGGCAAGGTCAATAGCTAAAATACCCTTAGTGAGTAGGTGACCATGTTGTTGTGCCCACATATAACCTCAAATTTACCACTGTGATAGGTTTGACAAATACAGTAAATAAAAATCCATGACATCCAGTTAAATTTGAATTTTAGATAAGCATCAAATAAATTTCAGCATAAGTGTGCTTCATTTGAAGTCATACTGTCCCTAGGCTGCTCCCAGCCAAAGATTGAGCAGAGGGGGATACTAGAGTATGGACACTTCTTCCAAATGCAGAGGACTCCTCCAATAAGCAATCTGTACCAGAGCTTCCCATAAACCTGGCTGAGACGTCATCAAACCTGCCTTGCAGTCTGAGGGTCTTCTTCCTATGCTTCCTTGATTTTCCCTCTTCTTTCAGGTGTCAGATCTCATTCCCATATAAAGGTTTCTCCAGTCTACTCCTGCTCTTTCTTCTTTTTTTTAACCACTTTTATTTTTTTAATATTTCTTTATTTTTTTATAAACATGTAATGTATTATTAGCCCCAGGGGGTACAGGTGTGTGAATCTCTAGGTTTACACACTTCACAGCACTCACCATAGCACATACCCTCCCCAATGTCCATAACCCCACCACCCTCTCCCAATCCCCTCCCCCCAGCAACCCTCAATTTGTTTTGTGAGATTAAGGGTCTCTTATGGTTTGTCTCCCTCCCGATCCCATCTTGTTTCATTTATTCTTTTCCTACCCACCAAACTGCCAATGTTGCATCTCTACTTCCTCATATCAGGGAGAGCATATGATAGTTGTCTTTCTCCGATTGACTTATTTCGCTAAGCATAATACCCTCTAGTTCCCTCCATGTCGTCGCAAATGGCAAGAGTTCATTTCTTTTGATGGCTGCATAGTATTCCATTGTATATATATACACCACCTCTTCTTTATCCATTCATCTGTTGGTGGACATCTAGGTTCTTTCCATAATTTGGCTCTTGTGGACATTGCTGCTATAAACATTCGGGTGCACGTGCCCCTTTGGATCACTACGTTTGTATCTTTAGGGTAAATACCCAGTAGTGCGATTGCTGGGTCATAGGGTAGCTCTATTTTCAACTTTTTGAGGAAACTCCATGCTGTTTTCCAGAGAGGTTGTACCAGCTTGCATTCCCACCAACAGTGTAAGAGGGTTCCCCTTTCTCCGCATCCTCACCAGCATCTGTCATTTCCTGACTTGTTAATTTTAGCCATTCTGACTGGTGTGAGGTGGTAGCTCATTGTGCTTTTGATTTGTATTTCCCTGATGGCCAGTGATGTGGAGCAGTTTTCCATGTGTCTGTTGGCCATCTGGATGTCTTCTTTGCAGAAATGTCTGTTCATGTCCTCTGCCCATTTCTTGATTGGATTATTTGTTCTTTGGGTGTTGAGTTTGCTAAGCTCTTTATAGATTTTGGTACCCCTGCTCCTTCTTTCTTTACCTTTCACAAACATTTCCCGAAATTAACGTTTTTTCCTTCTAATCCCATCTCAGCATCTGTTTCCCAGATGACCTAAACTGACATAGTTGATATCATGACCAATATAAGAAAGCACACAGTAAGATGGGGTTCTGAGATGGGATTGCTTGCCATCTTACTGGCAAGGAGCAACCCATCCTGGGTGGTATATGAAGCACAGACAACATGTGGCACAATGTGACAGCCCAATCCCAATTCACTGGGAAAATATGCTAGTGAGGGGAGCTCTTGTTGCTGATTCAGGCACCTGAAGGCTATAGCAGAAGCAGTTCAAACAAAGAGAGTGGAGTTAGCCAGTTATTACTAAATTGTACTGATGACCTACAGAGAGATCCTTATGACTGATTATATTTTCATTCCTTCCTCAAAGGATTGTCTAGCCATTTACTCAGATAACTGTAGACTTGGGAGAGAGGGGGATATCAAGATATCTCAAGGACAATGGGACATAGGTCTGAATTAATTTTTATACCAGAAGACCATCATTAGACTTCTCTGTTAGAGCAGAGGACTTATGGAGACCAACTAATAAACTGAATCCTAGCTACAGGTTCACAGTGGGATGACCAGATCCACAGACCCATTCAGTGACAATCTTTCCAGTCCTGTAATTGCATAATTGAATTTGATATACCTGGAAGTTGGAGTAACCACTACATTGAATCCATGGTCTGTGTTATAAGAGCCATCATAGCGGGAAAGGCCAAGTGGAGACCTCTAAAAATGCTCTTTCCCAGCCAAGAAAGTAAATCAAAAACAATATCACAAACCAGATGACAGAAATTAGTGTCACCCTTATAAGATCTCAAGCTAGTCTCCTTCATGTTTCCATTTAATTTGCCAGACTGGTCCCTGAAGAAACTGGATGGATCCTGAATAATGACTATATATTACCACAGGTTTCAGCAAGTAATAGCTTGGATTAGAGCTGCTGTGCCATATTGTTGCTAGAGTAGGTTAACAAAGTCTCAGGTATCTGGTATACTGTCATTGATTTGGCAAATGTGTGCTTTTCCATTCCAATTAGAAAAGAGATTTAAAAACAATAGAATAAGAATATTTATGTATAGTTTTTCTCAGGGCTTTGTTCTTTTACCTCCAGTCCGAATATAGTCCGAAAAGATCAAGATTGTTGGAATCTCACACAGAACATCAGTCATCTCCATTACACTGACACCATCAAACTGATTGGACAGGATGAGTAAAAGGCTTCTGTAAGACACAACATATTCCCCAGGGTAGATGATAAACCCTGCGAAGACTCAGGAAGTTATCAATTCAGTGAAATTTTTAGGAGTCTAATAGTCAAGGGCATATCAGGATTCCACCTCCAAAGTAAAAGACAAATCATGTCTGGGATCCTCCACCACAAAGAAGGAAGTAGTGTACCTGGTAGGCCTCTTTGGGTTCTGGGGACAAAACATCCCACCCCCAGGATTATCACTCTGGTCCATATATCAGGTGACATAGAAGACTGAGAGCTTTGAGAGAGGTGTGGTGCAGGACATTAATCTGCAGCAGATGCAGGCTACTGGGCAAGGAGCCACTCGGACCATCTCATCTGACAGACTCCATGGCATCAGAAGTGTCAGTGGTGGGCAGGGATACAGTATAGAGTTTGAGACCTGCCTTTGTAGGAGAATCACCACCCTGGACCATAGGGCTCCAGAACAGGACCTTGCCATGCACCTCAGAGTTATATGCCTTTCTATAAACAGTTTCTGCTGTGTTTCTGGGCCATGGTAGAGACAGAATTCTTGACTATGGGACACCAAGTGACTGTGTGTCTGGGAACTGGTTGCTATCAGACCCACCAAGGCATAAGGCCCAACTCAGCAGCATCCTAAACTGAGCCTGAGCAGCACCAAAAGGCAAAAGTGCCAGAGCAGTAGTCATTAACTTTGTCTGGCATATGAAGACAGATTGTATCTGGTACAATGTGACAGCTGAGTCCAAGGGCTGTGACCCAGGATAAGAAATAATATATGTAAATATATATGGTATATATTCATTAACTGAAATTCATGTCCTGCCAAAATTCATATGCTGCAGCTCTAACACACAATGTAATGGTATTTGGTGGTGAGGTTTTTGGGAGGTAATTGGGTTGAGACGAGGTTATGATGGTGGAGTCCTCATGATGGGAATAGAGTTCTTATACAAAGAGGAAATGATAATGAAAGATTTCTCTCTCTCCACATGCACACTCTGAGGAAAGACCATGTGAGTGAGCATTCAGCATGAAGGTGGCCATCTGCAAGCCAGAAAGAGGATTCTCACTAAGAACCAAATCTGCTGGTACCTTGATCTCAGATTTTCCAGCCTCCAAAATTGTGAGAAATAAATATCTGTGGTTAAGTCATCCAGTCTATGATATTTTTATAGCAGCCTGAGCTAAGAATATATATATTAAAATGACTGTGTTGTCTCATAGAAAGAAGAGCCCTGGAGGAGAAGAATGGATAGAAAAAGTGTTGGGGTCACAGAGAACAGGGAGAATGCAATGACTTCCAAGAATGATCCTGACCCTGTAGCTGAGGACTCCAGGCCCCAAGAATAATGTAATTAAAGGAAAAGACAACTTGACTGACAGAAATATAAGCAATTTTATTGGCAAAAACATGTATCATTAAGATTGGAGTGTAGCAAAAACTTTTTCTTAAGCTGACTTTCAGAAAAAGAGGTTTTCACAGGGATTTTATGAGCTTAAAATTAAAATAATTTTCCATGTTCCCTTTGACAGTCCTATGTCTCTCCCAAAATAATGGTAAGACATAAGCAAATTTCATGAGAAGGGGGTGAGTTGATATAGAGAAAAACTTATAAAAACTGCTTTTACAACTTTTCCCATCTTCTGATGTTCTGATGGGGGTCGTGACTAAACTCCTGGGTGCCTTATGCTAAATTGCCCAATGTTCATACCACATAGATAGAATATATATTATTCCTCTTTTCACATATAGCCATTTTATATCAATGGGATAAATAACTGTGCCCAGGATCTAGACAGAATTTAAATTACCAGAGACATCATAACTCAGCTAGCTGGGAAGAACAGCTAAAGGACATCAGAATGAAAATATCTGGCCATCTTTAGCTATACTGACTTGAAGAGGTTGGATATAGATTGTATATTAGGAGTTTTGAGTGTGATGAAATGTTAAATTTTATTTGAATATTAGATCTCTATATAATTCATAATATTATATCTCAAAAGGAGAAATGCCACTGTGTGCTGAGCTTAGGACAAACTCTCCTTCAAGTTGGCTGTGGAGAGCAGAAATGGAGCCAGAGCCATACCAGAGGACCCAAGTCCAAGTCTCATGCCTTGAAGATATCACAAGCTAGCTGAACATCTCAACATTATGATCCACAGATTTATGTCATTTCTCTGATATGGGTTTGTTTTTCTAACAAGATTATTACTTTTCTTTTCTTTTTAATTTTTTAAATTTCAGTGTACCAGAATTCATTGTTTATGCACCACACCCAGTGCTCCATGCAATGCGTGCCCTCCTTAATATCCACCACCAGGCTCACCCAACTTCCCATTCCCTGCCCCTTCAAAACCCTCAGATTGGGGAGGAGTCAAGATGGCGGAGAAGTAGCAGCTGAGACTACTTCAGGTAGCGGGAGATCAGCTAGATAGCTTATCTAAAGACTGCAAACACCTACAGATCCAACGGGAGATGGAAGAGGAGAAGAACAGCAACTCTAGAAACAGAAAATCAACCACTTTCTGAAAGGTAGGACTGGCGGAGAAGTGAATCCAAAGCGACGGGAAGATAGACCGGGGGGAGGGGCCGGCTCCCGGCACGCGGCGGAGCAACGGAGCACAAAATCGGGACTTTTAAAAGTCTGTTCCGCTGAGGGACATCGCTCCAGAGGCTTAACCGGGGTGAAGCCCACGCGGGGTCAGCGCGGCCTCAGGTCCCGCAGGGTCACAGAAGGATCGGGGGTGTCTGAGTGTCGCAGAGCTTACAGGTATTAGAACGGGGAAGCCGGCTACAGAGACGGAGCCGAGGAGTGACTCTCAGCTCGGGGTTACCTTGAACCGGTCGCAGGCTCGGTCAGCTCGGAGCGCGGCCGGAGGCAGGGTGACGGGAGTAAATCGGCGCTGTTCGCTGAGGGCGCGCTGAGGAGTGGGGCCCCGGGCTCTCGGCTCCTCCGGGCCGGACACCGGGAGGCCGCCGTCTTCATTCCCGCCCTCCGGACTCTACGGAAAGCGCTCAGGGAACAAAAGCTCCCGAAAGCGAACCCGAGCGGATTCCTCAGCCCGGCCCCGGGTAAGGGCGGTGCAACTCGGCCAGGGCAAAGACACTTGAGAATCACTACAACAGGCCCCTCCCCCAGAAGATCAACAAGAAGCCCAGCCAGGACCAAGTTCACCTACCAAGGAGTGCAGTTTCAATACCAAGGAGAGCAGCGGAATTCCAAAGGAGGAGAAAGCAAAGCACGGAACTCATG
>NW_019154180.1:1689717-1712210 GCF_002288905.1 Enhydra lutris kenyoni | reverse complement strand
TGATCTGATTTCATTTTTAAAAGAATCTCCCAAGCTACAGTGTTAAATTTAGTCCATCATTGGAAAAGGGCATATACAATGATATCACTTAGGAGACTATTGCAATAGTGCAGGTGAGAGAGTTCATGGTGGTTAGGACCAGTATGAAGAGAGACTGAAAAGTACATCAGTAATGGAAATTGTTAAGGTTGAACCAATAACTTTTTTTAAAATTATGTTCAATTAGCCAGCATATAGTACATCATTAGTTTTTGATGTCATGTTCAATGATTCATTAGTTGTGTATAACACCCAGTGCTCATTACATCACGTGTCCTCCTCAATACCATCACCCAGTTATCCCATCCCTCCTACCCCCACCCTTCTGTAACCCTGCCTTTGTTTCCCAGAGAGTCTAGAGTCTCTCATGGTTTGTCTCCATCTCTGATCCCTTCCAATTCAGTTTTCTTTCCCTTCCCTGTGGTCCTCTGTACTATTCCTTAAATTCCACATATGAATGAAACCATATGATAACTGGCTTTCTGTGCTTGACTTATTTCACTTAGCATAATACCCTCCAGTTCCATCCATGTTGATGCAAATGGTAAGTATTCATTTGTTGATGGTTTGGATAAGATTGTGCAGGTGAGACTTTTCTTTTTAAGATTTTATTTATTTATTTGTCTCAGAGAGAGAGAGAAAGCACAAGAGGAGGAGCAAGAGCTAGAGGGAGAAGCAGACTCCCTGCTGATCAAGGACACCACCCCCCAACATGTGGGACTTAATCCCAGGACCCTGGGATCAAGTCTCAAGCTGAAGGCAGCCGCTTAACTGTCTGAGCCACCCAGGCTTCCCAATGCAGGTGAGATTTTTCTCTGTATAACTTAAATTCTCAGTCTTTGCACAAAGGAGTGTACCCGGAGTCCAGGTCAGAAACAAAATCCATGAGATCTTGTACCTCTTAATTGATGGTCAGGACAGACTCTCCTTGAAAATGAAAGATCTGAGAATGGAAATTTCAACTGTGATGTTTGCCTTATCCTGCAGGGCACATTCAATCTAGCTTGACTACCACACTCTTAGTTTGAGTTCAGTAATCATGTAGCATGTTTAATTCTTTGATAAATGTGGTTTTGTGTTGACTCCAGTGAAATTGATAAGGACCTGAATTAAAGGCAGACAAGTAAACCCTTGGATAATTCCCACTGAAATAAGTATAAACACAAGGGGAGATGCAGTGTTACTACTTTTTCCAAGGTCAAATATTCACATTTCAAGTAAAGTACTTGAGGGAAATCTCATAAAATGGACAAGATGGGTGATCCAAAGTGCACAAGAGCTTCATATGGCACTTCTCAAAAGGTAGAATCAGTTCTGCAAGGACTCAGGTACAGTAAGTTGTTTCTTTGCCAGAAGAATAGGCTTTACAATGTTTCAGAATCTCCTCTAAAAATAAAATGATTGCTTTGTAATAGGGACCTAGCCTTGGTATGAATTTCAAATCTGTTTCATATTTTATGAATAACAGCAGCCTGCAGCGAGGTCACTTAAATGTTTCCCATCTTTATCACCAAGTTTGACTGATAGTAAAGGAACAACTAACAGCCAGCTACATGCTGGTCAAAATTCAAATTCAACCCATCAGGAGAAGTGTGGTATTAATTCCATGACAGAAAATGTCAGAGCTTCATAGGAAAAGTGATTATGCTCTATTTTCAGACCTTGACTAGATCTCAACCCAAGACACAATAAGAGAAAAGGCAAATATTCTAGATGGTAGCCAAATTAACAGCAAAGATTTGGTCAAAAGTCCATGGAAGAAAAACATTCATATACATGAACTTTGGAGAAGACTGGTAAAAAGGTACTGACCTGAGGACTCTGCAGAGTTTTTCTAATTTAAAAATAAAGGAGAGAGGAGGGCGCGTGGGTGGCTCAGTGGGTTAAAGCCTCTGCTTTCGGCTCAGGTCGTGATCCCAGGGTCCTGGGATCGAGCCCCGCATCGGGCTCTCTGCTCGGCAGGGAGTCTGCTTCCTCCTCTTTCTCTCTGCCTGCCTCTCTGCCTACTTGTGATCTCTGTCTGTCAAATGAAATGAATAAAATCTTTAAAAAAAAAATAAAGGAGAGAGATCATCTTCCTGCATGACAGTGTGAAGAGTTCTGCCAACCTTCTCCCCAGGGAAATGGTAAAAACAAAACAAAGAACAACAACCCAAAAAAAAAAAAAAAAAAAAAAAAACCAACACTCATTTAAAACCCCTGAAAATGGTTCTAAGAAAGAGCAGCAAATGAAGAAACATCTTTTCAAGAACGTCTACAAATAATCCATAAAAGGGCAAGAATCTGTAGTATTTAAATGAAGACTGCTCCCCCTCTTTCTCCTTCCAGTTCAGTGAGAAAAGACTCCCAATATAGGAGATAACAATAACAAAAATTTGAATAGGTCAACATAATTGAAATGGAATCAGAAAGCTCTAACTTTAGGAATCATTAGTCACATATTTAAAATAACCATGTTTCATATGTTCAAGAAAATGAAACAATACATTGAAAGTTTTTTTAGGGAACTGGTACTAATGACAAGACCAGGCCAAAGACTGAAATAAGAAAACAAATTACCTTCAGATATTAATTTCCCATGGCTGCAGTAACAAATTACCACAAAATCGGTGACTTAAAGCAACAGAAATGTATTCTTTCACAACTCTGGAGATCATTAGTCTGAAATCAGTAGTACTGGGCCAAAATCTAGGCATCAGCACAGTTATCTTCCCTCCAGATGCTCTAGGGGAGAATCTGTTCCTTGCTTCTTCCAGCTTCATGTGACAGCCAGCATTCCTTGGTTTGTAGCTGCATCATTCCAGTCTCTGCCTCTATAGTCACATTGTCCTCTTCCCTTCTGTCTCTGTCAGATCTCCCTCTGCTTCTCTCTTATATAGACACTTGTGATTACACTTTGGGCCCACCTGTATAATTGAGGAAAACCTCCCATTTCAAGATCTTTAAATTGCCACAGAAAATAGCAAAATGAAGTTATAGGGATTAGAACAAGTGTATCATGTTGGGGGGGCATTATTCAGTCTACCACACTTCAAAAGTCCAATAATTAGACTGACAACTAAAATTCTCAACAGAAACTGTGGAAGGCACAATATAATGGTATGCTTTGCAAAACACAAAAGAAACACAGTTTCCAATTTAGAATTCTATGTCCAGAGAAAACATATTTCAAAAATGAAGGTAAGTGGTGCCTAGGTGGCTCAGTCGGTTAACTATCTGCCTTTGACTCAGGTCAGGATCCCAGGACTCTGGGCTCAAGGCCCACATCAGGTTCCCTGCTCAGCAGGGAGTCTGCTTCTCCCTCTCCATCTGCTCCTTACCCCCACTCATGCTCTCTCTCTCTCAAATAAATAATTTTTTTAAAAGGGTAAAATAAGGATGTTTTCAAACAAACAAAAACCAAGCAAATTTATCACCATCAGATCTTTCCTAAAGGCAATACCAAAATGAGTTTTTCCAGCAGAAGAAAAATGATTCCAGTTGGAAGCCCAAAGATACAAGGAGTAACAAAGAACAAAAGAAATGGTAAATACTTTAGTGATAAATTTAAATAAATATTGACTGTGTAAAACAATATAATTATTCATACTCATATATGTGTATATATGTATATGTGTGTATAATAAAAATATATAATTAAACAACAACAAATACTTGGAAGTAGGAAGAGTTAAATAGAGTTAATATATTCTAAGTCCCTTGCATTATTAGAGAAAAGGGTATAATTACTAATTTATACAAGCATTTGTTAAGTCAAACAAATATAGAGTAATATTTTGGATAACCACAAAAACAATAGTACAAGGATGCATAGCTTCCAAATTACTTGAGAGAAAAATCAGGGAGAAAAAACTAACCGATTCAAAAAGAATGCAAGGAAAGAGGGAAAAATAGCATAGAATGGTTGAGACAAAAATGAAACAAAAAGATGATTGATTTAAACCCAAATATTTAAGTAATTACATTAATTAAATGTTATTTACAAGAGATACACATAACATATAAGAATACAGGAAAGTGGAAAGTAAAAGAATGACAACGTATGATATAAAAACCACAAATCAAAAGGAAGTCAGAATAGCTATATTAATTTCAAAGTTGACTTCATAGTGAAAAGCATTACTAGAAATCAAGAAGACAGTTATTACTACTAAATTTTCAAGACACAAAGAAGCTATAACTTCTCAAATTTTGTATTTATTTAATAATATAATATAAAAATATAGCATATAAAATAAAAATCAGTAAGACTAAAAATGGACATAGGCAAATTGGCATAGTATGAGATTTTTTTCACATCTCTCTCCATTACTAAAAGATCAACTAGACAAAAAAATTAGTAAACACATAGAATGTTTGACCAACACAAATAGTGAATTCGACTTAATGGATATCTGTAGAACACTGCATACAACAAATGCAGAATTCACATCCTTTTCAAGTGATCATGGATCATTTACGAAGTTGTCTATATGCTGGATCATATGGCAAACCTCAAAGGATGGAAATCATATAAAGTATGTTTTTGTTATCTGTGTTGTCTCTCAGAATAATATCTACAACAAAATTAAGCTAGAAAAATAACAGACAACTGGAAAATACCCATGGGTTTGGAGATTTAGAAATGCACTTCTAAATATCTAATAGGTCAAAGAATATCTCAATGGAAATTAAATAATATTTTGAGTGGAATGAAAATGAAAATACTACATAAGAACATCTGTGAGATGCAGAAAAAAAGTCATTTGTAAGGGAAAAATTCATAGGTGAAATGTATGTACAACCATTCCCTGGCTTACCATTGTTTTATTTATGATTTTTCAACTTTACAATGGTGTGAAAGTGATTTGCATTCAGGAGAAACTATACTTGAAATTCTGAATTTTCACTTTTTCCTGGCTAGCAATATATAGTAAAATCCTCTCTCCTGATGTTGGGCAGCAGCAGTGAGCTACAGTTCCTGGTCAGCCATGCAATTATAAGGGTAAACAACCCATACATGTACAACCATTCTGTCCTCATGCAAACATTCTGTTTTGTTTTTTTTTAACTTTCAGTCCAGTATACAATACATTACATGAGATATTCAATGCTTTATTACCAAATATGCTTTGTGTGAGTTGATTTGTCCAATTGTAGGTTCATGTTAAGTGTTGTAAGCATGTTTAAGGAAAGCTAAGTTATGATGTTTAGTAAGTTAGAGGTATTAAATGCTTTTAATCTTTTAATATTTCAACTATGATGGATTTATCAGGACATAAACTCCATTGTAAGTCAAGGAAGAATTGTATTAGAAAAGAAGGAAGTCAATCAGAGAAAGACAATTATCATATGATCTCTCTGATATGAGGAATTTGAGAGGCCGGGCAGGGGGGCTTGGGAGGTAGAGAAGGAAAAAATGAAACAAGATAGGATCGGGAGGGAGACAAACCATAAGAGACTCTTAATCTCACAAACAGAGAGTTTCTGAGGGGTGGGGGAGGGTAGGGAGAGGGTGGTTGAGTTATGGACACTGGGGAGGGTATGTGATATGGTGAGTGCTGTGAAATGTGTAAGCCTGACGATTCACAGACCTTTATCCCTGGGGCAAATAATACATTATATGTGAATAAAAATAATTAACAAAGAAAAGAAAAGAAGGAAGGCTGAATATCAATTAGCTAAGCATTTATCCTAAGGAATTAAGAAACAATAGAAAAGTAAATCCAATAAAAACAAAAATAATCGGACAAATAATAATAAGAGCATAAATTAATGAAATAGAAAATAAGCATAACATAGAAGAAAGCCAAGTTTGTTCTTTAAAAAAAATGATAAAGTTCTAGAGGAGCCTAGGTGGCTGAGTCAGTAGAACATGTGACTCTTGATCTAGGGTTGTGAGTTTAAGCCCCACATGGAGTGTGCAGATTACTTAAAAATAAATAAAGAAAGAAATAAAATAATTGGGCAAAATATTTTCATTGATAAAATCCTAGTTAGACATATTTAAAGAATCAAAAAATGTACTAATAATTGATATCAAGAATGATAAAAGGAGAAAATTTAAAAATCATGAATGTTATTAAAAACAACTTTTGCTAAATCTGAGATAGGAAACCATCAGCATCCTTGAAGAGAACATAGGCAGCAACCTCTTTGACCTCAGCCACAGAAACTTCTTACTAGACATGTCACTGGAGGCAAGGGAAACAAAAACAAAACTGAACTATTGGGACTTCATCAAGATTAAAATCTTCTGCACAATGAAGGAAACAATAAACACAACTAAAAGACAGCCTACAGAATGGGAGAAGATATCCGCAAATGACATATAAGATAAAGGGTTATTATTCAAAATATATAAGGAACTTATAAAACTCAACACCCCAAAAATCAATAATCAGTTAAGAAATGAGCAGAAGACATGAATAGACATTTTCCAAAGAAGACATCCAGATAGCTAACAGACATATGAAAAGATGCTCAGTATCACTCATCATCAGGGGAATACAAATCAAAACCACAATGAGATACCACCTCACACCTGTCAGAATGGCTAAAATTAACAACACAGGAAACAACAGATGTCAGTGAGGATGCAGAGAAAGGGGAATCCTCTTACGCTGTTGGTGGGAATGCAAATGGTGCAACTACTCTTGAAAACAGTATGGAGGTTCCTCAAAAAGTTAAAAATTGAACTACCTACAAACCAGCAATTTCACTACAGGTATTTACCCAAAGGATACAAAAATACTGATTTGAAGGGGTACATGCACCCCGATGTTTATAGCAGCATTATCTACAACAGCCAAATTATGGAAAGAGCCCAAATATCCATTGATAGATGAATGGATAAAGAAGATGTGGTACATATATACAATGGAATATTACTCAGCCGTCAAAAAGAATGAAATCTTGCCATTTGCAACAACAGGGATAGAACTGGAGTGCATTATGCTAAGCAAAATAAGTCAGCCAGAGAAGGACAAATACTCTATGATTTAACTCACATGTGGAATTTAAGAAACAAAACAGATGAACATAAGGGAAGGGGAAAAAAAAGAAGGGAGAGAAAGAAGGAAACCATAAGAGACTCTTAACTATGGAGGAGAAACCAAGGGTTGATCGAGGGAGGGGGCAGGGGATGGGCTAGATGGGTGATAGATATTAAAGAGGGCGCTTGTGATGAGCACTGTGTGTTATATGTAAGTGATGAATCACTAAATTCAACACCTAAAACCAATTTTACCATATATGTTAACTAACTAGAATTTAAACAAAAACTTGAAATTAGAAAAACAACTTTTGCTAATAAACTTGTAATTTTAGGTAAAATTGTCAAAATCCTGATGAATACACTCACCAAAATTTACATTACAAGGAATTTGTAAATCCCAATATTTATATAAGTATTAAAGAAATTGAATCAGTAATTTAAAACTTCCTCAGAAAGAACTCCAGACTCAGATATCTTCATCAGCAAAATATTTTCTAAATACTTAAGGAATAAAAAAAAAAATCAATCTTAAACAAAACTTCCCAGGGGAAAAAAAAAGAAGAAGAAGAAAGAGAGAACTCTTGCTATGCCAATCATTAGCTTGTTTCCTGTCATATGATTTCCCTGGCCTTTGCATCCACTGCTCTGCATTTCAGGGAACTATATGTCTCAGCTTACCTTGCTAACAGACTTTCATATAGATTCAATCAACAAGAGGCTGTAATGTGTAAGACTGGTGTGTAACAGAAGGTGAGAAACCAGGACACTCCTTCCTTTCTCACTTATCTTTGAACAGCCTATCAATTCCCTCCTGGGTCCCAGGTCCCAGGTCCAACTAGACTGTCCCAAGTCTAGTGGGCCGTTGTTCTTTTTTTTTTTAAGATTTATTTACTTATTTTAGAGAGGATGTGGGTAGGGACAGAGGGAGAGAGAGAATCTTTAAGTAGGCTCCATGTTCAGGGGGTCTTGATTCCACAGCTCCATGCCCACAGGGCTCCAACATGGGGCTCAATCTCACCAGATCCCATGACCCTGAGATCAGGACCTGAGCTGAAACCAAGAGTTGGATGCTTAACTGACTACAACACCCAGGAGCCCCCCTACTGTGGTTCTTAATTGATGACACTAGCTTCTAGATTTCTCAGGTTTTTCCACTTTCACCATTGTCTCTCCAGACCTAGAGGTGGTCTTCCCTGAGTTGCCTCACTCCATTTGTTCATTAGCTATGTAACAATTTTCTGTAGTTAACCCCCTCTCTGTTTTCCAGGCTGGGCACTGCCTGATATACTTTTGCATTAAGAGTGCCCCTAAGGGATAGGCCCTCACAGTGAGTTTCCGGAAGTGGCTTTTAAGCTGAAATTCAGTGAGGCTCTCCTTGCAGGTGGAAAAATGCAATACTAGAAACCTATATTGTAATTACCTTCTATATTACTTGGAATTAAGTGCCCCTTGTAAGGTTTTGGAAAATCACATATCTTCAATGCTTGATCTGTGTAGGAGTAATAATGACTGTGGGTGAGGTAGGGTGGTTAATTTTATTTTACCTCTGAAGGAAAAATTTTATTCTTGCCTCTGACTTTCTCCATTACAGTGTTATGTACCCAACATAGAATGGTGGGTGACAATGGAGATTTTTTCAACATTTCATTATAAAATTTTTCAAATATCCAAAAAAATGAAAGAATTATATAATAAATGCACATAAACCAACCACCTAGATTCTACAATATTTATGAAATTTTAGAACCTCATATACTGAAAAGATAGCATAATATTAAAATGTGCAAGAGACTAAAACAGACTCTTCATAAGAGAAGATGTACAAATTGGAAATAAGCATATAAAATGGTGGTCAACCTATTTAGCAAATGCAGGAATACAGATTTAAACCACTATAAAATACTAGATACAACATGCCAACCAGGATTGATAAAATAATTGTCAAAATCAAGGGTCAATAAGGATGTAGAGCACCAGTAAGACCTAAACCTTGTTAGTAGGAGTGTAGATTGCTATAATCTCTGGGAAAATATTAGGGCATTATTTACTAGATTTGTTTTTTTTAATGTTATGTTAGACACTGTACAGTACTAGATTTGAAAACATGTTCCTACTATATCTCAGAAATTACTCTGGAACATTTTTAATGATTTTAATGGTAGAATCTTCGATAATGCCTCAAATTAGAAAAACCTCAAATATCCGTTACTAGTAAAATAAACTTTTTAAATGGTGCTTATGTATACAATAGAAAACTAAACAGCAATGGGAATGAATAAAGTAATGTTATATCAACAACATGGATGAATCTCACAAGCATAACACTGCATTAAAGAAGCCAGACATAAAAGACTATATACTATATGATTCCACTTATATAAAACTCAAAAATAAGTAAAACTAGAGTATTAATTAGCTATTATCTTGTGGTGGAAGCATCAGCAAAAGCTGTGTAGGCACCTAAAACTCTCAGGGAATTCATCTAACAAGAATGTTGATCTAAAAAGTGTGATGTGAGAAGACTCCCTTTTGCTATTTTTTATTTTCCCACAATGTAGCCATTGAAGAAAAACCATTCAGAGGAAGTGTACAGTAGAGTGGCTAGACTACAGACCCACTTTCTAGCTAGAAAACTGAAAGGGAGCCCCTTAGGGGCAAGAGTAAGGTGGAGATCTCTGAGAAGAGGGAATGCGAGAAAGGAATTCCATCAGATGGTTTATCAAGTCCTCAGTTCAACTCCAGCTACTCATGCAGGAATCAAGTATATATGGAACAAATATCACTTTACCCATCACCAACAAAATACATATTTTCCAGGCACATATGGAATATTCACTAAAACAGACAATATTCTTGGTACTAAAACAAGCATCAACAAATTTTCAAAACCTGAAGCCGTGAAGACTCTATTATCTGAACATAATGGAATCAAATTAGAAATCAGTAACAAATACAGTGGGAAAAATACCATAACACTTGGAAATTAAGCAACACATTCTTAATCAATGGGTCGAAGAGAAAGTCTTAAGAAAATAAAAATGTATTGAAAGTGAATTAAATAAGTGCAGTATATCTTAACTTGTGGAATGCAGCTAAAGGAGTATTTAGAGGGGACATTACAGCATCTAATGCTTAGATAAAGAAAGAAGAAAGATCTCAATTCAATAATCTAAGCTTCTACCTTAACTGCGAAAAAAAAGAAAAAAAAAACAAAGCAAGCAGAAGAAAGGAAATAAAAGATAAGAAATTGATGACATTTAAAAAATGGATAAAGGAAACCAAAAGCTGTTGCTTTGGAAAGATCTAGAAAATTCCTTAAACTCTACATAGACAAAACAAAAGAGAAAGAAGACATAAACAGTTATTATCAGGAATGAAACAAGGGATACCACTACAAACCCTGCAGCCATTGGAAGGATAGAAAAATACTAAGAAAAATTTAGGCAAACTAATTCAAAAACTTAGGTTAAACTGAACAATTCCTTAAAAATCAGGAAACAACAAAGCTCATCTTAGGTAAAATGGATACCCTGAATAATACTATACATTATTACATAAATTGATAGAATACTTTAAAACATTCTGAAAATGAAATCCCTAGATCCAGATGGTTACTCTGGCAATTTCTCCCAACTTTTTTTTTAAGATTCTATGTATTTATTTGACAGAGGGAGACATCACAAGTAGGCAGAGAAGCAGGCAGAGAGAAAGAGGGAGAAGCAGGCTCCCTGCTGATCAGAAAGCCCTATGTGGGCCTTGATCCCAAGTCCCTGAGATCATGACCTGAACCAAAGGCAGAGGCTTAACCCACTGAGCCACCCAGGTGCCCCTCTCCCAAAGTTTTGAAGAGTTATCACCAATTCTATAAAATCTCTTCCAGAAGATAGAATAGGAGAAGATTTTTGTGATTGATTTTATAGGGTCAGCATTACCTTTATATTAAGACCAAGATAAAATAGCCTAAGAAGAGGAAAAGTACAGATCAATACTCCTCATGAACTAGATGCAATGAGACCCAACAAAATAATACCAAATGGAGTCCAGCAATATATAAGAATAATAATACAGCACAATTAAATGGGATTTATCTGGGAAATGCAAGGCTGGCTCAGTATCATAATTAATCAGTGTGATAAACCATATTAACAGACTAAATAATTTTATAATCACCTCAATTAAAGCAAAAAAGACATTTCAAAATAACACACAATATTCACTTATAATAAAAATACTCAGAAAACAAAAAATAAAAAGGAGCTTACTCAACTTCGTAAAGGATGTCTACAAAAAACCTACAGCTAATATCAAACTTTTTAGTGAAAGACTGGCTGTCTTTCTCTTGGGATCAGGAAAAAGGCAAGGATGTCTACTCTCACTGTTCTTATTCAAGATTGTGTAGAATTCTTACCTTTGGAATAAAGCAAGAAACATAAATAAGAGGTATACAATGTAGAATGAACAACAGTGTCCTTATTCTCAGAAGACACAAGTGTCTATGCACATATTGCATGGAGCACTGGGTGTTATATGTAAACAATGAATCTTGGAACGCTACATCAATAATTAATGATGTACTCTATGTGACGAACATAACACAATAAAAAAATTTTTCAAGGAAACTATTAAAAACTCCTAGAACTAACAAGTATAAAATATTAGGATAGAAGGCCAACACACAAACATAAATCATATTCCCATATAATAAATATTGGAACACAAATTTTCTAAATACCATTTCAATAGCTTAAAAAATGAAATATATATATATATTGAAAACTACAAAATGCTAATGGCAGAGTCAAAGAACTGAATAAATGGAGAAAACATGAACTAAAACATTCAACATAGTGAAGTGGTCAATTCTCACCAAAATGATTTATAAAGTCAAAGAAATGCCAATCAAAATCCCAGAAGTTTTTATAGATAAAGGAAAGCTGATTCAAAAAGTTTATCAAAGGGAAAAGGAACTAGAAGAGTTAATTTTTTTTTTTTAAAGATTTTATTTATTTATTTGTCAGAGAGAGAGGGAGAGAGAGTGAGCACAGGCAGACAGAATGGCAGGCAGAGGCAGAGGTAGAAGCAGGCTCCCTGCCGAGCAAGGAGCCCGATGTGGGACTCGATCCCAGGACGCTGGGATCATGACCTGAGCCGAAGGCAGCTGCTTAACCAACTGAGCCACCCAGGCGTCCCGAAGAGTTAATTTTTAATTTTAATTTTTATTTTTATTTATTTTATTTTTTCCAAAATCAAGACATATCAGTTTATTTCAATATAAAGATATTTTAAACAGATAAAATTGTGTCAGCGTTTAGAAAAAGTTATTTCCTGGGGCGCCTGGGTGGCTCAGTAGGTTAAACATCTGCCTTTGGCTCAGGTCATAATCCCAGGGTCCTGGGATCGAGCCCTGCATTGGGTTTTCTGCTTAGCAGGGAGTCTGCTTTCCTTCCTCTCTCTCTGCCTGCCTCTCTGCCTACTTCTTGTGATCTCTGTCAAATAAATAAATAAAAATCTTAAAAATGAAGAAAGAAACTAATGTTATGTAAGTGTTGAATTACTATACTGTACACCTGAAACTAATACAACACTGTATGTTAACGCTACTGGAATTTAAATTTTGTTTATTTATTTGACAGACAGAGATCACAAGTAGGCAGAGAGAGAGAGGAGGAGGCAGGCTCCCTGCCGAGCAGAGAGCTCAATGCGAGGCTCGACCCCATTTTGCAATAGGAAGATATGTACTACTACCTTCATAAGTAAGATTTCTAGATAAGCCTAACAACAAAAAAGCAGCCATGTGAAAGTGACTGCTAACTGATGCAACAAATCCTGACGTTTGAAGGGCTAACACAACAGAAGTGAATATTTTTTAAAGCTTTTTTAAATTTATTTATTTGACAGAGAGAGAGATCACAAGTAGGCATAGAGTCAGGCAGAGAGAGAGGGGGAAGCAGGCTCCCTGCTGAACTGAGAGCCCGATGCAGGGCTCCATCCCAGGACCCTGGGATTGTGACCTGAGCCGAAGGCAGAGACTTAACCCACTGAGCCACCCAGCCGCCCCCAGAAGTGAATTTTTGTGCACATAAATTCTGATACAGTTTGGTAGGGGTCCTCTTCTTTTCCTAGACCCTGGGTCCAGGTTGTTTTCATCTTGTGGCTCCCCATCTCAACGTGGGGTCACCAATTTGCTGGTGAATCAAGGGAGACAGCATGGAACTGACAAGACTGTCTCTCAAATGCCTGGATGTGAGAAACAGTGCTTCTGCTCACATCTCCATGGCAAAGGGTCATCACGCAACCCTCCCTAACTACAAGCAGACTGGCAAGGTAGTGTCCCCTGTGTTCTGGAGGGAAAGCAAGACACACTATGGATGAATATTTAAGTTTCTCCCATGTATTGTCACACAGTAGGTGCTTAACCAAATGCAACTATTATAATTTGTTATGACGACTGACTTCATTGCTGGAAGGAGTTTCTGAGGTCGGATTTGCCTTGGAATTCTTTGGGCTTTTCAAGCACCTCCTGTGTGACCAATACTTTCAAATACAGGATGCCATCTAATTTTCAAATGATTCTGTAATCCCAGCAGGGACTGCATTTAGTGGCCAGGAGACTACAACAGAGAGTAAGGTTCTATGTTGGGGGAGAGAAGGTGCTCCCTAGCTGTTCCATGGGGACCGGTGATGAGCACACTAGCAGGCCAGGTTCAAGAGTTAGGCAAAAGAGCACATAGGGGAATACCAGGGAAAGGCTGCTGTAATTTGGGGAAGTGCTAAGTCTGGAAAAAAATGCCAGCGCCTGGGCAGTCAGTTCTCAAAGAACTCTGGGGCTCAGGCAGAAGAACTCTAGGTTATTAAAGCCCACAGACAGTACCCAAATCCTGTTTGATTCTCATTGTCACCTTCCTTCCTTAGCCCAGGTTTTAGTATCTTCACATATACAAACTCTGTACTATCACTGCAAATTGTTCACAAATCTAAAATAAAATAGTCTAAAATAAATAGTTTATTGAAAAACTTAAAAAGGACAAAAAGAAACTGAACACAACATAATGTGTAGGTTAAAAAAAAAGAAAAAAGAAAAGTAAACACAAGCACACACCAGTGTGAAAAAAAAAATCTTCCTGAATATTTTTTACTTCTTTCGTCTGCTTTAACTCCCAAGCCCATATCATACACAAGTCTGGATTCTTCCATCTCATAAACATCTCCAGAATCCACTCCTTTTCTCAAGCCCTGCACCGCTGCCTGAACCCGGCCTCACACATGTCTTCCCTGGATTAGAGCAGGAGGCTCCCAATGATGCCAGATATAGGCCTGCAAACACGATTTGCCCAAGATGGGCTTTAAGACATCTGCAGTGGTGTCTGCCACAGGGAAGGTCTGGCAAGAGTCAGGAGGAAATCAACTCCTTGCAAAGAAGACTAGAACACAGAGCAAGTTTAGCTACACCTGGAGGAAAACATCAGCTCCTCAGAGCAGAAACACAATGACTGAGAGTCCTCAGGCTGGGGAGCTCCTGTCTGATATGCCTTGCCCTGGTTAGGATAGCTGAGGACCTGGGTGGCATGTGCCCACATAGCAGGCTATGGCTAAAGAACTGCATTCTAGGAATGACTCCAAGGAAATGGGTTGAAGGCCTGGGGCATGTCCTAGCTGCTACACTGTTATACCCCTTAGAGCTGGATCCATCAGTTCCCCACAAAAGGAACATGGGAAGGTCCTGTTGGCAGAGGAACCCCCGCTTCCATCCTGGAGTGCCCCACGGGCTCCAGTCCTGGGACTTGGGCCAAGAACACCCAGTTCACGAGGTCAAACAGGCTCCAGCTCACCTCAGCCTCCTCTGGGCTCCCCTGACTCTCCCCTGCTCAGCCCAGGGCAGTCCAGACGGGATGCGGTGGGGGTGCTCCTCCTTCCACCTCTCCTGGGGCGGCCAAGCCTCTGTACAGCCTTCCGCATGGGAACCCGAACCCCCTCCTCCATGGCTGCTTTTGAGACTGGGGGTATCTGGGGTGAGTGGGGGAGCGTCCCGGTGGCCACGCCGTCACCTGCAAGTCTCTCCTCTGCTCCAACGGCCCGACTGCAGACACCAGGGTCCCAGCAGGCTCTGGGGGTGGCTGACAGAGACACACGCCCTCTCTGGCTCAGCCTCAGGAAGCAAAGCGTCAGAGTCACCTGCACAAGGCCACCAGCTTCATGAAGCAGTTGGGGTTACACAGGAGATCTCCGAAAGTAACACAGCATTGTACACGGTCTCACACAGTCACGGGGCGATGACGGTCATTCGCGGGCCCCGGGCGCACTCGCCACCAGGGTGTTGAGTCAGCTCTAGCGGAAGCACGGGCACGCTGAGCGGGATTCGTGGCTGGGGCCCCCCGAGGAAAGATGAGTGTGAGAGGACTGGGGAGTGAGGGCTTGGCAGCGGGGAGACAGGAGGACGAGACCCCAGACATTGCAGACCGAGGCCAGGGTCAGGACAGGCCGGGCGGTGCACGAGGCATGGGGGCTGCGGGCCGGGCCCCAGGAGGAGGACCCCCGCCCTGTTCCCACAAGGCCCACATGCAGCTGGCTGCCCGGCTCCCAAAAGACTCATGACGGCCCCGAGGGGACCGACGGGGTAGCTCAGGGACCTGGCGGTGCAGGGGGCAGGAAGCATCCCTACAGCCCGTTTCCCGAGCGGGGGCTCCTGTGGGGAAGGCCGCCCGCCCTGCACGGAGCAGTAAGGCCCACGCGTCGGGCATGACACACACGCGTAAGGGTCCGTGGGTCTGACACCAGTGTCCGGCTGAGGACGCAGCGCGCTCTCTGTTCTGTGCTGTCAGGGCAAGGAACGGATCCAGGGTCCCTGGGGCGCCTTCGATAGGAATGCCTGTGACAAACAGGATTCTGCCACGGGAGCCTTCCTAAGCGCAAGAGGACTGGCCACGCTGTTTCCCCCTTAGCCTGGGGGCAGGAGGAGCACAAGAGGGGCCCCAGCACTGGGCATCGCTCTGATTCACTCTTGCGGACTACGTTCTCAGCCCAAAAGGCATTTCTACTTTTCCGAGGCAAAACCCCCTCATTTCTGGGAGGGGTTCCTGAGAAAGTCAAACTTGCCTTGAAAGTCTCCGCCTTTGGATGTGCCCAAAGACCCAGGGGCAGGGGCTTCCAGTGCGGGATCGCATCGAATGTTCACGAGTTGGCACACGCACGGACGTGGCTACCACATCTCAGCGGGGCCGATCGCCCTACTCACTCCCGAGCCCCTTTCGGCACTTCCCAGGGCCATAACCTCCAAGATCTCAGTGGGCTGAGAATGTTCGCTTTCCTCGGATGCACAGTCCGAATCCTCTCTAACCCGTGAGTCTCTGCTCCTGTCCCGCTTTGGAAGAGGCCGGAACACGTGCACGCTGGCGTCTGAGGGTCTGCAGTGCTTGGGACAGCTGTCCGGTGCTATTGTGACCCACCCACCCCCCCACTCTCCCCCTCTCTAAATGTTCCGTTGCCCTGACAGATCACAGACGCGGGGTTCGAGTGGAACGTCAGAGAAGCGAAGCACGCCGTGCTCTCTGCCTCCGCACCTCCGGGAGGACAGACCCCAATGATCCACTTGGACAGACCCAGTGCCCAAATGGGTGAGGGTGGGGCAGGGGGTCCAGACCAGCTCCGTGCAAGGAACCCAACGGTCCCCAGGAACAGGAGGAGACCGCCTCGATGCCTCTTTTCAGCTTCTCTCCCATGCAGACCTCTGAGCTTCCTTCCTTTCTTCCCACGAACACCCAGCCACTCTTCAGGACTGGCCGCGGACAACTCCGGGGAGCCCCGATCCTTTCTCCTGGCCGAGGAGGCAGCGAGGGCGCCCCCAGTCCAGGGGGAACAGGGCTGTCCGGGACGTGCGCATTCCCCGCTGTCGTCCACAGAACGTTCGTGGAGACGGTAGGAATAAAGCCACTGAACCTTCACCGCGTTCAAATACCCTGTGACAGGGCCCGGCACGCCGTCCCTTCAGGCCACAGGACACTCACTCGGCCTTCTCCACAGCCCAATGCAAACTGCTCCCAGCATTTATCCATTTAAGACATCTCTCCCGCCCCAAAAGCACCCGATCCCCAAAGAGGGCCACTGTCACCACCCGGCTTCCCCGTGACCAGCAGCACAGAAGCGATCATGGGGCCCCTCAGGTCACAGCCCTGCCACCCGGGCTGGGTCAGGGGCATTTCCAGGGCAGTGCTCGCCTCGGGAGCAACACCCCCTCACTCTGCTTCCGCTTCATCTGCAGCTCTCAGGGCCCGCCTGCCCACCTTCGTGCCAGGACTGGGACTGCCACACACGGTCCCCTACGGCTGGGACGCGTCCTGCTTCTAGCGTCCTCCGCGCTCACCCGCAGCGCCTTCCAGACAGTAGAACTCAGCCCATGTCTAGGATTCGAGGAGCCAGTGAGCAGAGCTCCCTCTGTGCTGAGAGGACGCTTCTCCTCCTTTCTTGAAGAACCAAGCCAGGGCAGGAGCCCCCGTGTGTGTGCCTCTGGCATTTACACCATGACAGCCGGCGGGGCATCAGAGAGGCAAGAACCCACGCGCTTCTCTTCCCCCACGCGCTTCTCTTCCCCCTTCCCCTTCCTATTCCATTCTTTCGCCTTCCCAACCCATCCCGAGGCCCAGCCCTGTGATTCTGGCCCAGAACCCAAAAAAGGAGGCAAAGTGTCTAGGCTGGTCTCTAGGACATGGCAAAAATCCTTTCTGCTTCAAGATATTTTATTTCTTTATTCGAGAAACAGCACACAGAGAGGGAGAGGGAGAGGGAGAAACAGGCCCCACTGAGCAGGGAGCCCGATGTGGGGTCAGATCGCAAGATCCTGAGATCCTGACCTGAGCTAAAGGCAGACGCTTAACCAACGGAGCCCCCCAGACGGCCCCGGGACATGACAAAACTCGTAACTCTTGACCTGGGTCAGGACAAACGCTGTGTGGGGGGATGTCACTCACACACTCAGCCGCTGAAGCCAATGAAGCCTCCTATAACAAGGAAGCCCACTGGAGAGCTTCGCCAGGGACACCAAGCTCTGAACTTGGGAGGCATCGCAGGGAACCGCCCCCCGCACCCCCCAAAGGAGGCTCTTTGCCCTGCATTTCCCCCCAACCCTCCCTGGCCCTGCACTGCTTAGAAATCCCAGGGCTCTCTCTTCACACACACACAGGGAAGAACCATGAAACAATCTCACTTCGTGCCCAGCACCCCGCAGGACAAGCTGCCTGCCGACCCCGCCGGAGCCGGGACCGCACCACAGCCGCCCCTGGGGCTCAGGCCCCCTCTTCCTCATGGCTCACAGCCTCTTCAGAGGGGGCCGGGGAGGGAACCGGCAGCCCGGGATAGACTCGCAGCAAATACTCCAGCACTTGCAACCTGCTGGTTTCCGCGTGGGCCCTGGGACCCCACAGGAACTCGTAGCGGGCAGGGTCACTGCCGGGCACCTGCCGGTACTCCAGGTACCCTTCCTGCACCCAGACATTGGTCAGGAGCTCCCGGGGCTCCCCAAAGATGATGTGCTCCTCGCCGGCATACACCCCCATGACCCCCAGCGCTTCCCACACCACCTCCTCGCGGGCACGGTCGCCCTCCAGGAGGATCGCCCCCAGGAGCACCACCAGGAGGCCCGTCTTGGGCGCGCCCTGCTCAATGCTCAGCATCGCATCGCAGGTGAGGCCCAGGACGGGGACCAGGACGTAGGAGTGCTCGCTGGGGTCCACTTCCTTCACCTCCACGCCGAACACCAGCTGCATGCACTTCGACGCCTGGCCCAGGATCCCGGGGAAGGCGTCCTGCTCACCCTCGCCGACGATCGCCAGCATCTGCGCCTGGCTGGTCGGCTCCTTGGTGAGATACTTGAGGAGCAGGAACCCCACCAGGTCAGCTGTCTTCTCCTGGAGCACGTCTGAGAGCCAAGGCTCGGCTTCTTCGGACTCCTCCCAGGTGCTGGACCCCTCCTCATCTGAGCTGCTGGAGCCCTGGTCGGGCTGGCTCCAGGCAGTGGCTGCCATGGCCGCGGGCGAGGGGCAGGCCCGCTGAGGGCTCTGGGGAGGACTCGGGGTCCCCGCAGCAGACCCCTCCTCCGGGGGCCCCAGAGACAGGGCAGAGCAGGAGAGGGAAGGGACGGTGGACTGGGAGGAGGCAGAGGCGGAGGAGGGAGGGAGGGCCTCCACCCCTCCAGCCCCGCACTGCTGTGCCTCCTCCAGGCCCTGGCCTGGTCCTGGTCCAGGGTCTTGCTCCAGCTTCCACAGCTCACTCCTCTGACCCAGGGGCATGGCGTTGGTGTCGGGCTGAACCTGAACACACATGTGCGCGGCTCCTCAGGGTGCAGCCCAGCCAGCAGAGGCCCGGACGTCCCAGAGCTGACAGTGGGCTGCGTCGCCCATGGGTGCCCAGGGCTCCCCTCCGGGTTGGGATAGGTGAGCCCCTGGCTCCAGGCTCAGAGCAAGGACCTCACCTTGACCACTGGCACTCACCTGCACCGTGATCCCAGGGACTCCTGCCTCACACCGAGGGCTCAACAGCCCCTTCTCGACGACCCTGGGGGATAAAAGGAGGAGGCACCTGACGGTGCAGACTTACAGCACCCGCCCGGGGCCCGGGGCACACAGGAGGGCTGGGTTGGACTCCCTGAGTGGGCCACCCGTCCAGGCCGGGCGGTCCCCTCCTTGGCCTCTCAGGGGACTTCTTTCCCCTGCCAGGACCTAAGCCCCACCCACCTTGGCCCAGAGGCCAAAGGGTCCCAGCAAGACCACGCAGCCCTGAGCCTCCAGGAAGGAAAGCGAGGAGGAGGTCCACATCTGGACCGGCCTGCCATAGGTCTACAGGGCTCGTCACGGATCTCCAGGGATGGCCGAACGTCGGGTTCCGTCTAGACTGGATGGGTGCGACCCTCTGTCTATACCTTGACCCCTCGGAATGCCTGGGAAAACTCCCTGTGCTGACTGGAGGCCACCTTCCTGGTGTCGAGGCCTCATCTCACGGAGAAGCCAGAAGGAAAAGCGAGGAGAAATCAGTCTGCCCACCGATGCCCCGTCTCCCTACCGACCCCCGTGTCCCCATGGCTGACAGAAGTGTGAGGGCAGGCCTGGGCCCTGGGGATCCAGTCGTGGGAGGCATCTCCTAATTTCCCACCTCCACCCGTGCCTCCTCCACTGACCAAAGTCCAGACCCTCAGGCACAGGCCCTCCCCTCCCAGAGCCCAGGGATCTGGGGACGAAGAGGGGCTCCGCCTGACAGACCCGGCCAGGGTGCTCAGGGCGGTCAGGGAGAGCTGGCCAGATTTCTGGGCCATCCCCTCCTTGTCCCAAGGGGTGGGTTGGGAGCCCTCGCTCCTGCCTCGGGGGTCCCCACATTGACTCTTGCCAGGACCAGGGCCTCCTGTGTGTCTCCCAGGTGGGCTTCCTCGGATGACCCGACTCCGACCTCTCCCAGCATGGCCCTCGCCTCCCTGAGAGCTCCCAGAGGAGGGTGAGGAGCCACCACGCCCATGTCCGAGGGTCCATCCCCCACGGCCAGCTTCCAGCAAGATCCCAAAGGGCTGGCGGTGGGGACCGACCCCTCTGACCTGGGATGGGGATGCCCTCAGGCTCCCGGGAGGCTAATCCTCCTTCCTGCCAGGGCCTGCCCTTCCACCCAGCCCCCAACCTGAGACAGAGGCCAGGTGCCCCTCAGCCCGAGACCTCACTCCCCGAGGTCTCCCCACCTTCCAGCCCATGAGACAAGTGAGCATGTCTGCCACTTTGGGCCACCGCTGACCGATCCTCCCTGGGCTGCCAACAGGGCAAGGCCGGACTCCGGGACACTGGCTTCTTTGCTGAGAAGGGAGGACCGGGTCCGGCCAGTCCTCCCCCAGGGTCCTCATCCTCACTCCCAGAAGGACCTGTGACCCTCCTCCCCACCCCGTGCTCCACACTCACACCCTCACACACACAAGCCCACCACACCCCAGGCCCTGTTCCTTCTCACCACAGCCCGCAGTCTCTCACACCCAGATGTGGACATCAGGACAGGCATGTGCTCCTCCTACACTGGGGCCTCCTCCCCGAATTGAACGTGCTGGGGACCAGGATGCCTCAGTCCTCCCTCTGGTCCTCACCTTCCAACACAGCAGGCCCGCGGTCCGCCCGGGAGATCTTGAAGCCTGATGCTTCCACCCAGACCCCCGTCTCTGGGAGACTTGGTGGGAATGCAGGGCTCGCCCCATGCGGTCATCTGTCCCTGGGGCCTCCTGGGACCAAATCTGGTCTCTGTCCCCAATCCTGCAGTCCTCCTTGCAGTCCTCGCCTTTCCCCCCAGCGACACACGGCCCATCTCCCCCCTTACGCATTCTCCATCCTTGTGACCACCGGTCCTCAGAGGCCCCGAGGCTGAAGTGGCCATGCACGGCGTGGGATCGCCCACCCCAGGAGCCTCCCGGGGCTGAACCAAGGCGCGGTCCGGCGGGCTCCCTGGGGACTCCCTCAGGTCCTCTCGCCTCGAGCCCTAGCGGGTCCCGGGCCTCTCCTGTCTGCTGTCCCGGGGCCGGTGCTCCCACACCAAGGCTATCGCTCCCCTGAGCCCACTGGCTCAAGTCTGTGACCACGATGTGCAGCGGCGAAGCCCAAGATTTCCCAGGACGGACCGCGGGGGCGGAGATGGGGCGTCCAGGTCTCTCGGGCCTTCTTCCCCTTTCCAACGGGGCTCCCTGGTGCCTATGCCTTTGTCTGCTGTACTGCCTGTGGATCGGCTCACAGACAACGGGGCATCCAGCCTCTGGGAGACCCAGGTGGACAAGTGGGGGACACACACACACACACGAACACAAATGAGGAATCCGTGTCCCACACTCAGGCTTCTAGGGGCTGACTCTGGTTTGGGGTCCAGGCTCCCTCAGACCTCCCTCTGCATCCTCACCGTGAAGCCCAGCAGGACCTGCCCCCACGTCTTTGGTCACCCGAGGGAGGCCCTTTTCCTTCTGCCAAGGTCCCCAGTCACTAGAGAAACCCTGATGCGCAAGTCCCACCCTAGGGGATACGAGACCCCCATCCCGCCCAAATGCCTTTCTAAACTGACCCTGGGAACCGAATGCTGTGAGGTCCCCTCTGTCCTCCTTCAGGGTTCATACCGTGACTCCCATTCGCGCCTGAGCCCTGCCCTCTGAGGACCTGAGATCTGTGCCTTACACCAGGCCCTTCGTCACTCAGAGACCCGGATGCGGAAGTCCGCCCTCGCCACGGGCTCCCATCCCCCACCGCGGATCTTCCCTGACTGACTCTGGGCTGGGGTCCTGGGTCCCTCAATCCTCCTACATCCTCACCATGAAACAAAGCAGGACCTGTGCCCGCCCCTCTGCCCGCCTGAGGGAGGCCCTGCTCCCTCCACCAAGGCTCCCAGTCTCTCTGGAGGCCAGGAGGCTCCAGTCAGGCCACCAGACCACTTGTCCCCATCCCGCCCGGGGGACTTCCCAGAATGGCCTTGGGAGCCGATGTCGGTG
>NW_019154180.1:1665904-1689617 GCF_002288905.1 Enhydra lutris kenyoni | reverse complement strand
CGCCTGAGCCCTGCCGCTGACGACCTGAGATCGGCTCCTTACACCAGACCCTTCATCACTCAGAGACCCGGATGCGGAAGTCTGGACTTGCCATGTGCTCCCATCCCCCACCGCAGATCTTCCCTGACTGACTCTGGGCTGGGGTCCAGGGTCCCTCAATCCTCCTACATCCTCACCATGAAACAAAGCAGGACCTGTGCCCGCCCCTCTACCCCACTGAGGGAGGCCCCGCTCCTTCTGCCAAGGCCCCCAGTGTCTCTGAGACCCGGACGCGCCAGTCCCGCCCTACTGGCCACGTGTCCCCATCCCGCCTGGAGAACTTCCCCGACTGGCCTTGGGACCTGACATCAGTGAAGTCCCTCTGTCCTGCCTCAGGGTTCATACCTTGAATCCCACTCGTGCCTGAGCCCTCCCCTCAGACGACCTGAGATCGGCTCCTTACACCAGGCCCTTCGTCACTCAGAGACCCGGATGCGGAAGTCCGCACTCGCCACATGCTCCCATCCCCCCACCACGGACCTTCCACGACTGACTCTGAGCTGGTGTCTAGGGTCCCTCGGTCCTCCCTCTGCATGCTCACGGTGAAGCCCAGCAGGACCTGTGCCATCCCCTCTCCCCCCGGAGGGAGGCCCTATTCCTTCTGCCAAGGTCCCCAGTCACTAGAGAAACCCGGATGCGCCAGTCCCACCCTAGGGGATACGAGACCCCCATCCCGCCAGATGCCTTTCTAAACTGACCCTGCGGACCGAATTCTGTGAGGTCCCCTCTGTCCTCCCTCAGGGTTCATACCTTGAATCCCATTCACGCCTGAGCCCTCCCGCTGACGACCTCAGATCGGCTCCTTACACCAGGCCCTTCATCACTCAGAGACCCGGATGCAGAAGTCCGGACTCGCCTCGTGCTCCCATCCCCCCACCACAGACCTTCGGCCAGACTCTGGGCGGGGGTCCTGGATCCCTCAGTCCTCCTCCTGCATCCTCACCATGAAGCCCCGCACGACCTGCGCCCGCCCCTCTGCCCGCCTGAGGGAGGCCCTGCTCCCTCCACCAAGGCTCCCAGTCTCTCTGGAGGCCAGGAGGCTCCAGTCAGGCCACCAGACCACTTGTCCCCATCCCGCCCGGGGGACTTCCCAGAATGGCCTTGGGAGCCGATGTCGGTGAGGTCCCCTCTGGCCTCCCTCAGGGTTCATACCGTGACTCCCATTCACGCCTGAGCCCTGCCCTCTGAGGGCCTGAGATCGGCTCCTTACACCAGGCCCTTCGTCACTCAGAGACCCGGATGCGGAAGTCCGCCCTCGCCATGGGCTCCCATCCCCCACCACGGATCTTTTCTGACTGACTCTGGGCTGGGGTCCAGGGTCCCTCAATCCTCCTACATCCTCACCATGAAACAAAGCAGGACCTGTGCCCGCCCCTCTACCCCACTGAGGGAGGCCCCGCTCCTTCTGCCAAGGCCCCCAGTGTCTCTGAGACCCGGACTCGCCAGTCCCGACACGCTGGCCACGTGTCCCCATCCCGCCCGGGGCCTGCCCGGACTGATCCTGGGGCCCGACCTCAGTTTGGACCCCTGTGTCCTGGGCTCCCAACTCCCTCGGTCCTGTCCCCGCTCGGGCCCGACCGCGTCCCCCTGGACCTCCCTGGGCCGCGGTCTTCCTGACCCGGCATCCTTGCCCTCCGACCAAGCTCCTCAGCCCCCTCGGGCCCCCGAGGCACCTTTCAGCCGACGCGCCCTGTGGCCACCCTCCCCAGGGGCCCCAGGGCCGGTCCGCGGCAGGGCCCGAGGGGCTGCACCACCTCGGGGAAGGCTGAGCCCCCCCGATCTCCCTCAGGTGCCGACACCCACTCCAGGGTCGGCCTGGGCCTGTCCCTCTGGGGACCCGTGTCCCCTGCCCTGGCCGCGGCGGGAAGGGCTCAGCCGGACGGTGCTGCCCCGGCCCGGGGTCTCTCGGGGCTGCCGCCAGGGGCCCCCTGGATCCCGGGGGTCCCTCCACGCCCCCCCCCTCGGGGCACCCTCAGGGCAGGGTCTACCTGCACGCCTGGCTGCCAGGCCTGGGCTCCTTCCCTCCGCCAACCTGAATCCGGCTTCCCACACGCAGGGCCTCGCCTCTCTCAGGCCTCGGAGGCGGAAGTCGGCGCTCGTCACATCCGGACCCCAGAGGAAGGGGTCCCCTAGGGCTGACAGCACCTCGGGCGGTGATGGGTCCCAAGTCGGAATCGTGGGGGAGGGGAGGGATCGTGGGCTGGGAGTGGGTGGCGGGTTCCCCGGGTGCTGCCTGGCCTCCTCCCCTGGACTCTAGCAGGCAGGGTTGGGTACCCTCACCCTGTACCCCGCTTAGTCTGTTTGCCTCACACTGAGGCTTTCAGTCCCTGTGTTCCTGGGGAGATTGGGGGGGTGGCAGAGTATAGTTTCTCACATGCAAACATCAAGCCAGACTTTTGTCCTGTAAATACCTGCTTGATTCTTTCTATGCTGTTAAAACCCAAGTCTGGGTAGCATTCCTACTGAGATGAACACAACTCCCTCAGATTTTAAACAAGACTAAGATACCCAGTTGAACAAGTCTATTCACTGAAGACAGACTGAAGGCAGTTATTTCAACCTTGAAAACAGAAATCTAAGGAAAGCTACATAGACACTGAGAAAAGGGTGTGAAATAGAAAATTTTTCTGGTAGTACCCAATAAATGAGTGGTTTTCATAGAGGGGTACATAAGAGAAATTTTCGGAGGGAAGTAGAATGTTACATCTCCACAGAAACTTAAATACATCCACATTACTTTGGACGGATTTTAGGTAAAACGTACAAAAAGTACTTAATGGTAAATGAAGGGTGGGAGAGAATGCAATGAACCACTAAAATGGGTGGTCTTGAGGAAAGGTTTGTTGGAAACACTCTCCCTGCTATGTGACCCACCAGAACTGAACATGAGATAGTCGGTTGCTGCTGGTTCTTTATGGATAGTAAAGAAATGTGCCTTTTCTTCAACCAATGCATCTAGGCCTCCTCAAATTCATCCCTCCAACCCCACCACAGGATGGTGCTTTGTTATGTCTAAGCTGCATCTTGGCCTCCTCAGCACCACCCCCGACCCAAGGAAAGGTCAGGATGGTTCTTGGCAATGTCTAAGGCCCTCCCCCAGGGCTACTATTGGCTAGAGGATAACCTTGCTGACCAATCAAAGCCTAAGTATGGCTCCTCATTGTCCTAGAAGGAGGTATATATGGACAGGCCATGTGTCCTGGATAGACCACTGGGAAATTTTGACAAGGCAAAGGTGACCAGGAAATGAAACATTCCTGTCAAAGTTATGGAACAACCAATCCCAAGGATCAAAAGGAAGAAGAGGAAGATGCCCTCCAACTCAGGTCCTGAGACAGTGTCAGGGTGATATGACAATACCCAAGCTCTTCTTCTACCTCCTTAACATCTCCCCAAGACTCCTACCCTATTCTTGTCTGGCAGTAACTTCAAAACGAGGACAAAGACCTCAGAGCTATCTGTGAAGTCTCCGAGGTCTGGCCCCCGAGAAATGCCCACGGGTTTAGAGACCAAATCTTACATCTACAGTGTATGCCAATATTGATAATTAAAATCAACAAATTGTGAAAAGGTGTGTGTGTGTGTGTGTGTGTGTGTGTGTGTGTGTGTGTGTGTGTATGTGTATGTGCATGTGCATCCACGCACACGTGGTTGTAGACATGAATCCTCTGAATGTGGGGAGAAAGGAAGGAAAGAAGGAAATACACAGATGTATAAGAAGAGAGGAAGGTGTGGTCCTACAGGATTGG
This sequence comes from Enhydra lutris kenyoni, assembly GCF_002288905.1. Classification (NCBI taxonomy): domain Eukaryota; kingdom Metazoa; phylum Chordata; class Mammalia; order Carnivora; family Mustelidae; genus Enhydra; species Enhydra lutris. Next base: position 1,685,829 of record NW_019154180.1, on the reverse strand, counting down.
GGGTCAGACCAGAAAGTCCACAGCAAGCCATACATGGAGGATAAGGACTGGGTGACGTCTTAGCACTGAAAAAAATAAGAACATAAAAGATTATACTTTCTCCCATGGGCAAGGAGGAAAAGGGCTTGTTTCTGTCTGTGTGTTTTGGGCGAGCAAGGCAGAATGTTAAGGCATAGCTTGCGAAAACTTATATATGGAATGATACGGTGCGTGGCAGTGAACCCCCAGAAAGGCAGAAAAATGCATCACCTCTACATCACTTATATCATAGTCATGTTCTTTCTCCTCCTCCTCCCCACTTCCTCCCCCCCCCCCCCCCCTCCTCCTTTATTTTTTTTGCATTCTACCCTATGCTATAAGCAACTGAAGGTCCTCCAAATAACCAAAAATCTTAGACTAATGAAAATCAATGATAGTACTCCCCAGCACTAAAATCATAGTCTTTGGATACCCAAATCCAATACTAATTAGGTTATTTTTTGTTAAGAAACTGGAGGTAGAGTAGTAGCCTCCCCAAAGGCAGGGCAACAGGAGTGGTTCACACCCAGTGCTGGCAATAAACTGCAGATAACCTTTTAAATTAAACTTTTAATTTTGAGATAATTGTAGACTCACATGCAGTCACAAATAATAAAAAGAGATTCTTTGTACCATTTAGCCAGTTCCGCTAATGATAACTTAATATAAATTGTGGTAGTATAATATTGCTACTGGGACATTGACATGAATACAGTCAAGATACAGAACATTTCCATCATTTCAAGCATCTTTCATATTGCCCATTTATGGACACATCCACTTTCCTCTTATCTCCATCCCTCTTTAACCTCATCTGTTCTCCATTTCTATATTATTGTAATTTCAAGAATATTATATAAATTGAACTGTACATAAGCTGTGGGCGTTGGCTTATTTCAATCAGCATTATTCTCTGAAGATTTACCCAGGTCATTGTTGTATGCATCAATAGTTCATGTCTTTTTATCGTTGAGTAGTATTCCATGGTATGTGTATGTACCATAGTTTGTTTGACCATTACTCCATTGAAAGTTATCAGACTGTTTTTGTTGTTTGGCTATTATGAATAAAGATGTTCTGGATATTTACATGCAGGTTCTGGGTGAAAATGAGTTTTCACATCTCAGCACAAATGCTCAGGAATGTATAGGTCAAATAGCATATTTAGGGTTTTTTTTTTCTATTTTTTAATTTAAATTCAGTTAATTAACATATAGTGTATTACTAGTTTTAGGGGTAGAGTTCAGTGATTCATCAGTCTTATATAATACCCAGTGCTCATTACATCAAGTACCCTCCTTAATGTCCATCACCCAGTTACCCCATCCCCCACCCCCTCCCCTCCAGCAACCCTCAGTGTGTTCCCTAGAGTTAAGAGTCTCTTATGGTTTGCCTCCCTCTCTGTTTTCATCTTATTTAAGTTTTCTTTCCCTTCCACTATGTTCATCTGTTTTGTTTTTTTAAATTCCACATGTGAGTGAAATCATACGGTATTTGTCTTTCTCTGACTGACTTATTTTGCTTAGCATAATACCCTCTAGTTCCATCCACATTGTTGCAAATGGCAAGATTCAATATTTGATGGCTGAATAGTACTCCAGTGTGTGTGTGTGTATATATATGTATATAAAATATGCATATGTATATTATGTATATACATAATATACATTATATATATTATATATATAATATATATTATAGTGTATAATGTATATTGTATAATATATATTATGTTGTATAATGTACATTGTATAATGTATATTATGTATATACATTACATATAATCTTATATATTATATATTATATATTATATAATACATATTATGTATATACATAATATACATATGCATATTTTATATACATATATATATGAAACTTCATCTTTATCTATTCATTTGTCGATGGACATCTCAGATCTTAGTTCTTTCCATAGTTAGCTATTGTGGGCCTTGCTGCTATAAACATTGAGGTGTTTGTGCCCCTTCAAATCACTATCTTTGTATCCTTTGGAAAAATATCTAGTACTACAATTGTTGGGTCATAAGGTAGCTCTATTTTTAACTTCTTGAGGAACCTCCATACGGTTTTGCAGACTGGGCTGCACTATTCGCATTTCCACCAATTGTGTAAGAGGCTTCTCTTTTCTCTGCATCCTTACCAACATCCATTGTTTCCTGAGTTGTAATTTTAGCCATTCTGACAGGTGTGAGGTGATATCTCATTGAGGTTTTGATTTGTATTTCTCTGATGCCCAGTGATGTTGAACATTTTTTTCATGTGACTATTGGCCATTTGTGTGTTTTCTTTGGAGAAATGTCTGTTCATGTCTTCTGCCCACTTCTTGACTGGATTTTTTGTTTTTTTGGGTATTGAGTTTGGTAAGTTCTTTATAGATCTTGGATACTAGCCCTTTATCTGACATGTCATTTGTGAATATCTTCTCCCATTCTTTAGGATGCCTTTTATTTTGTTGATTATTTCCTTTGCTGTGCAAAAGCTTTTTACCTTCATGAAGTCCCAATAGTTCATTTTTTTCTTTTATTTTCCTTGCTGTTGGAGATGCCTCTAGCAAAAGGTTGCTGTGGCTGAGGTTAAAGAGGTTGGTGCCTGTGTTTTCCTCTAGGATTTTGATGGACTCCTGTCTCACATTTAGATTTTTTATCCATTTTGAGTCTATTTTTGTGTATGGTGTAAGAAAATGGTCCAGTTTCATTCTGCATGTGGATGTCCAATTTTCCCAACACCATTAGCTAAGAGACAGTTTTTTTTTTTCCCATTGGACAGTCTTTCCTGTTTTGTTGAAGATTAGTTGACCATAGAATTGAGAGTCTATTTCTGAGTTATCTATTTTGTTCCATTTATCTATGTGTCTGTTTTTGGGCAAGTACCGTATTGTCTTGATGATTACAGCTCTGTAATAGATCTTGAAGTCAGGAATTGTGATGCCACCAGCTTTGGTTTCCTTTTCAACATTTGTTTGGCTATTGGGGGTCTTTTCTTGTTCCATAAAAATTTTAGGATTATTGTTCCAGCTCTGTGAAAAAAAAGTTGATAGTATTTTGATAGGGATTGCATTGAAAGTACAGACTGCTGTAGGTAACAGACATTTTCACAATATTTGTTATTCCAATCCATGAGCATGGAACATTTTCCACTTGTTTGTGTCTTCCTCAATTTCTTTCACGAGTGTTCTATAGTTTTCAAGTACGGATGCTTTGCCTTTTTGATTAGGTTTATTTCTGGGTATCTTATGAGTTTTGGTGCATTCGTAAATGGGATTGACTGCTTCATTTCTCTTTCTTCTGTCTCATTGTTAGTGTACAGAAAAGCAACTGAATTCTGTGCATTGACTTTATATTTGACACTTTGCTGGATTCCTGTATGAATTATAGCAATTCTGGTGTGGAGTTTTTTGGTTTTTCCATATAGAATATTATGTCATCTGAAAAGAGTGAGAGTTTGACTTCTTCCTTGCCTATTTGGATGCTTTTTATTTCTTTCTGTTGTCTAGTTGCTGAGACTAGGATTTCTAGTACTATGATGAACAACAGTGGTAATAGTGGACATGCTTGTCGTGTTCCTGACCTTAGGGGAAAAGCTTCCAGTTTATTCCCACTGAGAATGGTATTTGCTGTGGGCTTTTCATAGATAGCTTTTTTTCATATTTCAAATCTGTACACTTTATAAAATATTTTTTATTTTATTTTTTTCAGTGTTTCAAAATTCATTGTTTACGCACCTCACCCAGTGTTCCATGCAATATGTGCCCTCTTTAATACCAGCCAGATATTGAGATATATATCCTCTATCCCCACACTGTGAAGAGTTTTAATCAAGAAAGTATGCTGTACTTTGTCAAATGCTTTTTCTGCATCTATTGAGAGGATCATATCTTTCTTGTCCTTTCTTTTATTAATGTAGTTTATCATGTTTATTGATTTGAGGATGTTTAACCACTCTTGCTGCCCAGGAAGAAATCCCACTTGGTTGTGGTGAATAATCCTTTTAAAGTACCATTGGGTCCTATTGGCTAGGATTTTGGTGAGGATTTTTATACCAATGTTCATCAGATATATTGTTCTGTAATTCTCTTTTTTGGTGAGCTCTTTGTCTGCTTTTCAGATCAAGGTAATATTGGTTTCATAGAATGAGTTTGGAAATTTTCCTTCCATTTCTTCAGAAGAATATGGTACTAATTCTTCTTTTAATATTTGGTAGAATCAATTCTCTAATTTCCCTTTCTGTATTTTCATTGTTAGTGTATAAGAAAGCCACTGATTTCTGTACATTGACTTTGTATCCTGCCACGTTACTGAATTGCTGTATGAATTCTAGTAGTTTGGGGGTGGAGTCTTTTGGGTTTTCCATATAAAGAATCATGTCATCTGCAAAGAGAGAGAGTTTGACTTCTTCATTGCCAATTTGGATAACTTTTATTTCTCTTTGTTGTCTGATTGCTGTTACTAGGACTTCTAATTCTATGTTGAACAAGAGTTGTGAGAGTGGGCATCCTTGTCGTGTTCCTGATCTCAACGGGAAGACTGCAAGCTTTTTCCCATTGAGGATGATATTTGCTGTGGGTCTTTCATAGATTTTATGAAGTTCAGGAATGTTCCCTCTATCCCTATACTTTGAAGCGTTTTAATCAGGAACGGATGCTGGATTTTGTCAAATGCTTTTTCTGCATCAATTGAGAGGACCATGTGGTTCTTCTCTCTTCTCTTATTAATTTGTTCTATCACATTGATTGATTTGCGAATGTTGAACCATCCTTGTAGTCCAGGAATGAATCCCACCTGGTCATGGTGGATAATCTTCTTAATGTGCTGTTGGATCCTGTTTGCTAGGATCTTGTTGGGAATCTTAGCATCCATATTCATCAGTGATATTGGTCTGAAATTCTCCTTTTTGGTAGGGTCTTTGCCTGGTTTGGGGATCAGGGTAATGCTGGCTTCATAGAAAGAGTCTGGAAGTTGTCCTTCTGCTTCAATTTTTTGAAAGAGCTTCAGGAGAATAGGTGTTATTTCTTCTTTGAATGTTTGGTAGAATTCCCCAGGGAATCCATCAGGTCCTGGGCTCTTGTTTTTTGGGATGTTTTTGATCACTGCTTCAATCTCGTTACAAGATATCGATCTATTCAGGTTGTCAATTTCTTCCTGGTTCAATTTTGGGAGTTTATAGTTTTCCAGGAATGCATCCATTTCATCTAGGTTGCTTAGCTTATTGGCATATAACTGTTGATAATAACTTCTGATGATTGTTTCTACTTCCTTGGTGTTAGTTGTGATCTCTCCCTTTTCATTCGTAATTTTATGAATTTGGGCTTTCTCTCTTTTCTTTTGGATTAGTGTGGCCAATGGTTTATTGATCTTATTGATTCTTTCAAAAAAACAGCTTCTAGTTTCATTGATACATTCTACTGTATCTCTGGTTTCTACCTCATTGATCTCAGCTCTAATCTTGATTATTTCCCTTCTTATGTGTGGAGTTGGTTTGATTTGTTGTTGATTCTCCAGTTCTTTAAGGTGTAGAGACAGCTGGTGTGTGTTCTGGATTTTTCAATTTTTTTGAGGGAGACTTGGATGGCTATGTATTTCCCCCTTAGGACCGCCTTTGCTGTATCCCATAGGTTTTGGACCGAAGTGTCTTCATTCTCATTGGTTTCCATGAATTGTTTCAGTTCTTCTTTGATCTCCTGGTTGATCCAAGCATTCTTTTTTTTTTTTTAAAGATTTTATTTATTTATTTGACAGAGAGAGATCACAAGCAGGCAGAGAGGCAGGCAGAGAGAGAGGAGGAAGCAGGCTCCCTGCTGAGCAGAAAGCCCGATACGGGGCTCGATCCCAGGACTCTGAGATCATGACCTGAGCCAAAGGCAGCGGCTTAACCCACTGAGCCACCCAGGTGCCCCATGATCCAAGCATTCTTAAATAAGGTGGTCTTTAGCTTCCAGGTGTTTGAGTTCCTTCCGAACTTTTCCTTGTGATTGAGCTCCAGTTTCAAAGCATTGTGATCTGAGAATATGCAGGGAATAATCTCAGTCTTTTGGTATTGGTTGAGTCCTGATTTGTGACCCAGTATGTGGTCTATTCTTGAGAAGGTTCCATGTGCACTTAAGAAGAATGAATATTCTGTTGTTTTAGGGTGGAATGTTCTGTATATATCTATGAGGTCCATCTGGCCCAATGTGCCAATGTGTCATTCAATGCTCTTGTTTCTTTATTGATTTTCTGCTTCGATGATCTGTCTATTTCTGAGAGAGGTGTGTTAAGATCTCCTACTATTAATGTATTCATATCAATATGACTCTTTATCTTGATTAACAGTTTTCTTATGTAATTGGCTGCTCCCATATTGGGGGCATGGATATTTACAATTGTTAGATCATCTTGGTGGATAGTCCCTTTAAGAATTATGTAGTGTCCTTCTGTATCTCTGACTACAGTCTTTAGTTTAAAATCTAATTTATCTGATATGAGAATCGCTACCCCGGCCTTCTTTTGAGGCCCATTGGCATGAAAGATGTTTCTCCAACCCTTCACTTTCAGTCTGGGTGTATCTTTAGGTTCAAAATGGGTCTCTTGTAGACAACATATGGATGGGTCCTGTCGTTTTATCCAATCTGCAACCCTGTGCCATTTTATGGGTGCATTTAGGTCATTCACATTGAGAGTGATTATTGATAGATACATTTTTATTGACATTGTGTTACCTTTGAAGTCTTTCTTTCTGTAGATTGTCTCTATATTTCTGTTCAATGCTATTCTTAGGATTTTTCCTCTTTTATAGAACTCCCCTTAATATTTCCTGCAGTGTTGGCTTGGTGGTAGAATTCCCCTGGGAAGCCATTCAGCTCTGGACTCCTGTTTGTTGGGAGATTTTTTTTTTAAAGATTTCATTTATTTGACAGACAGAGATCACAAGTAGGCAGAGAGGCAGGCAGAGAGAGAGGGGGAAGCGGGCTCCCTGCTGTGAGCAGAGAGCCCAATGCAGGGCTGGATCCCAGGACCCTGGGATCATGACCTGAGCCGAAGGCAGAGGCTTTAACCCACTGAGCCACCCAGGCGCCCCGGGAGATTTTTGATTACTGATTCAATTTCCTTGCTGGTAATGGGTCTGTCTATGTTTTTTATTTCTTCCTGTTTCAGTTTTGGTAGCTTATACATCTCTAAGAATGCATCCATTTCTTCCAGATTGCCTAGTTTGTTGGCATATAGTTGCTCATAATATGTTCTTATAATTATTTGTATTTCCTCAGTGTTGGTTGTGAACTCTCCTCTTTCATTCATGATTTTATTAATTTGGGTCCTTTCTCTTTTCTTTTTGATAAGTCTGGCCAGGAGTTTGTCAATCTTATTAATTCTTTCAAAGAACCAACTCCTAGTTTTGTTGATCTGTTTTACTATTCTTTTGGTTTCCATTACATTGATATCTGCTCTGATCTTGATAAATTCTCTTTTCCTCCTGGATTTAGGCTTGATTTGCTGTTCTTTCTCTAGACCCTTATGTGTAAGTTTAGGTTGTGTATTTGAGAACTTTCTTGTTTTGCTGTATACTTCCCTCTTTGGGCTGCCTTTGCTATATCCCACATTTTTTTTTTTTTTAGTTTTTTAATATTTTATTTTATTTTTTTCAGTGTTCCAAGATTCATTGTTTAGGCACCACACCCAGGCTCCATGCAATATGTGCCCTCCTTAATACCCACCACCAGGCTCATCTATCCCCCACTCCCCTCCAAAACCCTCAGTTTGTTTCTCAGAGTCTACAGTCTCTCATGCTTCATCTCCCCCTCTGATTTCCCCCAATACAATTTTCCTTTCCTTCTCCTAACGTCCTCCATGTTATTCCTTATGCCCAACATTTGTATCCCAAAGATTTTGAACAGTTGTATTTTCATTTTCATTTTTTTCCATGATTTTTAAAAATTCTTCTTTAATTTCCTGATTGACCCATTCATCCTTTAGTAGGATGCACTTTAACCTCCATGTTTTTTCATTTTTCCAAAATTCCTCTTGTGATTAAGTTCAAGTTTCAAAGCATTGTGGTCTGAAAATATGCAGGGGAAGATCCCAATCTTTTGGTACTGGTTAAGACCTAATTTGTGACCCAGTATGTGATCTAGTCTGGAATATGTTCCATGTACATTCACGAAGAATGTGTATTCTCTTGTTTAGGATGAAATGCTCTGAATATAATTGATAAGTCCGTCTGGTCCAGTGTGTCATTCAAAGCCCTTATTTCCTTGTTGGTTTTCTGCTTAAATGATCTGTCCATTGCAGTGAGTGGGATGTTAAAGTCCCCTACAATTAGTGTATTATTATCAATGTGTTTCTTTAATTTTGTTATTGCTGGTTTATATAATTAGCTGTTCCCATAATTGGGGCATAAATGTTTATAATTGTTAGGTTTTCTTTTTGGATAGACCCTTTAAGTATGATACAGTGCCTTCCTCATCTCTTATCATAGTCTTTGGTATAAAATCTAATTTCTCTGATGTAAGGATTAGCCATTCCAGCCTTCTATTGATGTCTGTTAGCATGATAAATTGTTCTTCAACCCCTCACTTTAAATCTGGAGGTGTCTTTGGGCCTAAAATGAGTCCCTTGCAGACAGCATATAAGGGGGTCTTTCTTTTTTATCCAATATGATACCCTGTGTCTTTGGATTGGGGCATTTAGCCCATGTACATTCAGAGTAATTATTGAAAGATATGAATTTAGTGTCATCGTATTACCTGTAAAGTCACTGTTTCTGTATATTGTCTCTGTTCCTTTCTGGTTTATGTTACTTTTGGGCTATCTCCTCATTTAAAGGATCCCCTTTAATATTTCTTACAGAGCTGGTTTAGTGATCACAAATTCTTTTAATTTCTGTCTGTCCTGGAAGCTTTTTAACTCTCCTTTTTTGAATGACAGTCTTGTTGGATTAATTATTCTTGGCTGCATATTTTTCTCATTTAGCACCTGAATATATCATGCCAGTCCTTTCTGGCCTGCCAGGTCTCTGTGGATAGGTCTTATACCTGTCTAATATTTCTACCATTGTAGGTTACAGACCTCCTGTCCTGATCTGCTGTCAGGATTTTCTCTTTGCCTCTGAGATTTGCAAGCTTCACTATTATATGTTGTGGTGTTGACCTGTTTTTTATTGATTTTGAGGACCTGAATGCCTGTTTCCTTCCCCAGATTAAGCAAGGTCTCAGCTATAATTTGCTCCAATATACTTTCTGCCTGTCTCTCTCTTTCCTCTTCTGGGATCCAAATTATTCTACTATTGTTTCACTTTATGGTATACATTTATCTCTCTACTGCTTCCCTTATGATCCAGTAGTTTTTTATCTCTCTTTTTCTCAGTTTCTTTTTTCACCACCATTTGGTCTTCTATATCACCAATTCTTTCTTCTGCTTCATTTTTCCCAGCAATTAGAGCCTCCATTTTTTTATTACATCTTATTAATAGCCTTTTAAAATTTCAACTTAATTAGGTTTTAGTTCTTTTATTTCTCCTGAAAGGGATGCTCGAGTGTCTTCCGTGCTTTTTTCAAGCCCAGCTAGTTTCTTTATAATTGTTATTTTGAACTCTATTCCCAATATCTTAATCATGTTCATACTGATTAGGTCCCTAGTACTGCCTCTTGTTTTCTTTTTTGAGGTGAGTTTTTCCATCTCGTCATTCTTCCAGAAAGTGGTCACTTTTCTATTTGTAGAATTGCAACAATTCTTTTCTTAAACCTCTGGTTGAGTTTGCAGGTGTTCGGAATGATTTGATAACTATCTAACTGAATTCCTGGACCAAACAAAACTAAGGTTTCCTACTTCTCTGCCATCTTGGACTATTCTTGAATGTTTAGTTTTATAAGAAACTGCCAAACTGTTTTCCAGAGTAACTGCACCATTTTGTATCCCTACTGGCAGTGTATGAGTGATACAGTTTTTCCATGTCCTCACCATTTTTTTATTTTAGCCATTCTGATAGGTATCTAATGATATCTCATTGTGGTTTTGATTTTTATTTTCCCTAGTGGCTACTAATCCTGAACATCTTTCCATGTGCGTATTTGCCATCCTTCTGTACATCCTCCTCAATGAAATGTCCACTCATGTCTTTTGCCCATTTCCTAGTTGTATTGTCTACGTTTTTGTTTTTGCTTTTCTGTTGAGTTTTGAGAGTTCATTACATATCCTAAATGCTTGTGCTTTATCGGATGTATGGTTTGTAAATATTTTCTTGCAGTCTCTATTTTGTGTTTTCAGCCTTTTTACAGTCTTTTGTAGAACAAACATTTTTAACATTGATAGTCTTTTTTTTTTACTTTTATGGATCACACTTTTGGTTTCAAGTTTTAAGAACTCTGCCTAGCCCTACATCTTAAAAATTTTCCATGTTTTTTTCCTATAAGTTTTATAGCTTTATGTTTTACGAGTAAGCCCATTAGTTTTATGCTAATTTTTTATAAGGAGAAAGGATGAAATCAACTTTTTGTTTGGTTGTTTTTTTTTTTTTCATTTCTCTTGGCCTATAAATGTCCAATTGCTCAGTACCATTTGTTAAATAGGCTGTCTTTGCTCTACTGAATTGGTTTTGTATTTTTATCAAAGGTCAGCTGGGAATATTTGTATTGTTCTATTACCATAGCTATATAGTAAATTTTTAAGTACATCAGACATACCCATCCCAATTAATTCTCTTTCAAAAATGTTTGTTATTCGGGGCGCCTGGGTGGCTCAGTGGGTTAAAGCCTCTGCCTTCGGCTCGGGTCATGGTCCCAGGGTCCTGGGATCAAGCCCCGCATCGGGCTCTCTGCATGGCAGGGAGCCTGCTTCCTCCTCTCTCTCTCTCTCTCTGCCTGTTTCTCTGCCTACTTGTGATCTCTGTCTGTCAAATAAATAAATAAAATCTTTTTAAAAAAATGTTTGTTATTCTAGTTCCTTTTTCTATCCAGGTGAATTTTATTTTATTTTATTAATTTTTTATTTGAGTACAGTTTACACACAGTGTTACATACAATATGGTGACAACTGTCACCATACAATACTATTATAATATCATTGACTATATTCTTTATGCTATGCCTTTTATTCCTGTGTATATATTCCATAACTTGAAACCTGTATGTCCCACTCCCCTTCACCCATTTTGCTCATCCTCTACCCTCTCCCCTCATTTTAGAATAAATTCATCTATATCTCAAAAATTCTGTGCTGGGATTTTTTGTTATACCTGTGTATCAATTTAATAGATTTAAAGCCAATGAGGTCATATATTTTTCCTTGTGTGAGTTTTGGTAGTTTGTATATTTCCATGAATTGATCTCTTTCATCTAAGTTACTGAATTTATGGCCACAGGGCTATTTGAAGTATTCTGTTATTATCAATTTAATATCCATGGGATCACTAGGGATAGTCCCTCTTTCATCATTGATATTGGTAATTTGTTTTTCTTTTTTTTTATTGGTTATCCTGGTTAGAGTTTGATCAATTTTAATTATCTTTTCAAAGACGTTTTTTGTTTTATTCATTTTCTCTATTATTTTCCTGCTTTAAATTTATTGATTTCTCCTGTAGTTTGCATTATTTTCTCTCTTCAATTTGCTTTAAATTTAATTTGGTCTTTCTTTAGTTTCCTAGGGTAGAAGTTTAGATTACTTATTTTAGATCTTTCTTCCTAATACAAGCATTTAAATATGCTATAAATTTCCCTCAAGGACCACTTTAGCTGAATCCCACAAATGTTGATGTGTATTTTTATTTTCATTCAATTTAATGTATTTTTAAATTTCTTAAGACCCCCTCTTTAACCCTTTCTACCTTTCTGTCAGTCAACAAATGTTTACTGGGCATCAATTTTGTGCTAGGCACTACAGGTACAGCCAAACAAAGCCTCAGGGAGTTTACAGTCTATTGAAGGAGGGAAGTTAGAATACTTTAATAAATGACCAGATTAGGTTATGTCAAACCTGCTAATCTCTAATCCCTACAAAGAAAATTCAATAGGAAATGTGGAAAGCAGGTGAGGGCTGCTTTACTTATGGTGGTAGGACCTTAAGGTTGTATGTAGCTCTAGTGTAAGTATGCATGTGGAAGGGATCAGGAAACCAGGCCAGTGGTGAGGAGTGTGAGAGCCATAATGTGGGAGGGTCAGGTCAGTTTGCTTACTACCTTCAGAATCTTCTACCTTACCTTCCTGACTTCCCACTGTCCCTAGCTTGAATAATTTTTTCTGTCTATAGCTTGGGCCCTATTGCTCCTGTACTCCATGCCTCTAGGGCTTTGTTCCTAACACCCTTTCCCTCCTCTCTCAGATTCATCTTCCTTTAGCCCCAGCTGTGATTCACCTCCTAAGGGACACCTGCCCCTCTTTACCTTCCTCTCAGGACTCAAACATCCATTTCATCATGCTCTAGCTCCATGGAGTATGCTTTTGTTTAAGAGTGGCTCTGTGCATGTAGGTACTTCCCTTAGACTACAGGATAGGCTCTCAGAGGGCCATGACTGCTTCTGAGCCTCTTGGTGTTCTCAATGTTACCCAGCATACTGCTTGGCACAGAAGAGAGGAAGCACTCAGATTATGTTGCATGGCACTACCAATGATGACAGCAGGGCTTACAAGCTCTCAAACTTAAGGTTTTGCAATGCTCTACATTGTTAGAGCAGATCCAAGCAGAGGCTATGGGAGGGAGGAAGGGAATGCAGAAGAGAGGACTGGGTTTGTCCAAAGTCATTGGTATAGAAGACCTAGAGCTTTCCTCTCCTTTGCTCTCACACAACACTTTCTCCTGGCTTTCTTTCCATCACTGGCCTATCTCTCTGTTCTCTCCATCTACATACCAAGTGCAGATGCTCTTCTAGACTGTGCCCCAGGCCTTCCCAAACTCTCACTTCGGTCACCATGTACTTCCTGCCTATTATTATCATTCCCCTTCTCTAGCTTGACCTCTCTTCTGACCTTTATAGATGAGTATATGTTTGTCTCTCAGACCCATCCACCTGGAGGCCTAACAGGCATTTCAGTTTCAATAGGGCCCCAAACAGCCTCATCTCCTTATGGAATAACCATAGTTATTCCAGCCATCATCAGGATGGAAACCAATGATCAATACCTCTGTCAATTTTAATCATAGATGATTTCTGACTCTACCTTATCTTCTCTATCCCCACTGAAACGATTTGGTATGTGGGACCTTTTGCTGGTCTATTTTCTCTCAGATCCATTCATGACATTTCTCCTGCTCCATTATGTTTTTCAGGCCAAATTTCCTTGGCTCTTATACCTCATGGAGGGAGAGTGAAAGTGAGAGAATGAAAGAAGGAAGATGAGAGAGTGAGTTCCTCCCTCTCTGCCTTGAGCCATATCCATTTCCTCTGTGACACCATCTCCCACAAATAGACTCTTGTGATTCCAGTTTCTATCAGATGCCTCAGGACTCTGGATACCCTGGCTCTATTTTTTCCTCTAGGCTAGGTGTGGTAGCAGTTTCCTGCTGCTTCTTATCTCTGGCTTGCTTCTTCTTACACAATATCACTCCTCAGTAATTCCATCTTGTATATAACCAGCTCTCTGTGTTACATTTTCCTCCTGCAAAAAATTAGAGTAGCCCTTGACTGATACAGCACTTACTACTTTTAACCTAGCTTATTGTAACAGCTTTTTAGTAAATCATCTTGATTCTGTCATATTTCTCTCTAACTTGTGCCAAATATTGAAGCCAAAGTAATATGTTTTAGACTAATTTTGCCTAAAAACTTTAATATCTTCTTGTTGCCTACAGGATGGAGCCCTTATCTTGATTTTTAGTCTAATGGTCAGATGGATGGGAGAGGGAACATTGCCAGTGTTTGTTGGACCAAACAAGATGGGGACAAGAGCAGCAAGCTAGAAATGTGGGGTAGGGGTAAGCAGATGGAAAATCAAACCACCCACTGAGCAGGGAGCCCTACAAAGGGCTCAATCCTAGGACCCTGAGATCATGACCCAAAAGCAGATGCTTAACTGACTGAGCCACCCAGGTGCCTTGACCTGAGTATGTTTTAAAAGTTCACTCTGCTGTGTGGAGAATGGTTTGAAAGGGCAAGTAGTGGAAACAGGAAGGCAATGAAGCAAGGTGGTGGCTGGGAAATCAACAGACTGGATGATAAAAGGTATATGGGATGAAGAAAAGAGAAGAATCAAGGCTGACAGACATTTGGCTTGAACAGTTAGCTCACTGAGATGAGGAAGATTTCAGGACTAGTAGGCCTGGGAAGAGGAGATTTCAGTGTTCTGCTTTGGGCAATATAACAAATGCTTTTTACTACAAATTACATAAAATCCAAATAAAAATTGACTCATTAGTAAAGGAACTGTAATGGCTCATGGAAGTGAAACAGAAGTCCACAGCAGCAAGATTCCAAGCATGATTTGATCAGAGCTCTAGCTCAGTTGTTCTTACTCTTTTGGCACTTTCTTTAGGCACCAGTCTGGTTTATCTCATGGTAGCAAAATTGCTACAGTACTTGTAAGCCTCATTTTCATATATCATGTCTGCAGAGAAAAGAAGAACATACATGAAATTCCAAGGCAGGGAAAAGTTCTGAAATCCACTACAATTGCACCAGCCTGGGTCACACACCTGTCCTGGAAGTAATCACTGGACCCTAAAGAATGGGATGTGTTGACTAACTTAAGTTAGGTTATGCACCTTTCATCTAGATCTGGGAAGCTGAAATTAGGTCTCCCAGAAGCATACAGATATCTTTAGAAAATGACAGAAGAGGGGAACCTGGGTGACTCAGTTGGTTGAACAGCTGCCTTCATCACAGGTCATGATCCTGGAGTCCCGGGATCGAGTCCCGCATTGGGATCCCTGCTTGGCAGGGAGTTTGCTTCCCCCTCTGACACTCCCCCTTCTCATGCTCTTTCTCTATCTCCCTCTCTCTCTCTCAAATAAGTAAATAAAATCTTTTAAAAAATAAAATCATGGAGGTAAGGAAGCTATGGAGAAGTAGGAGGAAAGGATTGGATGCTGGAAAGTCAATTAACTGGTGTCCAATATAATGTGTTTAATTTGAAATTTGAGCAGGACATCTAAGAGGAAATATTGGGAAGGCAGTCGGAAGTTTGAATTTCTTTTGTTTTGTTTCGTTTTATGTTCAGTTAGCCAGCATATAGTACATCATTAGTTTTTGATGTCATGTTCAGTGATTCCTTAGTTGTGTATAAAACCCACTGCTCATCACAACACATGCTCTCCTTAATACCCATCACCCAGTTACCCCCTCCCCCACCACCCTCCCTTCTGTAACCTTCAGTTTGTTTCCTGGAGTCCAGAGTCTCTCATGGTTTGTCTCCCTCTCAGATTTCTTCCCATTCAGGTTTCTCTCCCTTACCCTGTGGTTCTCTGTGCTATTTCTTATGTTCTACATATGAGTGAAATCATATGTTAGTTGTTTTTCTCTGCTTGACTTATTTCACTTAGCGTAATCCCCTCCAGTTCCATCCATGTCAATGCAAATGGTAGTTATTCATCCTTTCTGATGGCTGAGTAATATTCCATTGTATATATGAACCACATCTTCTTTATTCATTCACCCATTGAAGGACATCTTGTCTCCTTCCACAGTTTGGCTATTGTGAACATCGCTACTATGAACATTGGTATGCATGTGCCTCTTCTTTTCTCTACATCTGTATCTTTGGGGAAATACCTAGTAGTGCAATTGCTGGGTCATAGGGAAGCTCTACTTTTAACGTCTTGAGGAACCTCCATGCTGTTTGAGACTGGAGAGTTCTGATATGGGAATAGACATTTGGGAGTTGTAGGCTTATAGATGACATTTAAGGCCATTGAAATGGATGGACATTGGAATCCATTAAATGGTTGAGAATGGATTGGACATTGAAATGGATGGACACTTAGGTAGTTGCAAGAACAGAGAGAAAAGTAAGGAGGTTTGTGGATTGGAGCCTGGGATACCCCAACATTCAGAGTTCGAGAGAACAACCAACAGAGTGTGGTATCATAGAAGCTATTAGAAGAACGTGTTTCAGGACGGAGGAACTACATATGGGTGTTGAACACTGAAGAGGGGTCAAGAAAGATAAGGCAAGAAATGTGACTTCGATTAGGCAACATATTTGTCATTTGTGATCTTCACAAGGGCCATGTTAGAGGAGTCGTGGAGATAGAAATTTGATTGGAGAGAATTCCTGTGTAGATACAACACAAAGAAATAATTCTTTAAATAGACTTTGCTGTGAGGAGTATGACCTGGAGTTCCTGTCACTTGTAGAATGTAAGTTCTATGAGGACAGAGTTCTTGCCTATTTTTTTCCACTGCTGAATCTCCAGTACTTAGAACTCTGCCTGGTATGGAGTAGCTGTGCAATTAATATTTTTTGGATGAACTAATAGTAATACGGAGAAGAAAGGAGGACCCAAGAGATATCTTGGGTGTGAAGGTATTCAATAAAGTCCTGGCCCTTCAGTGCTTCTGGAGAGAGTGCTGCAAATTGTCAAGAATTGTCAAGAAGATAGAGGAGACTTCCCATGAATCACATATCCAATGTAAATATAAAGGTCATGCTAGTAGCTGATTTCTCCATCTCACCCAGAAACATAATGCCAGTTCTTACAATGTTGGGATGAGGCTAAATCTGAAATGGGACTATAAAATGTTTTGATAGAGGGCAGAATCTTTCCCTTTCTTATATGAGTATAAGAAAGAGTATCTTTCTTTTGCAGAGTATCTCTTTTGGAGATAGGCTGGCAACATCCATTACTCAAGATCCCATGACATCCAGCCAGACAATGTGAAATCAATAACATGGTCAACAAATATATGAGTCATAGCTGCGTTTGTCTACTTTTAAGTTACCTGCAGACTCCAAACTGTCATTGATGCTAAAATGAGTTCCCTAGGATCAGTAACTCACACTTCTTGTATAGGTTTTTATAATAGTCAAAGAGAGAAATAATGAGGACTTGCACTATAGTGGCAGTGGGGATGAGAAGTGAAGGACAGATTTGACAGAAGAATGTTAATCAAAGGGAAATTGGCAGAATGTGGTAACTAGTTGGAAACCTCCCAGATCTGTGGCATAGGTAACTCTAAAGATGATGTAATAATTCCCTGAAACAGGAACACAAGGAAGGAGTTAAATTTGCATGGAAGGAGTAAGGGAGAGATGACAAGTTCATTTTTTAGACTTGTCATATTTGAGATGTTTGTGTGGTGTCTAGTCAGAGATGTTAGGCAGATAGTTTGTTATATGAATTGGGAGCTCAGGAGAGCTATGAGCTGCAGGTGTTTGTGTGTGTGTGTTGGGGCTTGTCTTGAGCTTACTGGTGCTAGTTGGAACCATAGTAGTAGAAGATAATGTCCAGAGAAAGAAGTCATGGAATTAAGGAAGGAACCCTGGGTTTCCCAGCGTTTGATGGATTACTAAATAAGTGGCAATCCCGGGGCGCCTGGGTGGCTCAGTGGGTTAAGCCGCTTCCTTCAGCTCGGGTCATGATCCCAGGTCCTGGGTTCGAGCCCCACATCGGGCTTTCTGCTCAGCAGGGAGCCTGCTTCCTCCTCTCTCTCTGCCTGCCTCTCTGCTTACTTGCGATTTCTCTCTGTCAAATAAATAAATAAAATCTTAAAAAAATAAGTGGCAATCCCAAAGAGACTAAAAATATTAAAGTGTGTCTAAGGAGTACAATGTTTCAGGGAGGGAGTGGTGAACATTACTTAATGTTATTAAGTGTTCAAGTAAGAAGAGAGTTGAGATCTGACAATGGATTTAGGAACCTGGAAGGCATCGATGACCTTGACAAGAACAGTTTCTGTGAAGTGGTGAGAAGAAACCAGAGTAGAAGTGAGAAGGAAGTGGTGGAAATAATGAGTACATATCTCTTTCCAGGAGTTGGCATTCAAGGCATTGGAAGAAAGACACAGAGGAGTCTGGAGGATAAGGAATCAAAAGATTTTTTTCCTTAGATTGTGGCAACTTGAATGTGTTTTCAAGTTTGGAGAGGAAGGTACTAGTTTTTTTTTTTTTTTTTTTTAAGTAAGCTATACACCCAACATGAGGCTTGAACTCATGACCCCAAGATCAAGAGTCACATGTTCCACCAAAGGAGCCAGCCATGTGCCCCAGGAGAGGAAGATATTAGACAAAGGAACATGAAGAAGCAGGAAAAAAAGGCGGGGGGAGAGTGATGATTTAACAGGAAGGATTAAGGATTTAGGAATGTGAGTAGGAAGAAATATTTACCTTTGAACAGAAAAAAAGAGTCATCTCTGGGGCTGGAGATAAAGCAGTCAGAGAAAATAAAACTACCATAAATTAATAATGGAAAGGGTCAAGAAGTTGAAAGATGTAATTTTTGATGGCCTCAGTTTTGTCAGGGGAGTAAAAGCAAGGTTGCTTCCTATAAGCAAGAAAAATGACAATTGATTAAGAAGCTTGAAGACAGCAGAAAAGTTTTAGGGAAGTGGCTAATTAAAGTAAACTTTCAAAGAGTTTTTCTGGCCAGATTCTTAGTAGGCATTCAAGGCTTTTTTGAGCTTGCCTCTCCCTCACATCCTAATGGTCCAGCCTCATCTGCTGGATTAAAAAAAAATGGGGACAAATCTCAGTATAACCATGGTAATGGATTGCCTGGCAGCAATGATTGCTCAACTGAGACAGACCCTGGTTTATAATGAGGCTAATCATGGTTCTGTGATTTTTTTCTAGGTGGACTCTGAGCTAGGTCTAAAAGCAAAGAAGGTGGATTGTGGATTATTTGTCCACCCAGGATTTGGGTTTTGCTGGGTGGGTGCAAGTGAAAGAGATGAAAGCAAATGAATAAAGGGTATTGGGTACAGAAGTTTTCTAGTTATCCACTATGTATGAGGGCTTGGGGAAGAAAGAGAGCCTTGGAGCAGGCTTCTGGACTGCAAGCAAAGAGATGCATACAGGGACTAGACACCTGTCTGAGGTCAAGGAGAAAGCACATTGGGAATTAAGGTGCAAACGAGTTTGAAGGACTGGGGATGTGATCTGAGGGTTGTTGGTGACAGTTTATGTGGGGTTTTGGCATCTGAGCTTTCAAATGATGTTCCATATCTCTTTGCCACTGGCAAACAGAAGTCCCAGAAGTCCTGCCTTAGATAAAATTTGGCAGCAGGGAGTATATGAGTGGACTTAAAAAGTTCCAACCTTCTGAGATGGGGGAAAAATGTACTAACCTAGAAACCAAGAGAATTATATGGAAAAAATTGTTGCAAATGAAAAAGTGTCACAAACGACTCATTAGAAAGAAGACTTTTTGTCTTCTGGATCAGCTGAAAGATGTGTGTTATTTGGAGCATTGTGACCTTTTCATTTCCTTAGAAAGAGACAGGACCACTATGAAGCACTTCTTTTTTATTAACATATAATGTATTATGTTTCTGGGGTATAGATCTGTGATTCATCAGTCTTACACAATTTACAACATACCCTCCCCAACGTCCATCACCTACCTACCCCATCACTCCCACCCTCCCTCCCCTCCAGCAACCCTCAGTTTGTTTCTGAGATTAAGAGTCTCTTATGGTTTGTCTCCCTCTCTGGTTTCATCTTGTTTCATTTTTTCCCTCCCTTCCCCTATGATATTCTGTCTTATTTCTCTAATTCCTCATATCAGTGAGATCATAATTGTCTTTCTCTGATTGACTTATTTCATTTAGCATAATACCCTCTAGTTCCATCCATGTCATTGCAAATGGCAAGATTTCATTTTTTGATGGCTGCATAATAGTCAATTGTAATATATACTACATCTTCTCTATCCATTCATCTGTCGATAGACAAATAGGTTCTTTTCATAGTTTGGCTATTGTGGACATTGCTGCTATAAACATTGGAGTGCACTTGCCCCTTCAGATCACTACATTTGTATCTTTAGGGTAAATAC
>NW_019154180.1:1604206-1665894 GCF_002288905.1 Enhydra lutris kenyoni | reverse complement strand
TCAATAGAGCAATTGCTGGGTCATATTTTCAACTTTTTCAGGAACCTCCATACTGTTTTCCAGAGTGGTTGCACTAGCTTGCATTGAGTAAATATTCAATAGAGCAATTGCTGGGTCATATTTTCAACTTTTTCAGGAACCTCCATACTGTTTTCCAGAGTGGTTGCACCAGCTTGCATTCCCACCAACAGTGTAGGAGGGTTCCCCTTTCTCTGCATCCTCATCAACATCTGTCATTTCCTGACTTAATTTTAGCCATTCTGATTGGTGTGAGGTGGTATCTCATTGAGGTTTTGATTTGTATTTCCTTGATGTCAAGTGATGCTGAGCATTTTTCATATGTCTGTTGGTCATTTGTATATCTTCTTTGGAAAACATCTGTTCATTTCTTCTGCCCATTTATTTACTGGGGTTATTTTTCAGTCTTCTTCTTTCAACTCTTACAATACTTCTCAAACTATAACCATCATAAGAAACACTTGCATATCTTGTTCAATGAAGATTCTGATTCTGTAGGACTGGGGTGAGGTCTTAGATGCTCCCAGGTGTCCTGATTCTGCTTCTCTGAGAGTCACACTTTGAGTAGTGAGGCTCTTAGCTGAGCTTTCACCCAAAAATGCATTCCTGCACTTACCACTTTCCCCCTTTTCAGTGAGCATTAACTCCAAATCACTGGGTTTGGAGATAGGAAGCAAGAAGAAAAAAATAGGGATACATAAAGAAATAAGACATGTTTACTCCCTGCAAAAGAGCAGGCAATGATACCATAGAGAGATGGACAGAGGTTTGGGGTAACACAGAGAAGGGACTAACTCAGCCAGGGTTTTCAGGAAGTGTTCCACAGATGAAATGCCATTAAGATGGATACTGAAACCTGAGTTAGAGGGCATCAGGTGAAGAGATGAAGAGACATTCTCAGTAAAGAGAAAAGTTTATGCAAAGGCCTAGAAATACATAGCATATTTGGGCAATGGTGAAAGTCCTGGGGGAACAGATGGGTTGTGAGTGAAATACAATGTCACAAAGGCTTTTTCTACCCTGCTAGGGAATTAGTTGGCAAAGCTTTTTGCATGTTTACACTTACCAGCTAGACAAAAGTTCATACAGGCAGGTAAGATAAGCAGGTATCTCAGAATAACAGTAACTTCCCATTGATTTCATCCTCCACAAATGTTCATTCTTCCTGTACTGGACTGGGCCTACCCTGGGAGAAAGGGTTAAAAGTCAGGATGGAGGAGACTATAAAGGGGCAAAGCATTGCAAGAGCTACCATTTGTACCAAAGTCATGTACTAATTATAAATGAGTTTTATTTTTGCATCAAAACCAGTCCCAAGGCTCCAGGCTACTACTTTGTATCTAATTTGCTATGAGAATACATGAGCTTTATGTAATTGAAATAAATTGACTCTTTTTTTTTAAGACCATATATAATCAGGCCTTTAACCAACTTCTGTGGCCGGCCTCCATTTTCTACCATGTCCCTCCATAGCACAGCCAGTTTCCATCTATACAATGAATGGGCCCAGACCTTTTAGGCCTCTCTGGTTTAGCAGGGGAAGAACAGCAGGAGGGAGGAAAAAAGGAAGCGGAGAAGGAAGTATAGAAGGGAGGAAGGAAAGAAGAAAAAGCAAGCAAAAAAGAAAAGGGAACAAAAGACATTTTTTTTATTATTATGTTTATTATGTATGTTAGTCACCATACATCATTAGGTTTTGATATAGTGTTCCAAGATTCATTGTTTACATGTAACATCCAGTGCTCCATGCAATACATGCCCTCCTTAATACCCATCACTGGGCCAACACCTCCACTCCCCTCTAAAACCCTCAGTTTGTTTCTCAGAGTCCACAGTCTCTCATGGTTCATCTTCCCCTCCAATTCCATCCCCTCATTTTTCCTTTCCTTCTCCTTATGTCCTCCATGTTATTCCTTATGCTCCACAAGTAAGTGAAACCATATAATTGGCTTTCTCTGTTTGACTTATTTCACTCAGCACAAAAGACATTTAAAACAAAAAGTAGGTGCCTGCACAGTGCAATCTGTCAGGCAGTTCGAATTTCACTCCTGAAGTTAGGTGGCAAAATCTCAGGCTCTCCACCCAGAATTGACTGGGCCATCTGCTCCCTAACCAGCACAAGAGGCTCATTTGGCAGTGGTGGGGGGCTGGGGTGCACTAGGTAGCTATCACCATGAGCAAAACCAGGACTATGAAGGATACTTTTACACTCATTTTATGGTTTATACAATAGCTAACCATTATTTGTAATAGCATATGGGAGGGTGGCATAATCCTTTCTTCCTGGCTTAAGGCCCTTTAAGCTCATAATTAGGCTCCATTGTGGTGAATGCTACCACCTGGAGTGTGAGTGTTTGAGATACAGGTGTGATAGTGAGCTGACCCAAATGGCCACAGCCATCAACTCTGATTATTCACCCACTGGCATTCAGTTTAGCTGCCACAATAAAATTACCCACCAGGATGAAAGAGTCTGTTTTTACTTAGAAAGTCATTTATCTGATTTAGTTGCATTTGGTCACATACTTTTTTTTCTTATCTCCTGGCTGTGTGGAGCTAAATAACTGACTTGATTAAGTCTTCCATTGTTAAATAATTTCTTTGGGCATAATGAAGACTTCCCACATGCACAGCAAAAGTGAGCAGGCATGTAATGAGCTGTTGCTTCCAATCTCTCACCCTAAACAACTCTGAGGATTCTGAGTAGCATCCTCTGGATTCATTACTGGGCTTGGGTGATTTGTGCATGGGGGTCTATGGAATTTAGTTACTAATTCCTGTACCTCTTGAGGAATGACAGAGGTGGCAGGAGGAGGGGAAATGAAGGAAATTTGGTGGAGCCTGACAAATTTTTCTCTCAAACCTGAGAGACTGTGGAGTCAGAGCTCCCATTTACCATTAGAACTATTGGCCTGAGTAGCCATTGTGTCTAGGTCCCAATCTTGGGCAAGTATTTCACTTCCTTTGTCTACATATCTGAAGTGGAGATGCCTAATAGTTACCTCCCACGGGGAAACATGAGGGTCCATTCATTCACCTCTTCATTCATTTAACAAATATGTGTTGAGTACCTACTTTTGGAAGGAACATGGAATACATTAGTGAAAAGAATAGACATCATCCTACCTTCCTGGGCTTTCTTTTAGAGGATTCATATAATAAGTAAATAAATAAATTATGTGATCATAGGAGGCCCTCCTAGGGAGGTTGCATCTGAGTTGAGACCTACATGATGAGAAAGAACTGGCCCTCCATAGATCAAGAGAAACAGATTCCAAGCAGAAAGGCCAGCATGGACAAACACTGAGGGAAAGCTGGGCTTCATAGAAGAACAGAAAGAAGGGCTGAAGTCCTCAGTAAAGTCACCTATTTAGACTGTACTCAGGCAAGGCTCTGCAAGACCATAGAGAGGTATGTAGATTTGATGTGGATTTTATTTGAAGTGTGATGAGAAAAGACTGGAGGTTTCCAAGCATGTGAGTTGGGAGGGGGGAAATAAGCTGGTTTTGCTGTTTAAATGATTCCTCTGACCACTCTGGAGAGAATGGATTGGAAGGGCCAGGAATGGATGTGGAGTGGCTGTCACAGTGATCCAAACATGAGATGTTATGCGGTCATTGGAGTTGAATGAACCTCTTGGCACATGGCTCTATTAAACAATTGATTTTATTTAACATACCTTCCATCCCACTGATTCACTATCCAATTTCTCCTTGTCCTATTCCTTATCAAGTTCTGCAAGTGAGGCACAACTCTTTCTTGGCAGGTCTAGACAATAGAATATAATGTAATGGAGGAATAGGGGTGACTAAAGAAAGAGGAGATGGGTAGATGAATGCGTAGTTTTGAGGGCTCATATTTTCCTCCTGTATCCCCAATGTCCAGCAGAGATCTTTGATACAAAGCCAGCCATCAGTAGATGTTGACTGAATGGTTAAAGGAATGGAATGATAAATCAGTCAGTTTACCTCCAGAATGACCAATTGTGGTTCCTGCAGATTTAATGATAAAGATATTATATACTATGGGCTAGAAAGAACATCTTCATTTCCCATAAAGGAATGCACAACAAGAACTTAGGAACAATCTTTAGAGAAGGTAGGCTCTGCTTGAAAAAAAATTTTGGTATTTCTAGTAAGAATAGACCCAAAGGAAATGATTCAAAGTGACTTTAGAAAGTTATTTTACATGGACATTGAACTCAAGCTCATTGTTGGTGATATAGCAAACATGAAGGTGTTGGATTAGTTGTAAATTAATTCCGAATATCTCAAACAATCCAGCAACTCCCTTCCCAAGTTTTCTCCATCTCAGTAAGCTACATCACGTTTTACCCAGTTTCCCAAGCCAGAAACCTGGCTGTTATTTTAGACTCCATTCTTTCCCTCACTTACCATATGTAATAGATCTCCAAGTTCTGTCAATTGTCCTCTTAATCATCTGTCTGATCTACCCACTTCTCACCATGCCCACTGATACTACCTCATTCCAGGCTGCCATTATCTCTTGCCTAGACTTCTGTGAATACTTTCTAATTGATTTCTCTGCTTTCACTTTTCTCTCTCTACAATCCATTTTTTACCTAGAAAAGGTGACATTTTTAATGAACAAATCAGCTCATTTTTCTCTCATACTTTGTCTTCAATGACTTCTTCCAATACCTGCCCAGCTTCTTCTCACACTTGTCTCCTTGCTTGCATTCTACTCTCTTGCCATACTTGATTTCCTTCATATTATTTTTCTGGAATCTGGGCCTTCACATGCTTGGTGCATTCTATCTAATGTGTTATTACCTCTACCTACTTCTTCTACTGCTCATGAGGGGGTACTAAGGTTGTAAGAGATAGTCCAAAAGAGTGTGACAGGCAGAAATTCTCTATCTCTAACCCTACCAGCAGTCAGGCATCCAACAGCAGCAACTGTTCTAGGCCAGTACTTGGGTGAGGAGAGAGGAGAGGGAAAGATGGTTGGACATGTAGAATCATTTACTTTCTTCTCACCTCATTTTAGTTTTCTTCCTGATTCAGCACCAGTACTGGAGGTCAATCTTAGCCAAAATAATAACCTATCATGTCAATACAAGTTACAGCTTTAAGTAAGAGGACACCATTGCCCAGGCTGATTTATTCCTGACCAACCATTTGAGTCAGAGCACTAAAGAACACAGAACTGGACCAAAGTTATTGAGGAAAACACAAGCACAATTTATATTCTCTATGGCTCAAAAGACTATGCTAGGGCAGTAGCCACTTCTAATGACACAATTTAGAGCAATACACACTCCCTAAGTCTCCCTGGTAATCTAGTTGCCTTGGAAACACAATGATGCGAAGAATGACACATACGGCTAATGGTTGCTTCTTATCCCTATTAAATAAAAAGCTTCACTCATCAGGGTTTTGAAAATTCTGGTCCCTTTTTATCTTTATCCCACTGCCTGGCAATTCTATTCTTACACCAAGAGCTAGCAGCAGCCTTGTGTCCATCCTTAACTGACGCAAAGACTTTTTCTGGTCTTGAATTTTGCTACTTTCTAATTGGCTATTAACTTTTGACCAGATCCCAGGTTGCTCTTCACAGCACACCAGGAGACAAACAAATTAAAGGTGTAGAGTCCATAGTTTTTCCCTTATTGGTCCAATCTGAAAGAAAACTAAGAGCCTGAGGTATGTGCAAGAAGCCCTTCTCTTCTTATAAGTATTGCTCAGTGGCTTGTGAACTTGCTACAGAAAACTTCCACCTGCCTACTCCAAACCTATCCCCAAGACCAACAGGTGTGGCCCACAACCTGACTTTGACACTGAAACCACATGTGGGGAGTAAATATATCCTTTCATTATCCCTTCATGGTCAAAATGCATAAGCAACCCCCTTTATGCCTCATCCTTAATAACTCTCATCTGAGCAACGGCTCTTGCTCAAAGTTTAACAGGGATGGAGACCTGGGGTCTTGTAGGAACTAAACCTAGAAGCAATGTAGTAAAACCATGAAAAGAAAGCCTAAATGCCAGAGTGGGTAGAGGGCAGAGATCAGGAGGTAGAGTTAGGCTTTTGGTTGGTGGGTTAGCACACACTTATAAAATGTATCATTCTTTGACCTCTTGCTATAACTGTCTCACACTTTGCACATTCACACCACTTCCCCTAACACTTTTTTAAAATTATAGTCCTAAGCACCAATGTGTGGTTTAAATGGTTTCTAGACGACATCTCCAGGGGCCAATATGCCAGCCTTATCATCTCAGTTCTGTGACTTGGGTCAAGTTCCTTAACCTCTCTGGGCCTTAGTTTCTTCATGCATAAAATGGGAATCATAATAGCACCATACCTAATGGCATTATAAAGAATAAATGATACAATGCATGTAAAGCACTTAGAATAGAGCCTGATTCTTAGTGTGCCAAAAATGTGGCCTACTGCTATTATTCAAAGAGATGTTGAAAAGGAAGCCCTGACCTGCAGGTACACATGCCCTATTATGTCTGACTACTCAGCCTCTACCCACTCTAAAAACTTTTTCTTTACCCCTTCCCTTGGACCTCCTTTATAGCCAAGACCCTTAGTCATCCAGGCTGTTTCTAATTCCAGCTCAGTACCAGCACCACCTTTCATTAATGCCACTTTTATGTCAGGTATAAAATAAGGAACTATATATTAAAGAATTTCAGAGATATCAGTTTTTAGTAGAAGAAACAGGTTTCAGCTAACAAGTCTCTTTCATATACAGGTGTATGTTATATCACTCAGGCTATGATGTAATTGCCTGGGTCCTAGCCATTGCCACCAAGATACTTTCTATATTGCCCATTAACCATGGCACAGAAATGCACTAAACTTTCTGGATCATTCTCTATTTCTGTTACTCCTGAGTTTTATCCCGGTAGTACTAGCATTAGCAATCTTCATTAAACATTCCTTCTAGAAATAGACTATATCCTTTCATGTGTAATTTGCTATTTTACTTATTTTCTATTTCTTTTTAAATTTTTAATTTTTTTTCATTGTAACTATTTTATTTTATTTTGTTTTATTTTTTCAGTGTGCCAAGATTCATTGTTTATGCACCACACCTAGTGCTCCGTGCACTATGTGCCCTCCTTAATGCCCACTACGAGGCTCTCCCAACCCACCCCCCGCAAAACCCTCAGTTTATTTCTCAGAGTCCACAGTCTCTCATGCTTCATCTCCCCATCTGATTTCCCCTAATTCACTTCTCCTTTCTTTCTCCTAATGTCCTCCATGTTATTCCTTATGCTCCACAAGTAAGTGAAGCCATATGATAATTGACTCTCTCTGCTTATTTCACTCAGCATAATTTCCTCCAGTCCCATCCATGCTGATGCAAAAGTTGGGTATTCATCCTTTCTGATGGAGACATAATACTTCATGGTATATATGGACCACATCTTCTTTATCCATTCATCTGTTGAAGGGCATCTTGGCTCTTTCCACAGTTTGGCAATTGTGGCCATTGGTGCTATGAACATTGGGGTACAGATGGCCCTTCTTTTCCATACATCAGTATCTTTGGGGTAAATACCCAGTAGTGCAATTCCAGGGTCATTGGGTAGCTCTATTTTTAATTTCTTAAGGAATCTCTGCACTTTTTTCCAAAGTGGTTGTACCAACTTACATTTCCACCAACAGTGTAAGAGGGTTCCCCTTTCTCCACATCCTCTCCAACACTCGTTGTTAACTGTCTTGTTAATTTTGGCCATTCTAACTGGTGTAAGGTGGTATCATTTTTTATTATGTTATGTTAGTCACCATACACTTATTTTCTATTTCTTTCCAGAAGGTTATCTGTACCTTTTAGAATTTTCAAATGTTCTGTGACCTTCACAGTCAAGTCAATTTGGAGATATTCATTCTTTCAACGAATATCTATTGAGTACTGTATCAGTCAGATTATTTCAGATAATATTGCAATAACAAACAAATAATGTCCCCATAATCTTAGTGGCTTATTTTAAACAAAGATTTATTTCTTATTCACACTACATATTCCTTGAAGCCTCAAAGCCTGCTCCATTTCTCCATTTAGAACACAAGCTAATATATCAGCCACCAACTTGAATGCTGCAGGTCACTGTAGCAGAGGGAAAAAGAACTCCAGAGCATTTCCCAGTGGATATTAGTTTTGCACTAGAAGTGATACATGCAACTTCCACTCATAACTCACTGATCAGCCAAGATACGGAAGCAACCCAAGTGAATTATTAATTAAGAGAAATTAATATGGTTGATAGCCAAGTGGCTATCAAAAGATGAATGGATAAAGAAGATGTGATGGATGGAGATATATATATATATATATATATATATATATATATAAAACTCAGCCATTAAGACGAATAAGATCCTGCCATGTGTGGCAACATGGATGGATCTAGAGGGCATCATGCTAAGTGAGATAAGTCAGAAAGTCAGACAGAGAAAGACAAATACCATATGATCTCATTTATATGTGGAATCTAAAAAATAAAACAAATGAACAAACAAAAAAAAGGACTCTAAGATACAAAGAACAAACTGGTGGTTGCCAGAGGCCAGGAGGGTGTGGAAATGAGTAAAATAGATAAAGGGGGATGAAGAGGTACAAATTTCCAGTTATAAAATAAGTAAGTCACAGAGATGAAAAGTACTATAGTCTATAATGTATTAACCTTGTACGGTGACAGATGGTAAAATATTTATTGTGGTGAGTACTGGGCAGTGTATAGAATTGTTGAATCAATATGATATACACCTGAAAATAATATAACATTGCATGTTAACTATACTTCAATTTAAAAAAAAATTCATTGGTTAGAACTACTCACATGACACACTGCTTAAGGGCCAAGAAATGCAATCTTATCATGTGTCCTGAAGACAGAGAGGCAGAAACAGCTGGTGAACTATATTAATGACTACCACAAGTGCTTATTACGTGAAAAACACGGTCAGAAGTGGGAGTATGTAAGTATATAGGATGGACCAGGTCTCTGCTCTCACAGACCTCACCTCTTCATGTGTATGTGTATATGTGTGTATCAGGGGGTATAACTGACAATGGAAAATAACTGCAAATGTGATAAGAGTTATGGAGGGGAAGTACAGTTTGCAATAGGATGTATAACAGTGGAACAGAGGAATTAATATGGTTGAAGAGGAAAAAGGATCCCCTCCCACAACCAGCCACAAGTAATTGATACTTTCAATGAGCATAAAGGGAGGAACTGGCCTCATTGTGTTGTGGGTGTATTCTCAACCTGCTCCTGTCTGCCAGGCTTTGGCTCTGGGCTGGAGAACCAAGCTGAAATTTGAGTTTTCACTCCTCATTCAAGGTGTTAATCTTTACCACTCTAAATTGAATGAAAACATCCAGCAGGGCTGCTTGCACTGTAGTAGTAACCTGTGTTGGGGTACTGTGCATACACATCATGACGGGGGCTAGAGTGTGAACTGCAAACTAGAAGACTTGAGTCCATGCGCTAGGTCTACATCCTTGAATAAGTCACTTCACCTCTGAAGCCTCAGTATTTTCATTCATTAAATTGGGATAATAAATAGTCCTTACCAGCCAGTCCACTGTCTTCACATTGTCTGACCATAGGTATCTTCAGGGCCTTTGTGACAAAGAAGTTCACCTTAGGGGTTGGGTCACTGCCATAATAGAAATGCCTGCAAGCACCTACCCAAGGGGTTCTCAACTGAGGATGATACAGCCCCTTAAGATGTATTTGAAAATGGTAGGGTGATTTTGGTTGTCATAATGCCTGAGGGGACACAGCTTGAATTTGGGGGGCTAAACATCACAATGTATAAAGGGTAGGCCCACACAACAAAGAATCCTTCCACTCAAAATCCCAGTAGTGCCCCAATTGGGAAAATTGTATACTGCATTTGACATCAGTGTGTCAGTGGTTATACCAGCTATGCTAGTAGGAATGCCTTAAAATGACTTGAGGAAAGGATTGCACTTGCAATTTCCAAATCATTCATGCAGGTTTTAAAGACTTGGCTTGAAGATTGTATTAGGATAGGTTAGGTTTTGCTGAAGCAAAAAACAAATTCAAAATGTGATTGGCTGTGGTGCCTGGGTGGCTCAGTCACTTAAGCCTCCAACTCTTGGTTTCGGCTCAGGTCATGATCTCAGGGCCCTGAGATTGAGCCCCAGATAGGGATTTGCACTCTGCCCGAAGTTTGCTTGTCCATCTCCCTCTTCCGTCTCTCAAATAAATAAATAAAATATTTTTTAAAAAACTGAATGGTTTGATGGATCATTGGGTAGTTTTTTTGTTTGTTTTATTTTTTAAAAGATTTTATTTATTTATTTGACAGACAGAGACACAGCGACAGAGGTAACACAAGCAGAGGGAGTAGGAGAGGGAGAAGCAGGCTTCTTATGTAACAGGGAGCCCGATGCAGGGCAGGATCCCAGGACCCTGGGATCATGACCTGAGCTGAAGGCAGACAGTTAACAACTGAGCCACCCACGTGCCCCACTGGGTAGTTTTATTTTTAATCTTTTGAGATAAAGAAAATCTCATTGGCTTAAAACACCCAAGTTTTATTTTTCATTCATATAACTGCAGGAGTACAACGTATCAGGAGGGAAGAGGGAGGAGACAGGGAGCAGCAGGACAGCAGGGTCCAGAGCATACAGAGCCTTTTGAGCCACCATAAAGACTTGGTGCTTACTCTGAATGAGATGGGGGCCCATTGCAGGACTTTACACAAGGAAAGGATATGATCTGACTTCTGTTTTTAAAGATCACTGTAGTTGCTGTGTGGAAACTAGATTGTAAAGGGCAGGAGTGGAAGCAGGGATCCCAAGTTTAGAGGAAAGCCCTCTATGTACTATGCTTTCCAGAGAGAGATGAATAGGACATAATCAGACCTTAGCCCTGTTTTAGCCATATTATGAATGGCTAAGCAGCTGGGAGAAGTCTCTTACAATATAGAGAGATGTTTTTATTTTTCTAATGCTCTTCTTTTTCTCCAAGCTCTTTTATTTATTCGGGAATAAAAGAAGACAGTGAATATCACACCTCTTCCCAGAAAAGCCCTAAATATTACTTCTAAGATTATGGAGCTAAGCAGCAGAAAGGCCACCTGATGTGGTCTAGGAGGAAGCCCTTGCTTCTACCCTTACTCTGTCATGCTTTGCTGTGGGACCCTGGACAAGTTTCTGCCCCTCTGAAGATCCTTCTTTTCACGCTGCCCTGGCTATCGGATTTAATAAGTTTTGTGCTTGTCAGGGTGGTGCCCTGTGCCATGTCCATACTGCCACTGGGTATTGGGCTCCCTGCTTCTTCTCTCAGCTTCTGTATGTTTGGGATTGGACTGTCAAAGTTTGGGCAAGCTTGATTCCTAGATTGGGTACTGATGAGACTGAGGCCACCCTAGAAACTAAGCAGCCTGTAGCACCAGGTTTTCTGGGAACATTTTCTCCCAGAGAAGACCACGTTGGAGACCAAAGACACCTTAAGGCTATTAATAAGACTTCAAATACTGATTTATAATAATAGCAGGTAATATTTATTGACTACTTACTATGTCTCAGACACTGTGTTAAATGCTCATAAACCAGAGCTCCAATATCAAAATTAGCACATGAAATGAAATACAATGCAAATACCTGAAATAATGAATTGCAGAAAATTAATTTTTTAAGGTTTTTTTATTTATTTGAGCGGGGGAGAGAGAGAGAGAGAGAGAGAGAGAGAGAGAGAGAGAGAATGAGCAGGGAGAATGGCAGAGGGAGAAGGAGAGAGAAGCGGGCTCCTCACTGAGCAGGGAGCCTAAAATGGGACATGAATCCAGGACCTTGGAATCATGACCTGAGCTAAAGGCTGACGCTTAACCAACTGAGCCACCCAGGCACCCCAGAATTAAATAAAATTCAATGAAAATGATTGTCAAACCCAGGACCTTGGACTCATGACCTGAGCTAAAGGTTGATGCTTAACCAACTGAGCCACCCAGGCAACCCAGAATTAAATAAAATTCAGTGAAAACGATTGTCCATGAACCTTGTTCCATCCATCTGGAATCATTCAATCTATGTTCATTTGCTTGGTGCAGACTCTGAGCTAGGCATTTTGGATGTCATCCCTGTGCTCCAGATTTCAGTGGAAACTTTTAGAAGTGCTGCCCAGGTTAGAGACAAGTTTTCAGGCTGTTCCTTTCATGATCCTTATTGTCAGTCACTGCTCATCTGGGCCTGTACCCTTGACCTGACCCACCTTTAGTCTATCTCAAAGATCTCTACCCACTAGCTACCTCCCCAAACTTATCTGCTCCTTAAAAGTAGATGGTACTAAAAGTACCTACCAAGGTACTGCCAAAGTCACAGGTATCTTGCCCTTGCCCACTACTGCTACCTCAACCCTCCATTTCCCTTTAGGTACTAGTAGAAAGAGGTCATGTTTCAGTTTCTTCCAAACATTTAGGACTTCGTTAATGTTTCTGGGAAGATTCCTGAGAAGTGGTACAAGTCCTCAGGTCCAGATTAACTTGAGGGAACCAGGCAGAATGTGACAAGACAGCATCCATCAATATAGGAGCATAGGAGCATACTTGAAGTAATGAGCATTATATGTTAACTAAATTTAATTTAAATAAAAAAATTTTTTAAATATACAGAGGAGGGTGAAGGACAAGTGGGGAGCACCCTGTCCTGGCTGAAGATGGGAAAATAGACTTATCTGTGTCACTGTCCCCTCCCACTGCCATCACAACCTTCTCATACTGAAAGAAACCTTCTTTCAAGGCTTCTCAACCTTCTATCAAGTCTCCCTACTATGGAGAAATAGCAGCTGACATTGAAAATCTCCATGACTAAATAATAAATAAATAAATAACAGAACAGAACAAAGGAAAAATTAGTAGCTGATGGGTACAGAGGTTGGAAAAAAAATAGAAAAAACTGGTTTGAAATAGGTCTTCTGTAATTGTCAGTTGTGGCTAATGAAATAGTACATTGAGCTCCATGCTAATCATCTGTGCCCAAGAATAGCCCCTGGCAATGTGTCCCACTGGGAAGAGGTGGTCTGAGGGGCCCCTTAGGGGACAGGCCCCTATCTGCTGAGGCCCAGGGACCCTAATTCCCTGTTGAGCCACTCCCAACCAAGGATTTCCCAGTTCTCATTAACCACAGAGCCAGGGCTGGTTGGGATAAAACCTGGCGTCCAGACCTCACAGCTGCTACTTGTGAACTAGCCCCAGTGGGAAGGGTGCAATGGAAGACTCAACCCAGATAGGATTGGCATGTGAACACGGACCCAAGGTCACACCTGATTTTGCCCCTGACTGGCTATGTGGCTCTGGATCAGTTCCTGCCTCAGATCTGAGCTTTAGAGCCCTTATTGGTATAGAGGGGGTGATAGATAATGTGGAATCTGAGGGCCTGCACATTCTATATCTGAGATGCCAAAATGCCAGGAGTTAGGGGCTTCCTTATCCTCTCTACCACACATGCTACCCAACCCCATCCCTACTCCAAGAAAGCTCTGATGGACTGGCCTATGAGCATTCCACAGGAAAAGTCCCCTGGGTGGGTCCCTATCAACCCATTAATGGTTCTACAAAAATCTGGGGAAAACATTTAATCCCAGCAAAAAGTGTTCAATCTTTTCATTCCTGAGTCCTGGTAATTGCCCCGCAACGTCCTCTAAAACCTGGTTAAATCATACTAGTACTTTGAGGTGTTTTGCCAACAAGAAAATAAACAAAATTGTTGTTTTTATTTGTTGAGGCTATTTTTAATTGTTGACGTTATTTAACTGGTTACTCCTCAGAAGAGCCAGCATCATGACTAGGGCCAGGTTGGGAGCTCCAAGGTGTTTGACAACCAAACCCCACCTGAGCTCACACCAGCAGCAGGCCGGATTAGAATCTGAAGATTGCACTAAGTCCTTTCTTGATGGCTGTGCCCCAGGTTGCCCCATACTCATCTTGTACCATAGGTGGATTTAACTCTGCATTCATAAGAATAAGCATGTATGTCAGTTTTCTGGCTATTACTGAGGTTCTCTGTAGCTCAGAGGACCTTTTACTAATTTCCTTATATAATGATTAGTAGGTCTACCTGCACCTCTAAATTATGAACATCAACAGGGCAAGAATCAAGTGTGACCTATTACACTGTGTCCAGTAAAGCAGTAAATAGACACTCTTAAAATGCTTGTGACATTTAAGCTAACCAAAATCCACTAGACAGGATCCCAAACCATGTACTTTTACTCTGAGTTGTTTCAACTTGGGACCAGTTCCTGGGTTATGAGACTAAGAAGTAGGCAAGTGGAGGCCTAGAAGCCACATAAATGTGCAGGATAGTTTGCCAAATCTCGGTCTTTTTACACAGGTAGTTGGACGTTTCCTACAGATGAAGCTGAAGTATAGGCAAAGAATTACTCATCTGTTCAGGACACGGCTGGGGTTCTTCCAGACCAGAGAACTATGCTTGGCAGGGGTACAAATAGCTTCAATTTCCAGATCTTTAATGATTTGGCCTGAGTAATAACTTAGACTTGCCTCATAGCTGCCTGCAGTGAGGGCTTGAAAGCACCAAGCTTTATGTCTGGAATGAGCCTTGTCCTCAGAATTAAACCTAAATCCTCAAAGCTCCAGACAGGGGCCTGATGAATAGGCTGAGCCTTGGGACTCCTTGGAAGGAGGAGAACACTGCTGAGCTGAAGCCCAATTAAATGAGGCAGAGAACCCACATTGTGTTTTTGGGCTGCTTGTTGCTTCTTGGTGATCCTATGGTAGTGGCATAAGGGTTGCACAGCTCATATTGCCACATTAAGGGGGCCACAGCAACCACAGCTGGGTCTCCTCTTCCTGCTGGGGTTTTCAGGGTCCCTTGTTCTCTAAAGAGATGTGGTATCTCTCAATGTCTGCAAGTGTCTAGGTGAGTTATGGGACAGAGAGCAAAGTAAACCATAAGAAAACATGTTCCCAGCTTCAGAAACCTAATCTCTGCTTTGTTACTGGACAAAACCAAAAGACCAAGAGACTCAGGTCATGTCCTTAGCAACTGTGGAGAGATGGTCAATGAGTGAGCCACAGAAAGGACAGTGAGGTCACAGTGATTTTCAACCCAGGATCCAAGATCAGCAAATGATTCCCCCTGCCTCCATTACTTACCCAGAGCCTTGAGACTGGTATTTGAGTCACAACTCTGCCATTTGTTTGTGGGTTAGTCATTTGCTCAGCTAAGGTCTCAGTTTCCAAGTCTTTAACAAGATTTACAACTTACTTGTCCTCTTCCAGTGCCCCTTCCTCCTACCACACACACACCAAATGCTCAATAATAACTTGAAACTAGAGGAATCCATGCTCATTCCCATGAAGGCAGTTAAATACATCCTATTAGGTGGCCAAAAGTATCTTAAACATGTCCAAACTCAAATTCATCTCTTTCCAAATCCATAGTCTCCCTCATATCAGAGAATAACAATAGTCTTCACCCAGTTATTAAAGCCAGTTACATATGATCCCTTTATGAATCCTCACCCATCCTCCTATTTTTCACCTACCCTATCATCAGTCACTTTTGGTTCTCCCTCCAAATCTCTCTCCAGAATATCAGCTTCCCCCTTACTTCATTATTAGCAACATTCATTATAACCTAGTTCAAGTAGACATCAACTCTGGCTTAAACTATAACATAAGTGCCCTAATTGGCCTTTGTGCCTCTATTCTTATCCCCTCAAACCTATTCTCAAACCCATTCCTCAAACCCATCCCTCTCAGCAGCCAGTGTGGAGTTTCAAATGTTCACACTTATCACTTCCCTGCCTGACACACTTCACGAGTTCTCCAGGGCCCTAAAGTCCTAAATTCTAGCCATGACCTACAAAACAAGCTTACACCGGATTGCCTAAAAAACACAGCCTAAGGCAAAGTTTGCATCCTAAGGTTTTATTTAGAAATTCAGTCCCAGGACAGTAGGAGTGAGGGAAAAAATGAAGTGAAATAAGAAAGGAGTGAAAGCAAATAGTAAGTGGTAAATTATGGAGCAGGCCACTGTTCCAAAGGAAATTCAGCCACCTTGCCTCAAAATATTACCTCCTATCTCTTGTAGCTATTGTTGAAAATCCAACCGAGAAGTTGTTACCTCACCTGCAGCTCCAGGTTGTGTTGTCTGACTCCTCAGGTGTCCCTCAATTATGAAAGTAAGATCCCATGTTCCATAAGGCATTTTATCAGTCTAGAAGCCTGTATTGGGTCCAGTTAGGTCAGACCTGGATAGCATTACAGTGGATTCAGTGGAGATATACCATTATACCTTCACCCTGCAGGGTTTGGGTAGTGATTGAAACACCTGACTATGCTAGGTAATAAGGCAATAGCAGTGGAAAATGGGGCTTTTCACTTAGAAAGTGACTTCTTGTCTGGAAGACAGGTAAGGCTAAGTAAGGTGGGTTGGCAAATAACTTGAATCTAAAACACAAAATCTGAGTGAACCAGCTTTATCTGGTTATAAGCTCCTTGCTTTCTGTATTTCAGCTGCACTGAACTTCTGTAATCCTCTACAACTTCACTATTCAAATAGCTGTGTGGCTACTTAAATGTAAATTTAATTTTAAATGCAATTTTAATTTTAAATAAAATTGAGACACCACTTCTGGTCAAGATGATGTAGCAAGAATTGGATTTGTCCTCCTGCCTGAGAAAATGAAAATACATAAAACAAGTTTTCAAGACACTAGACATTGGCCAAAAAAAGACAGCAATCTCAGAGAAATGGGAAACAAAGATGGTGAGTACTATGATTGTCCCAGCTTACTGGCTTGAAAGAGTTTCCAAGCTATGATGCAAGGAGGGAGAACCCAGGCACAACCTGACAGTGTCCCCGAGTTGAAGGGATGGAGTGGAGAGTCTGGGAAGACAACAACACCTGGAGTTCAACTGCAGAATACTGGAGACAAGAAAGATATATCAATAAAGAATTCCAGAGATCTGCAGATTTCTCTCAAGTATTCAGCTGAGTACTGATCAACACATGCATGTGAGGGAACTATGAGAAGCTGGGAAAAGAAAGGATGAGAGTGAGGAACATAGCACTCACACAGAAATTGGTACAGAACCTACTGCCACCAATTGATTGGGAAAACTCATAACTCCTCATCTTCTGAAGTAGAGAATTATTAGTTCCAGACTGAGCAATGCCTTACTCCACCCCCCTCAAAAAAAGCAAGACCCAAAAGAATCCCAAAAGGAAAAAAAAAGTTTCTAATTAACTGCATTCCAGAACACAGCTCAAGAATATTTATAGGAATATAAAAATATCTATCACCTGACAAGGTAAAATTCAAAGTGTCTGTTCCAAGCAAACATCAGCAGGCATGCAATGAACCAGCAAAATCTAAACAACAACAAAGAGAGAAATCAATCAGTTGAAACAAACCCAGAACTGACACAGATGTCAGAAATAGCAGACAAGAACATTAAAACCATGATAATTGTGTTTCATATGGTAAAATGTTGAGTAGAGACATAGAAGATATAAAAGGACAGAAATCAAACTCCTACAGAAGACTACAATATAATGAGATTAAAAAATGCACTGGATGAGATTAACAAGACTATATACTGCTAAAATATATATGATAGTGACTTTGAAGACATAGCAACAGAAACAATCCCAAAATAGAAAGCCAAGAAAAAAAGGAACTTCATGAAAAAATAACAGCATTACTGAATTGTATAACAATTTCAAATGGCCTAATAAACATATAATTAGACTCTCTGAAAAAGAGGGGGCAGAAAAATTATGTGACAAATTGGGCATTTTTTTTTCAAATTTGATGAAAACTATAAACTGAAAGACACAGCAAACACGAACCACAAGAAACACGAAGAAAACTACACTGAGGCACATCATAAACAAATTCTGAAAACTAGAGATAATAAGAAAATCCTAAAAGGAGACAGAAAAGACAGACACATTACATATAGAGAGATAAACAAACTTTTTTTAAATTTTTGTTTATTTATTTAACAGAAAGAGATCACAAGTAGGCAGACAGGCAGGAAGAGAGAGAGGAGGAAGCAGGCTCCCCGCTGAGCAGGGAGCCCAATACGGGGCTCGATCCCAGGACCCTGGGGATCATGACCTGAGCCGAAGGCAGAGGCTTTAACCCACTGAGCCACCCAGGTGCCCACATATAGAGAGATAAAGTTAACATGAGATTTCTTTTGAAAACATGCAAATGGAAACATGTAAACAGTAGATTGACATTCTGTGCGTGTGTGCGTGTGTGTGTGTGTGTGTGAGTAAAGCAACAGAAGTTTATTAACTGAAGATACAATAAAAGCTTTCAGGAGTGAGAGGGGTCCCAACAGCGTTGCCCAAGATCAACATTTTTAAAGTATTGAGAGAAAAAGAAACTGTCAGCCCATCTCCCTACCCAGGAAAAACAGCATTCAAAAATGAGGTTATATAAAGACTTTTTCAGTCATACCAAAGGGGAAAGAAGAAAGGAGGAGGAGGAGGAAAAGAGGGAGGGAAGAAAGAAGGAAGGAAGGAAGGAAAGAAGGAAGGAAGGAAGGGAGGTAGGAGGGAAGGAAGAAAGAGAAGGAAGGAAGGAAGAAAGAAAACAAAAAAGAAAAGTGTGGAGATTAGAAAAGAAAATAAAACTATTTTCAGATGATATGAGTGTCTACACAGAAAATCTGACTGAATTTAAAAAAAAAAAACCTCTAAAACTGAGTGACTTTGATAAGTGTTATATAGTCAGAATAACAGTCAACCAAAGATTTTCAAGTCCTAATCCCTGAAACAGGGATTCACAGGAATATGTTACCTTATATGGCAAAAGAGACTTGGTAGATGTGATTAAGTTAAAGATCTTGATACAGAAATATCATTCTGGATTATCAGGGTAGACACAATACAATTACAAGTGTACTTATAATAGGGAAACAAAGGGGGCAGAGTCAGAGAGAGAGATTCTGCTGGCTTTGAAGAGGGAAAATACAGCTATGAACCAAGGAATACAGGCAGCCTCTAGAAGTTAGAAAAGAAGAGAAATCTGATTCTTCCCCAAAGCCTTCAGAAGGAGCACAGCTCTGATGACACCTTATTTTAGCTCACTGAAACCTATTTTGGACTTCTAATCTTCAGAATTGTACAATAACAAATTTGTGTTGTTTTAAACTACCAATTTGGTAATAATTTGTTATAGCAGTCATAGGAAATATTTATACAGCAAGTTTGCAGAATATAAGATCAATATACTATCAGATCTATATACTGTCAAGAAACAACTTGAAGTAAAAAATAATAGCATTTATAATTGCTTCAAAAACTATGGAATACTTAGAGATAAATCTGGAAAAAGCCATAAAACATTTATACACTGAAAATTACAAAATATTGCTGAGAAAATGAAAGAAGATCAAGATAAATGGAGAAATATACTGTGTTCTTGAGTCAGAAGACTATATTGTTAACATGTTAATCTCCTCAAATTGTTCTATAGATTCAATGCAATTCTAATCAAAATCACAAACTATAAGTTATGAAATAAATAAGTCACAGCAATGAAAGGTGCCACATATGTGAATATAGTCAGTAATATTCTAACAACATTTGGTGACAGATGGTGACTACACTTATTGTGATAAGTACTTAGTGTAATGTATAGAATTGTTGAATTGTTATGTTGTACATCTGAAACTAATATAATACTATATGTTGATTATAATTCAATTAAAAATATAAAAATCCCAAGTTAAAATTAACATGGAAATAGATATAACTTAAAATAGCCAAAACAATTTTGTAAAACAGGAACAGAGCTCACATGGACCCCTTGGGAAAAGAATGTTGTTTATAATAGTTAGGCTACCCCATGTGGGTCCTACATCAAGGGGTGGGCACAGGCTGGCAATGCCTCCAATATAGCCTTCTGGATGGTTAGTATGCTGTAGGCTCCCCCATTCAGTTTAAATAGCACTCCCTGTCCCATTTCTATTGCAAGTCCATGCTCACCTGTAGCATGCCTAGTGTCAGTCACCCTTTGAAGGATGGTAGGATAGGAAAACAGGTTTACTAAGACTGCTGTGGTTTATGCTAGAACAACAAATTCCTTGTCATTGAGTGATATATTATAGGTTGATGAATCTGCCATGGATACATAATTACTTAAAAGCAAAACTCTCCAAAAGCAGCTTTTGAGAAAAACAACATATGTCTTACTTCTCCAGAGGAAATGGCAAGAAAGACCCCTTGGGAAGTGTTCCCCATTTCCCTAGCATGTATCCAAAGGAACAAACAGAAGGAGTGAGATATATATGTGGGAGGAGGCATGTTTTGTCCTACTCTGCCCTTTCGTACATTTTGCCAATCTAGTCTCTGCCTGTGTAACCATTTATGCATACCTTGAAAACTACTAGATCGATTGTCCCCAATATAAGGGAATTTTGGAAGAGATAGGACTTAAGTTATAGACCTTATAAAAATGCATGAAAATCAGTTTGGGGTGGCCGTTGGGCTAGAGCATCCAGTGATTCTAAGAGACCTTGGACAGAGACAGCAGTGGGTATCCCCAAATAGAATCCCCCAATGGAAAGTTCTAGGGTAGATTCTCCCTATTACAAATGATGATTTTTCACCCAGTGATGGATGAATGAGTCTGAGTGATAACAGAATGGCCAAGAAGTCTATATCTAACAACTACAGTGTCACTTGCTGGTTATCTGTTATGTGCCAACCCTGAAGAGCCTTATGCTCTTCTGCTCCTGACCACATGCTTGTCATGACAGCATCATTATCCCAACATGAAAAATACATTCTTTGCAAAAAGGACCCTCAAACCTAGAGTAGGCTGAGTCCCAAAGGAGGCAAGCTCTTTGAGGGGTGAGGTCCAGGTTAGCCTAGACTCGAGTCTCATTTGGATTTTTGTGTTTCGTTTGTGTGACTGTTTGCCCTGAAGCCAACCTCTCCTTTGGACTGGAACCCTCAATGTAGCAGGCGGAAGTATTTGGATAGCTCATCAGTCTCCCAGAGTCTAGCCTGCTATGTAGCACTTAGCAGGGTTTCACTGTTTAATGACTGAAAATACTGCAGTCGTTATTTATAGCATGTCTATACATGCTATTGTATGGAAGTTCTCTTCTATACAATAGCATAATGACCCTTGAGATGCTTACCTCACAGTGCTGTTATGTTCTGACATCTGTGTAGTAATGATACTAAGGATAA
Organism: Enhydra lutris kenyoni; assembly: GCF_002288905.1. NCBI lineage: Eukaryota > Metazoa > Chordata > Mammalia > Carnivora > Mustelidae > Enhydra > Enhydra lutris. Next base: position 1,644,671 of record NW_019154180.1, on the reverse strand, counting down.
GGTGTCCTCATAATTGTATTTTTGCACCTACTGTGTCCAATACACATTGCATACAAAGCCTATGTCAGGACTGAACACAGCATAGTCATTTAGTAAATTCCTGTTGCTATGCACCCACTAGAATGGGTACTAAGGATCTATTAAAAGACGAGAAGAACAACTATTGGTGAGAGTGAGAAGCAACTGGAACCCTCATACATTGATGGTGGGAATATAAAATAGTAAAAACACTTCGTTAAACAGTTTGATAGTTTCTTTTAAAGTTAAGTATAGACTTACTATATGACCCCAAAATTCTACTCTTAGGCATCTACCCAGATGAAATAAAAACTTATGTCCACACAAAGACTTGTTTTCAGGTATTCATAATAACATTATTCATATTAGCCCCAGACTGGGAAAACCCAAATGTCCATCAATGAGTGAGTGGATACACAAAATGTAGTACAAAAAAATAAAAAGAATGAATCATTGATATACCCTAAACATGGATGAACCTCAAAAATGCATGAAAGAAGCCAGATAAAAATACATACTGCATGATTGCATCTATATGAAACCCTAAATGAGACAAATCTAATCTACAGCAATAGAAGTGGGATTATTGATTACGGCTATGTGGAGGTGTTAAATGGGAAGGGGCATGAAGGAAGGGGGTAAGAAACATGTTCCATTTCTTGAGCTTAGTTCTGCTTATACACATTTATAAATATGTGGACATCATTTACATATGTAAACATTCGCTTAATGTTTGTAGACTTCATTGTATATAAATTATACCTCAATACTTTTTTATAAATCAAAGGAAATACATTTTTCCAAGTGAATCCAGGGAAATGTGCAGTGCAATAGTTTTCTTAAGTGTTTACTACGTGCCAGGCTCTATTTTAAGTGCTTTACATAAACTAATTTAATTCTCACAACAGTCTTATGAAGAAAATACTATTATTATCCCCATATCACACATGCAGAAACTGAAGCTTGGAGAGGTTCAGTTACCTGGCCAGTGTCACAGAGCTAATAAGGAGTCTAGTGGAGTTTTTAACCTACACTTGTATGACATCAAAGCTGTTAAGCACAAAATAAATTTGATTCCCAAAAGCTCTCTCTAGGTTGTGTGGATGAGTTCTTTTTTTTTTTTTAAGATTTTATTTATTCATTTGAGGGAGAGAGCACAAGCAAGGGGAGAGGCAGAGGCAGAGGGAGGAGCAGACTCACCACTGAGCAGGGAGCCCAACATGGGGCTTAATCCCAGGAGATCATCACTTATGCCAAAGGCAGATGCTTAACTGACTGAGCCACCCAGATGCCCCAGATCAAGTTCTAATAGGTTTAGCACTTCAGAGGAGATTGACCAGAGAACTGAAGGCCCCAGAAGGCTTTGGGGAATAATATGAGGAGACTCCATCACTGACTGTCAGTCCTGGCAGGTCAGTACTGGGGCAGTTACCTATGACTTATTCTAATAGCCTCTACCAGGCAGAGCTGAGGCCAGAAAGACAGATTTCAGCTGAGTCAAAGCAAGAGCTAATGGCTGAATGCATCCCACTGGAACAGGGTGCTTGAGCTGGTGAGCAACCTGTCACTGAAGGTCAACCGTTTGATAGAGACCTTGGGGAGTCCCACACATGGAGACTCAGCATGATGCCAATGATTAAGAAACAGGTCAGTGTTCAAATTCAAGCTCTGGGCTTTCTATCTGGATAAACTTTGACAAATAACACGGTTTTTCTGAGACCAGTTTTCTATCTATAAAGTGTAAATATCAACAGTGTCTTCCTGCTATGAGAATTAAAGGAGATAATACATGTAGAGAATTTAGCGCTAAATAAAAGTGCCTTGTGTTATTGCTGTCTGGACTAGATGATGGAATTAACAACTAAGTCTGAAACTCAGCAACCCTGCAACAAAGCAAAGGCTGATCAATTTAAAACAAAAGGTCCTGGAAGGCCTTCTGGAATCTAAGCAACTTTGACTTTCTTCAGGGCATACAATCAGCAGACAAATGACACAGTCACATTTTCATTTGTACAAGTTCACCCTAGCTGTTATGCAGAAAGTAAACTTAAGGTGAAGTGTACGGGCAGGAACACTGGATTGGAGGCTGCTGTGGTTGTCTGGGTGAGTATTTGTAGGGATTGCCTTTCAGGGAATGGAGAGGAAGGACAGACACTCAAAACTGTGGCTGCATCTGGAAAGGGAAACATGCTCCCCTCATTGGCATGCATGAAGGCCCAGGGCATCCCAATACACACTGAGGAATCAAAGCAGGGTTCCATGCTTCTTCTCTGCACCAGCATGCCAAGGAGTCAGCCAGAGATGATGGAGTAGGAACACAACCAGAAGTGACAAGACTCTATCTGCAGGGCCCTACACTACCCACTGAGGCTTCAATCATAATCAATTGATTCTAAATGGCTGGCACACTATGCTGTTCAGTGCCACAAGCTTCCTATAAAACCTGAAGGCTCTACAGAGCAGGTCTCTCTGGAGTAGCCAATATACTCAGGGGCAAATGCAGGGGAGTAGGACTGACCTCAAGCAGCCTCAGGCTGGGGTGAAGTTGAGAGAAACACAGCACAGACCCCTAAGCACTTCCATGGACACAGAGCATTACAATTTATGGAGTAAAATCTTGGGTCTTATCTTAGGGATCTGAACTAGCACTTCTCCCACTCTACTTCCAGAGCTGGTGTTCAAGTGGACCTGAATTCTTCTGTCTTTATGGAGCCCTCCTTGCTGGACACATTCTGGATGCTGACCACTTGGAAATTTCAACCTACATTCCAGGAATGCCCAACTGGTAAAATAGCCTTAATGCCAAAGATGCTTTTGTCCATCTCCATGGAATGCCTGTGATCCCTGGAACCTCTCAGCCCTGGCCTGACTTTGCCTATACCTAGGCACCACTGCTCCTCTCTTTGAGGCTCCTTCTCTTTTTCTGGATACTTTATTTTTCCCAGTTATTATATCTTTTTAAAATATTCGAAACATACAGAAAATGAGTGAACGTTTCCCTTTCCTAGTTCTTAGTCTGGGTGATTGATTGACCAGTGTTTATTTCACTATTATGCTACAAAACCCAAAAAACAAAATGAAGCAAACAATTTCATTTACAATGTCATCAAAAGAATTAAATAGTAAGAAATAAATTTAACAAAAGAAGGGTAAAACAAACTCCAAAAACTATAAAACAGTCATCTATGAGAGAATAGTGGAGGTGGAGACAAGTGGACAGGACTGATACAGATTTTTTTAATATTCTTTTTTTTTTTTTACTATTTTTTGGTGGTAAGATATGTGTGACCTAAAATTTGCCATTTTAACCACTTTTAAGTGTACAATTCACTGGCATTAATTATATTTACAATGTTGTGAAATTTATTACCATTATTTCTAAAACTTTTTCATCACCCCAAGCAGAACCTCTGTAACCATTAAGCAATAATTTCCCATTATCCCCTCCTTCCAGCCCCTGCTAGCTAACCTCTAATCTAACACAAGTCTGTATGGATTTACCTGTTCTATTCTAGATATTTTATATAAATGGAATCATATATGTGTCCATTTGTGTCTGACTTACTTCACTTAGCATGTTTTCAAGATTTATTCACATTGTAGCATTATCAGAATCTCATTCATTTTTATGACTGAATAATATTCCATTGTATGTATATACCACATTTTACATAATACATTCATCTGTTGATGATAGATATTTGGGTTGATGGTGTTGATGGTGATGATATTCATCTGTTGATAAATAGATATTTGGGTTGTTTCCAAGTTATGGCTACTGTGAATAATTCTGTGGGTAAACACTGGAGTACTCTATCTGAGTTCCTGTTTTCAATTCTTGAATATATATCTAGGAGTGGAATTTCCAGATCATATGATAATCTTTAGCTTTTTGAAGAACTATGAAAATGTTTTACAGAGCAGTCTCACCAAGTTACATTTCCACCAGCAATGCACCACTGGTCCAGTCTCTCCATTTCCTCACCAACACTTATTCTCCTTTTTTAAAAAAAATGTAGCCATTCTAGTATGTGTGAAGTGTTGTCTCACTTTTGCATTTCTTTAATGAATAGACATCAGGCATCTTTTCATGTGTTTGCTAGTCCTTTGTATATCTACTTTGAAGAAATGTCTATTTGAGTCCTTTGTCCATTTTTAAGTGGGTTTTTGTCCTTGTTGAGTTTAAGAGTGCTTTTATATGTTATAGATATAAAAGCCTGTATATATTGACCAAAAACCCTTTATATAGATATAAATATCTATATTTAAATAGATTTATTTATATATATATTTATATAGATATCTCAGGAGTATGATTTGCAAATATTTTCTATCTTTTTGTCGGTCATCTTTTCATTTTTGTAATAATGTAAGTTTATGCATAAAAATTTAATTTTGATTTCCAATTTATCTATTTTTTGTTATTGTTTCTTATAATTTTTGAGTATCCATTGCTAAATCAGAGATCATGAAGATTCACTTCCATATTTTCTTCTTAGATTTTTATGATTTCTCTCTTATATTCAAACATTTGATCCATTTTGAGTTAATTTTTGTGTAAGGTGTGAGTTAGGGATCCAACTTCATTCTTTCACTCATGAAAATCCAATTGTCTGCACCTCCTTCTGCAGTCTCTGTTGAAGGCACCATTCTTTCCCCATTAAATAGACTCAGCACCCTTGCCAAAAAAAAAAAAAAAACTGGTCATTGATATGTGAGCTTAATTCTGGACCTCAGTTCTATCTCATTGGTCTATATATTTATCCTTATGCCAGTATTACACTATTTTGAATATTGCTGCTTTTGCAGTAAGCTTTGAAGTTAGGGAAGTGTGAGTTCCCCAACTTAGTTCTCCTTTTTTGATACTGTTTTGACTATTTGTGGTCCCTTGCAATTCCAAATATGAAGTTGAGAATCCAACCTTTCTATTTCTTCAAAAATGAATGTTGGAATTTTCATAAATATATTGTTGAATCTGTAGGTTTCCTTTTTTTTTTAAGGATTTATTTATTTATTTATTTATTTATTTATTTTCAGTGTAACAGAATTCATTGTTTTTGCACCACACCCAGTGCTCCATGCAATCCGTGCTATCCTTAATACCCACCACCTGGCTCCCCCAACCTCCCCCCCCCCCGCCCCTTCAAAACCCTCAGGTTGTTTTTCAGAGTCCATAGTCTCTCATGGTTCATCTCCCCCTCCAATTTCCCTCAACTCCCTTCTCCTCTCCATCTCCCCATGTCCTCCGTGTTATTTTTTAAGCTCTGCAAATAAGTGAAACCATATGATAATTGACTCTCTCTGCTTGACTTATTTCACTCAGCATAATCTCTTCCAGTCCCGTCCATGTTGCTACAAAAGTTGCATATTCATCCTTTCTGATGGAGGCATAATACTCTATAGTGTATATGGACCACATCTTCCTTATCCATTCGTATGTTGAAGGGCATCTTGGTTCTTTCCGCAGTTTGGCGACCATGGCCATTGCTGCTATGAACATTGGGGCACAGATGGCCCTTCTGTTCACTACATCTGTATCTTTGGGTAAATACCTAGTAGTGCAATTGCAGGGTAATAGGGAAGCTCTGTTTTTAATTTCTTAAGGAATCTCCACACTGTTCTCCAAAGTGGCTGCACCAATTTGCATTCCCACCAACAGTGTAAGAGGGTTCCCCTTTCTCCACATCCTCTCCAACACATGTTGTTTCCTGTCTTGCTAATTTTGGCCATTCTAAGTGGTGTAAGGTGGTATCTCAATGTGGTTTGAATTTGAATCTCCCTGATGGCTAGCGATGATGAACATTTTTTCATGAGTCTGATAGACATTTGTATGTCTTCGTTGGAGAAGTGTCTGTTCATATCTTCTGCCCATTTTTTGATATGATTATCTGTTTTGTGTGTGTTGAGTTTGAGGAGTTCTTTATAGATCCTGGATATCAGCCTTTTGTCTGTACTGTCATTTGCAAATATCTTCTCCCATTCCATGGGTTGCCTCTTTGTTTTCTTGACTGTTTCCTTTGCTGTGCAGAAGCTTAGGTTTCTTTATGTAGTATTGACATCTCAACAAATGGATATTATTCCTATCCATTAACACAGGATGTCTTTCTATTTACTTAGGTTTTCTTTAATTTCTTTCAGCAATGTTTTGCATCTTTTAGTATACAAGTAGTTCACTTCCTTGGTTTAGTTCATTCCTAGTATTTTATTCATGTAGATGCTGTAAATGAAAGTGCTTTCTTAATTTCCTTTTCAAATTGTTCATTACTGATGTATAGAAAACAGCTGGTTTCTGTGTGTTGATTTTGTAACCTACAATATTCTTGAATTTCTTTATTAGCTCTAATAGTGTTCTTGTGTCCTCCTTGGGATTTTCTATCTATAGGATCTTGTTAACTATGAATAAAAGTAGTTTTACTTCTTCTTTTCCAATGTGGATGCCACTTTATTTATTTATCTGACTGTATGTCTGTCTGCCTCTCTGCCCATCTCTCTATCTAACCATTCTGTCTAGAACTTTTTAAAAAGAAAGAAGTACTATTTGATAATCAAGTAGAGATATCAAGTTGGAAGTGGGTTATATGAATCTGGTGTTTAAGGTAGAGGCTGGAGGTCTGATTTGGGGAGCCATAAGCATACATACAATATTAAAAGCTATAAGACTTGGTAAGATCACCAAGAGGCAAAGTATAGAGAAGAAAAGGAAAGGAAGGGAAGAGGAGAGAAGAGAGGAGAAGAGACTAAGTACTGAGCTGCTTGTGTAACTCCAAAGATAAATTTGGGTACAGAAGGAGGATCTAGCAATGGAAACTGAGAAATAATAGAAAATGATGTGGGGAAAAGATCAGGAAATTGAGGTATCACAGAATTCAAGTAAGGAAAGTGTTATAATATCTTGTTAAGTCCACTTCTTATGTAAGTCTTAAATTGGTCCACTCAACCCCTACCATTGTAGTCCCAACCAACATTATTGCTTGCCCATATTTTCACAATTGACCCTAACTAGTTTCTCTGTATTCACCTTTAACTCCACTCAAATTTATTAACCACTCTGCACCCAGAATGATATTTCCAAAATACAAATTTATCATTGCATTTATTTCTTTTATATTCCTCAATGGTTTTCCCATTGGCTATTCCAGTTCTTTCTTATACCACTCTTAGTACATGTTCTTCCCTCTGTATAAAACATTCTCTTTTTAAAAGGTTTTATTTATTTATTTTTCAGAGAGAGAGTGCACAAGCAGGGAGAGAGGCAGAGAGAGAACCAGGTTCCCTGCTGAGCAAGGAGCCTGATGTGAGACTCCATCCCAGGACCCTCAGATCATGACCTGAGCCAAAGGCAGTCATTTACCCAATGGAGCCACCAGGTGTCTCTGTGTGAAACATTCTTTGACCATTCTATTCACCTGTCAGCTCTTAGATCTTCCAGGCCGTTCCTGACTCCACAAGATTAGGTCAGATATCATTTGTGGCCCTCAGGTTTACCATAGCACTTATCACACTCTATTGCCAAGGCCTGTTTACCTGTCTATCCTTCATGATATTGTGATCTCTATGAAAACCGAGATTTTTATATTTTGTTCAACTATTTTTCTTCAGAGCCTGGCACACAGATTTTTAATAAATGTTTCTTGGATGAATGGTTTCATAAATGCATGCCATTGCTGCTCTTGCTGCTTTACCCAAGATTCCCTGGTACACACAGAGTATAAGAGTATAAGTTCAGCACTCTGTGACAAAGTTCAGTGTGGATACATATTGTAAACTTGACTTGCCTGTGAGTTATTTTTTTCTGACCTCCTATTTATGGCCCATCAGTACATTGCACAATAAAGAGTATTCATTAAATAAAGTTTGATTAACTTTGCTGTTAAAAATACACTATTCACAGTAGCCAAATGATAGGGGGAAAATGTCCATTAACTGATGAATGGATAAATAAAAGAGGTCTATCCATCCAAGGGAATATTACTCATCCATAAAAATGAATAAAGTATTGATACATGCTACTACATGGGTAAATCATGAAAACATTATGCTAAGAGAAAGAAACCAGACATAAAAGACCATATATTGTATAATCTGATTTGCAGGAAATATCAAGAATAGGCAAATCCTTAGAAACAAAAAGCAAATTAGTGGTTGTCTAGGACTGGGGAATAAGGACAATGGGGAGTGACTGCTCGAGGAGCACAGGGTTTCCTGTGGGAGGGATAAAACTGTGAATACAGTGTTGATGGTTACACAATATTGTAAATGTACTAAATAACACTGAAGTGCAATCTTTACAATGGTTAAAATGTTGTTATGTGCATTTTACCACACAAAATATTTATAGAGAAATAAATATAGAAAGAATCAAGTGTAGCATCATAACTTTTGGTGCCATTTGTCTGATTGCTGCACGTTTATCAACATTCAGAGCCTACTGGGCCCCTTGATACCACACTTTTACGCTTCCCTTACTAGCTCGTAACCTTACATGAGTTCACTTCACTTCTCTGGCTCTGCTAACATCTGTAAAATGGGAAAAAAAAAACCTGTTCCACCTTCATTCCAAGAAATATGGTTAGCTTTTAGACAAAACCTACCTTTACCAGCCCCTTGAGATGGGAACAGAATGTCAGCCCAGAGAGTTCCTGGTATCACTACAGTCTTGGGAGAGCATGGTTCAGCAAGGTCATAAAAGAAGCAAATGGGTTGTGGGATTCTCATCTGCTGATCTGTCCTTGAAATGCCACCCTCCCACATACCCTAAAATCTATCATTTGAAAAACACAGGGCTATATGAGTTCAAATACATAGAGTGGGCACTTGAGCATTACAAAGGTCAGCATGTTCCAGCATAAGTGGAACATAGCACCATCCACAGTCAGCATTCTCAATGAGCCACAGCCAAGAAGCCAGTGTGAAAACCTGAGACTAGAGCTGCTTTGCCACTCCTTCTCCCATTGAGCCATCAGGAAGTGGACACTATAGCCAGAAGTATCAGGAAGAGGAATGCACCCAAGCCCAGCCTGGAAGATCATCAGGTCTAGTAAGCCATAGAGATACTTGCAAGGTCATTCTGACCATTACAACACCTGAATATCATTCCTATTCCAGAAGAAGGACAGGAATTTCTTTTTATATAAAAATTACTCCAAGGCAGCTTGGATTTCTCTAAAAATGCTAATACTTAGGCCTGTCCCAAAATTCTTCAACTTTTCAAGTCACCCATATCAAGAAAGGTAATTAAATCACATGTTTCAAGCAGCAAGCATGCTTACTGTCATCTGCTCTAGGTCTCCCAAAGGATCCAAATTGCTGATCAAGATAATATTGGTGATGATAGTGGGATAACAGTACTACTTCTTCAAAAAGCTCTTATTTTTTACAGGTATGCCTTGCTTCAGGTTTCCTGCAAATTGTATCTTAAATTCTCACAATAATCTTATGCAGGAGATAATATCATTACTTCCATTTTGTAAATAAGGATAGTAAGGGAAGTTATTTTTCCCAAGGTCCACAGCTAATCAGTGGTTTAACTGGGCCTTAGGTGGTCTGATTCTAAAGTATATGCCCCTTCCATTATTCCTCACTGCCCCCCTGCCCCTTCTTCCTATCTGCTGGATCTTTAGCTCCCCATGCCAATTTTTCTTCTCCCAGCCTGCCCATGCTATAAGAGCAGAAGAAAGGAAACTATGGATGACCTTCATCTTCTCACTGGGACTCCTGTTATCCAAAGCCCCAGCCAAAATGCCAGGATAAGCTTCTAGATAGTGCTCAACGAATGGCCTTGGGACCATTCTTGAATAATTTTGTGACACACCTTGATCTGGGCACTGGTAATGGCTGAAACTATGTAAGCATTCCTTCTTGGCTTCTCTAGAATTCTGAGGATTACAAAACAGAATAAAAACCATGTTTTTCAAAGGGTAGTCTTCTTTAGAATGGTTGTCAATTCTGGGCCCTTTTGGAAGAGCCTGAAATTAAAGCATGCCCTCTCTCCCTATAACAATCTTCTCTTTCAGTTGTTAGAGAAGACCAGAAGTTTCTAAGCTGGAAGCCGTGAGGTTCTAGCAGCTAGGCAGTACTCTGGCTAGCTCTGGGGAAACCATTAGTAAGATACTGGCCTGACACAAGTTTCTGAGGAGCCCTGGTGGACTGGAAGCTCCTACTTCCAACCCACAAGAGTATGATGAAGCCTCAGCGATTCTGCAATCCCTGCTCTTCAGAGTGTTCAAGCCTCCTTACTTCTCTCTGGGTTTTGGTCTGGAGAGGGTATATAACATGATTCATGTTCAAGATATGTAAAGTCAGAGATTGGGCAGGTATTAGATCTCCCTTTTGTATTAGTATCATCAGTGCACATGTTCAGCTCCCTTGAAAGGTTGGGAGAGCCTAGCAACTCACATATGACTCCTTGTAGCATTGGAATGCTCAGCAACAGGCCTAGTGTGAAGTAAGAGTCCAATAAGTACTCATTGGTTTGAAGGCTTTGAATAGAACTTGGGGGCTGGTGAACATTCTCTGCTCCCCACAGGCCCACTGAGTTTTATCTCAGAGGAAAAGGAAGCACTTATTCTCTCCAAGTTGGTTACTGGTTGCTGCCATTTCACTGACTGCAGTCCCCAGCATGGAGGCAAGGAGTCCACCTGCCCCCTCAGTTCTCAAGACTTCTTTCTTTGTTGGTGGACCTCAGGCTCCACATGCTCAGCATTGTTTCCCTAAACCAGGCAAGAGTGCCCCATCATAAGGATTTGGGCCAGGATCCCAGTAAAAGGAATGGTCTCCCAGGAGTGAGGGTTTGGGTAAGTGAGAGGAAGGGAAAATCATGGGAGGGGTCACAAAGAGGAGAAACAAGAGACAGAAAGGATAATTCTTTGTGATCTGAAGGATGTGAAAATCATAGAAATATGAGGCAAAGTACACAGCCCTAAGACTTTTCAACTTTATTTAATGGCAGAATTCTATTTTTTTAAGATAACTTATTTACTTGTTTGAGAGACATAGCAGAGAGAGAGAGAGAGTTCCAGCAGAACTCCTCACTGAGTGTGGAACAAGAAGCAGGGCTCAGTCTCATGACTCTGAGATCATGACCTGAGCCAAAATCAAGAGCTAGATTAAGTGAGTGAGCCACCCGGGAAGCCCATCAGAATTCTTACTCTGACCTAAAATGTAGAACAGATACAAGTAGAATGGGAAATCCAACTCCCTGCCCACTTTTACCTTTTTTAATCCTTCCCACACACTATCTCCACCTCTGTAAGTCTCTAACACTCCTGTTTGAGACTTCCTGACCCAGGTGATAAAATGAAGTTCAGAGAGGTGTCTGCATGAGGTAGACACCCAGTTGTGTCCACAAGGCAGAGGCAACCAAGGACATAAGGTAGAGCTTAGCCCAGGCTCTTGGAGGCTTGGGCCTGAGTTATGACTTGGTCTGATGCACTTTGTTTCATTGGCCAGGGTCAATTACTTACCATAGCTATTGGTCTTCTCATCTGGGGAAATGGTCACAGACATGCCCTTGCTGCATTCCAGGTTTGAGTCATTCATAAAGATGCAACAGGTTCACAGGTGGAACAGTCTGAATCATGGAAAGTCCTGCAGTAGCCTTGCTGAGGTGGCTTTAGGCAGAACTTCCCTGTGAAGAATAACTGCTGCAGCCTCGGCCTTTGCCCCCAGAAGAGTCCAGTACAATTCAAAGATCAACTGGACATGTACAGTGAGGATGTCCTAAGGCATTTCTTAATGACTGAGAGCCACATCCAAGTTGGAAGCTCAGCAGACTTGCCCAATTTGGGAACAATTCGGTTTGGCTTTGAAAGTCACACACTAGATACTTGGGCAACTAGTTCAAGCTACTGATGCCTCCTAGCTCTCTGAAAAGCTTTTCCATCTGACCGTGTTTAAGGAGACCTCACTTTCCCAGACTTTGTAACCCTATAAGTTTAACAGGGAAGGGTGGGAATGCACCAGCTCTGGTATCCACACTGAATCTCAGTCTGAGAAGCGTTAGTAATAGGCATCACAATGATCTATAGCCTCCCGAAAAGATGGTCAAAAGCTCCTGGGCTCTGGCCTTCCCTAGAGCTTCCCTCACCTGTCCTTTCAGTCACTGGCTTCCCAAGGGGCTAACAGTTCCTGAGCGCCATGCTGTTGCCACCTCCCCTCTACCACCACCACAGAACTGCGGCCTGCATATTAATCTGCAACCCACTTGAGCACAGTAGACCACACAACTCCAGCCTTCACAGACCCTAGAGAGAGCTGGCAGTGCATAGCATACTAAGTGCTGTGAGGGGAACTATGCTCTGACAGAGAATAAAGGGAGAAAGGAGTGGTAAACAGTGTGGTCTCATAGTCAAGAAGTCCACCTAGCGAAGTGACATTTTAGCTGAGACACAAATTATGGGAATTAGCCACGTGAGGAGTTAGGAGAAGAGCATTCCAGGCAAAGGGAATATGTGTTAAGGTTGTGAAGGGAAAAGCATTTTGTTTATTCAAGGCAAGAATAAGCACATAATGTGTGTGTTTCGCCAGTTCTGGGTCTCTGATTGAGGGGGAAGCATAGGCTGTGACAGACTATCCACAACCTTGGGATCCCGCAACTGCTGGGAATTTCAGTACCCCAGCTCTGCCCCCACTCCTGGACTCTCTCCCTTTCCTCTGTCACTGTAGAGCAGAGGGATTCTGCAGTCCAGTCTCCTCTCTCAGGCATCCTAGACCATACCCATTACTCTCTTGCTTCTCTTCTTAGATGGGGCTGCATATTTTGGCCTTGCAAAGTGAGACTGGGCCTACTAATAAAAAGATTCAAAAGTATAAGATGAGAAAATGTGGAAAGGACATCCACGTATTGGAGAAGAGTCTCTGTTTGCCTCTGGATTTCCCTGTCAATGAGGCATACTATATCTACAGACAGAACTGACACTATTCAGAAATCATATTGGACCTACCATGATGTATTTGTTGTACTTGAAAACTCTTCCATATTTGCAGAGATCTAAGTCTGACTCCTGAGGGCTCATCAAATCAATAAAGACTTCCCAAGCTGATGACCGCTAGAACTCTAGTCTCTGACAGGAAACAGGCACACTGCACATTTTGACTCACTCAGTCATTCCTCCATACCACCATCTCTAATGTCTGTCTTCCCTTCCCACCCCTTTGTCACTACACAGCAGAAGGAGAACTGGGCCAGGAGTCCAGAAACTAAAACAAGAGCCCTAAATTTTCACACTGAGCAAGTGGCTGGCTTTATGATTGGGCAAGTCATTTCAACACACTCATTAAGCAATTGCTATGAGGCAAATGCTAAGCTGACATCTGGCTTCAGTTTTTTACTCTGTAAAATGGGAACAATATTACCCACCTTGTTAGTTTGTCAGTGACATTATATTAATACCAGTTTACATAGTGTTTGAATTTTTCCACCCACTCTACAATACAAGAACTTAGAGTTGTAAATTTCATTCTAAGCACTGTTTTAACTACATCACCCAGATTTTTTGATCAATTGTATTGAGTAATAATTTACATAAAATACACTCACTTTAGGTGCACAGTTTGATGAGGTCTAGCACATTCATACATGGCTATAACTGCCACAAAAATTAAGATACAGAACATTCTCATTTCTCCAGAAAATTCCTTCCTGCCTCTTTAGAAAGAATCTCTCACCCACACTGACCCTTGGCAAATATTTATCTCTTTCTGTATCTATAAAGTAGTTATGATTTTCCCAGAATTTCACACAAATGGAATCATAGAGTAAGTAGTCATGTTTGGCTTCTTTCGCCCAGCATGTTGATTGATCCAGCTGTTGCTGGTATCCATAGTCCATTCCTTTATATTGCTGAGTAGTATCACATATTATAGATATGCCAAATGTTGTTTGTCCATGCACCAATTGATGGACAGCTAATTACCTTCAGTGTTTACTATTATAAATATTACTTCTATGAACATTTAAGAACAATTTTTTGTGTACACTCATGTTTTCATTTTTCTTTTATTTCTTTTTTCAGTTGAAGTGTAATTAACATATAGTGTTATATTAGTTTGAGGTGCACAATATAACGATTCATTAATTCTATATTATTCAAGGCTCATCAAGATAAGTATACCCTTGATCCTCTTTATCTATTTCACCCATCCCCCACCAACTCCATTCTGGAAACCACCAATTTGTTCTCTGTATGAGAGTCTGGTTTTTTGTTCCTTTTTTCATTTTTGTTCATTTGTTTTGTTTCTTAAATTCCACACATGAGTGAAATCATATGCCTTTCTTTGACTGACTTATTTCACTTAGCATTATACCCTCTAGATTCACCCATGTTGTTGCAAATAGCAAGATCTCATTATTTTTTATGGCTGAGTAGTATTCCTGTGTGTATTTGTGTATCAATTCATCTATGGTTGGATACCTGGGTTGTTTCCATATCTTAGCTATTATAAATAATACTACAATAAACATAGGGGTGCATATATCTTTTTGAAATAGTGTTTTCATTTAGGGGGGATAAATACCAAAACAAAAAAAAATGAATAAGTTGATTTAAAAAAATGGGCAGAGGACTTAAACAGACATTTCTCCAAAGAAGATATCTAGATGGCCAACAGACACATGAAAACATGCCCTACATCACTCATCATCAGGGAAACACAAATCAAAACCACAATGAGGTATCACTTTACACCTGTCAGATGGCTAAAATTTTTAAAAAAATAAATAACAAGTGATGGGGCACCTGGGTGGCTCATTCATTAAGCATCTGCCTTCAGCTCAGGTTGTGATCCCAGGGTCATGGGATATAACTCCGCGTTGGGCTCCCTGCTAAGCAGGAAGCCTGCTTCTCCCTCTGCCTTTCCCCTGGCTGTGTTCCCTCTCTTGCTGTGTGTCTCTCTATCTGTCAAATAAATAAATAAAATCTTTAAAAATAAATAGATGATAGATAGATGATAGATATAGATAGATATAGATGATGATGATGATAGATAGATAGATAGATAACAAGTGTTGATAAGGATAAAGAAACATTTGTACACTGTTCATGGGAATGCAAATTGCTGCAACTGCTGTGGAAACAGTATGTTTTCATTTCCTTGGGTAAAAGAACTGAAATTGCTGGCTCATCTAACATGTATATGAATGTACTAATTTTTAACAAATCTTTTGACTTGTTATCAGATTCAGTTCTTCTGAATAAAACTGCTATGAACATTTATGTAGACATATGTTTTGACTTCTTTTTGGTAAACACCTACAAATAAAATTGCCAACTCATATGGTAAATGTATGCTAAATATTATGAGAAAGTGCTGAACTATTTTCTAAAGTGCCTTTACATTTCCACTTGCAATGCATGAAAGTACTAGTTGGTCCACATTCTTAATAGTACTTGGTGTATTCTGAAAATACTTGGTATCCTTGGTCCTTTTTTTTTTCAGGTGTGTAGTGGCATCTTACTAGTTTAATTTACATTTTCCTAATGATTAATGACATTGAGCATCTTTTCAAGTATTTATAGATTACTCATATATCTTCTTTTGTGAAGTGAGCTTTTCAAATCTTTTGCCCATTTATAATTAGTTTGTTTCTCTTAATATTACTGAATTGTAAGAGTTCTTTATAGTCTCTGGATACTAGTCCTGCATCAAATATATGTGCTGTGAATATCTCCACTCACTCTATAGCTTGTCTTTTCATTTTCTAAACAATGTCTTCTTTTTTTTCAGATTTCATTTATTTATTTGACAGACAGAGATCACAAGTAGGCGGAGAGGCAGGCAGAGAGAGAGGAGGAAGCAGACTCCCTGCTGAGCAGAGAGCCCGATACAGGGCTCGATCCCAGGACCCCGGGATCATGACCTGAACCAAAGGCAGAGGCTTTAACCCACAGAGCCACCCACGTGCCCCTAAACGATGTCTTCTAAGGAGCTTACACTTCCAATTTTGATAAAGCCTAAATTATCAGTTTTTATTATTTGTGGTTTTTTTTGTTCTAATTCAGAAAATTTTGCCCAACTCAGAGTCAAAAATATTTTCTTCTAAGTTTCATAAATTCAGCTTACATGTTAAAGTCTATGATCCATGTCCAGTTAATATTTGTGACTGGCATGAGGTAAGGGTCAAGGTTAATTTTTTCAATATTGGATATCCATTTGTTCTGGTCCAATTTGTTGAAAAAAATTATTCTTTCCCAATTGAGTTGCCTCGGCATTTTTGTCAGAAACTGGTATTTCTATTTTGGAATTCTCTATTGTGATGCTGTGATTTTTAATAAGAATTATAGGGTTGCCTGTGTGACTCAGTTGGTTAAGCATCTGACTCTTGGTTTCAGTTCAGGTCATGATCTCATGGGTCATGCTGGTCTGTGCTCAACGGGGAGTCTGCTTGAAGATTCTCTCCTTCTGCCCTTCCCCTCCACACCCCCTCTCTCTAACATAAATAAATAAATCTTAAAAAAATAATTATATATTTGGTCTTCATTCCTATTCCTGATACAAAATTCCTAAAACTTTTGAAATTTTCTAAGTGATAAAAGAAATAAAACTGTCTTTTGTTATTCATAGCAAGCTCCTCTCAACATATCTGGTTATGTTAATGATGTGACTTTTTGAGAGCCCCTAAGGATGGGGTCTGTTCGCCAAGGGAATCAACCATATGATTAGAAGGTTGTAGGGGTGCCTGGGTGGTTCAGTGGGTTAAGCAACTGCCTTCAGCTCAGGTCACGATCTTGGGTCCTGAGATCCAGCCCCAGTTTTTTTTGGGGGGGGGGGGGCGGGTCCCTGCTCAGCAGGGGGTCTGCTTCTCCCTCTCACTCTGCCACCTCCCCACTTGTGTGCTCTCTCACTCCCTCAAATAAATAAATAAAATCTTTTAAAAAATAAAGAAGGTTGGAAACTTTGTACTTACCCCGTGACCGTTTGGGAGGGTAGAGGGGCTAGAGGTTGAATTAATCACCAACATGTCAATTATTTAATCAGTCCTGCTTACATAATGGATCCTTTTAAAAACAAAAACAAACAAAAATGAGGATTGGAGAACATCCTGATTGCTGAATATATGAAAATTCTGGGAAGGTGGCACACCTGGAAAGGGCTTCTATCCTTTCATCAGTCCACACTAAACTGATTATTGTAGATTTCTAGTAAGTATTAATATTAAATAGTTTAAGCCCTCCAACTTTGCTCTTCTTTTTCTTTCTTTTTTAAAGATTTTATCTATTTAACAGAGAGTGAGAGAATGAGAGAGGGAGCATGAGGGGGGAGAAATCAGAGGGAGAAGCAGACCCCCTGCTGAGGGGGGTGCCAATGCAGGGCTCAATCCCAGGACTCTAGGATCATGACTTGAGCCGAAGGCAGTTGCTTAAGCAACTGAGACACCCAGGTGCCCTGCTCTTCTTTTTCAAGATTGTTTTAGATATTCAAAATATTTTGCATTTCTATATACATTTTAGATTATACTTATCAATTTCTACAATAAATGCCTTGCTGAAAATTTGATTGGGATTTCATTGGATTTATAGAGCAATTTGGCAACAATTGCCTTCTTTTTTAAAAAATTGTAAAATAATTACTACAATCGAGATAATTAACATATTCATAAACTCAACTCAAGATGGATTAAAGTCTTAAATATAAGACCTGAAACTGTAAAACTCTTGGAAGAAAACATAGGGAAAAGTCTCCTTAGCATTAGTCTTGGCAATGATTTTATTTTATTATTATTATTATTTTGGGGGGGGTATGGCACCAAAAGCACAGGCAACAAAAGCAAAATAAATAAGTGAAACTACATCAAACTAAAAAGTGTCTCCTCCAAACTCATTAATTCTGGCATAGGGAGCAGACTAAGTCATTCTTTCTTACAGCCCTGGTTTGCCTTTTTTTTTAATTTTAATTTTATTTTTACAGTGTTCCAAGATCCATCTAATTCCACCTATGATGTATCCTTTGGCTTCCCAAAACTGCCTACTCACTCTAAGAAATGCTTTCATTCATTCTTTCAAAAAAAATCTGTATTACTTCTGAGATTCACCTTGGGGATATCACAGTGACGTGAAAGGTATATAATAACACATTAAATCACTTGTTCTCTTGAGTCAGGCAGTTTGAATCAAAACTAGGCTCCACCAGTAATGAGATTTATGACCATAGGAAAGCTACTTACATTTCCCATGCTTCAGTTTCTTCATATATAAAATGGGAATAATAGTAGTGCCAACTCCATAAGGTTGTAGAGGCTTATGCATATAGCTTAGAACAATATCTGACACCAAGAAAACTCAGGTAGATAAATGGTAGCTAGTTATTATGATAAGACAGAAATATATCTTTCCTCTACAAAGCTTACAGTTCTGATAATCTAAGCCATTACTACTCAAAGTGTGGTCCCAAACCCATCCTTGATGGGATTTGGGATCTTGTGCCAGAATGTAAACTGAGCACACTGTTTAATGCTCCTGACATTTATTTCCTAGCAAGATTTTCCCAGTAAATGAAACAGTGCATTGATTTACATTCTACAGCAACTCCTCATTTTATAACCAATGAGTGGTTTGAGTAGCACTTCTTCAAGGACACATAGACCTCCCCAGTGTAGTTAGGGAGAAGAAGTGGCTCTGAGCTTGAAGGCAGAAAACCCGATATAACGTCTAGCTCTGCCACTGACATGCAATGTGACCATGAATGAGTCATTTAAACGCGGATCCTCTATTTCTTCATCTGTAAAGCAGAAATAGTTCCTCTGCCTCTTTCCATCCCTCCATGAGTTTGTTGTGCTCTGGAGGGCTACAATAATGCCAGGAAGTTCTTTGTGGGTTTTTTTTTTTGGGGGGGGGGGGCGGGTACGAAGTCCGTGTTTTTGTTTTTTATTAAAGCATAGTTGACATACAATATAATTTTAGTTTCAGGTGTACAACACAGTGATTTTTAACATTTATGTATATTACAAAGTGATCACCACAATAAATCTAGCTTCTATCTGTCACCATATAAAGCTGTTACAATATTACTTACACTATACATTGCATACCCATGTCTTATTTTACGACTAGAAGCGTGTACCTTTTAATGCCCTTCCCCTATTTCATCCACCCCCCACCCCCTCCCCCTGGCAACCACCAGATTGTTCTTTGTATCTGTGAATCTGTTTCTGTTTTGTTTTATTTATGCATTTGCTTTGTTTTTTTAGATTCCACATGTAAGTGAAATCATATGGTATTTATCTTTCTCTGTTTGACTTATTTTACTTAACATAATCCCATTTAAGTCCATCCATGTAGTCACAAATGGCAAGATTTAATTCCTTGTTTCGGATATATATATATATGTGTATATATATATATATATATATATATATGTGTGTGTATATATATATATATGTATATATATATAATATCACAATATTATATAATACAATAATATAAAACTTAACAATATATTTTCACAATAATATATGTGTATCATCTTCCTTATCCATTCATCTATGGATAGGTTGTTTCTATATGTTGGTTATGCAAATAACGTTGCAATAAACATAAAGGTTTGTATATCTTTTCAAATTAGTGTTTTCATTTTCTTCAGATAAAGACTCAGAAGTGGATGTGCTGGATCATATGGTGGTTCTATTTTTAATTTCTTGAGGAACTGCCAGGTGGTACTTTGATGCCCCTCTGAGGGAGAGTAAGCCAAAGTAGCCTCTGGGGACATAGACAAAGTAGGCAGCTAGCTCTCCAGGGCTGCAGACAGAGCTCTGTAGCAGAATAGAGAAGGAAGAGTCTTTTTTTCTAAAGCTTCCCAGAGTCCAGAGTTAATTGAACATCATCATCATCATCATCATCATAATCATCATCATAAATAAAAGCTTTACTGAGATACAACTGATACAAAAAATATTGCACACATTTAATATACATATATTAACAAGTTTATAAATAAGCATAGAACATACATCTGGGATAGTACTACCATATGATCCAGCAGTCCTACTTCTGGATATCACATAAAAGAATTGAAATCAATATCTTATTTTTTATTATTATTTATTTATTTATTTGACAGAGAGAGATCACAAGTAGGCAGAGAGGCAGGCAGAGAGACAGAAGAGGAAGCAGCCTCCCCACTGAGCAGAGAGCCCAATGCGGGGCTCAATCCCAGGACCCTGGGATCATGGCCTGAGTCAAAGACAGAGGCTTTAACCCACTGAGCCATCCAGGCGACCCTATTATTTTTTATATTTTTAATTTAATTTAATTTTTTTCAGTGTTCCAGGATTCATTGTTTAAGCACCACACTCAGTGCTCCATGAAATCGGTAACTTGAAGGGATATCTTCACTTCTATGTTCACAGAAGCATTATTCAAAATAGTCAAGATATGGAAGCAACCCTAATGTCCATCAACAGATGAATGAAGAAAGAAAATATGGTATATACACATAGTGCAATATTTTTCAGCCTTAAAAATAAGGATATTCTGTCATTTGCAACAACATGAATGAGTCTGTATGATATTATGCTAAATGAAATAAGCTAGTCACAAGAGGACAAATACTACATGATTCCACTTATGAGGAACCTAAAATAGTTCAACTCATAGAAGCAGAGAATAGAATGATGGTTGCCAGAACTGAGGGAAGGGGGAACTGGGGAATTGTTGCTTAACTACTATAAAGTTATTATGAAATGAACACAAGATGAATAATTTCTAGAGGTCTCCTTCACAACAAACTGCCTATAGTTAACAATACAGTATTGTGCACTTAAAAATTTGTTGAGAAGATAGATTTACTGCTCAATGTTATTGCCACAAAGAGAGAGAGAAAGAGAGAGAGACAGAAAGAGAGAGTCTTGTTGCTAACTTCCTGAATACCAGAACCCTGACCTGGTGACTCCCAACCTCTTAGGTTGGAGAGAGGTAACCAAAGGCAACCAAAAGTCATTATCCATTTCCCCCCGATGATATTTTATGTTCAAGCTAAGTGCCTCCCACTTTAAAATAATACTCTCTAATTTGAGGGCTGATAGTGACATTGGCCATCCCATTGCTTAAAATCTGCCCAAACACAACCATTATCAGTGAAAGGTAGAACAGAGAGAAAATGATATAGGCAGCTGAATGGCTAATGGGGAGGACATTGTGGCTCAAAAAACCAAGTGCATCTCCACAGGCAATCAGCCAATCTAGGAAAACATTGGGCCCACACCCTCACCAGAGCACTAATGTAGTCCTTCTCGGAATCAGTAATAGCCCAGCACTAATAGCCACAGAAAGGACCATACTGTCTCCCCAATCATTAATTCCCAGAAAAAGTACTGCACTGAACTCATTACTGCTTTAACACACTCATCAGATGAAATGTACAAGTTAACCTCCTCAGAGGAAGGCAGTAATCTGAGCACATGAACTCAGCTCTTTCCCCCACCTCCACTCCAGAAACCATCTCTCTGGCAGCAACTGTCAATGCCTGGACCCACCTGATGACATCTCTGTCCATACAACCAGGTTATCTGCTGCCCACTTGCTCAGGGACTCAGTTAGCTGAAAGGGAAATAGGCCAGACACAGGGGGAAGAAAGGAATTGGTACAAAGATGCTGCTGCTGCTTCTGGTGCTGCTACTGCTGAGGATGGTTTTTAATAACACCAGCCAATAACCATTTGTGGATTGCACGTACTATGTCAGGTTCCATGGAGGAATTTTAAAACATATGATCTCATTTAATCCTGACAAAAATATTATCATTAACCTCTTTCAGCAGATGAAGAAGCAGAGTTAAGGAAAATAAATAAACTGCCTAAGATCACAGAGCTAATAAAGTAGTTCAGCCAAAATTACAATGCAAATTTCTGACCCCAAGTCTAGGCTTCTTTCCACCAGACCATGGCTATCAACAATTTGCCCTATATAGTGTGTGGGGGGACTATTCTATATCAAGCAACACAGTAGGGTAATAATTATAGCTCCCATTGTGTAAGTGCTTCCCAGGCTTAAGGCAGCTTGTACTCCGACCTCAAGGGTCTCCCTCAGCTGATGCATTGGATCCTTAAATGGTGCCACCAGGGAGATAGCAAATCTCTTAGAAATATCATGACCCCTAACACCCCTGTCCTCTATTTTCTTCCTAGAAACTGTCTCTCTGCTTCTCTGTCAAATTAATTTCTCTCTATCTGGAGCTACCCTGGCAACTGCAGTGGAAAAAGGAGTACAATGGAGCATGGCAGAGGATGGGTAGGTAGAAGAGGTATAATTTGGCGAAACTGAAAGTGTTTACTTTGTTTTGGGAAGCTAGGCTGTTTGCAGAGTTCGCCACAGCCCCAGTGGCTCCCCAATCATGAAACTTAGTCGGCTATATAGATTTCTTTTCCCAGCAGACCATAAGCTTTTTAGAACACAAGGGGCCTCTCTTTATCTTCTTTGTGACCTCAGCATGCAGCATAGACATGACACATAATAAGTGATTGAACAAGTACATGGCCAGCTGGCTGGCTGCTACCTTGCCTTCTTTGTTGCTTTAGATCATTCACTCAGCAGAGGTAGTTTGGGAAAGCAGACTGGAATGTCACTGAAGAACAGGCATCATGAATGGGTAACACAGAAACAGTCTAGGCTCAAACTTCTGTTTATAAAAAGCCCACTATGCAGACTTTCCATCCAATCACAATAACCTGTCCCAGGTAGACTGGAGCAAGTACTACCCTATTACAGCAATCCTTTCTACAGGCAGCCTGAACGGCCATATTCCCATGTTTGGCAGCCTTTCATCCAGGACAGCTGGGTCCATCACTGGCCCTTGTATTAGGAATTCCTAGCCTGGGTGGGCAGAGCTTTCAGAGGAGAAGGCAGATGTTTGAATAATCTCACCAAGGTCCAGAGTCAGATGAGATAAGGACAGTCCTGGAGGTGAAGTTGCTGAGTATCTTGGAACATACAACTTTTTCTTAACAAGCTGGGCAGATTGCTCCTTTCCACTTCTCTGTACCATAAAGGAGGTTCCCAATAAGACCTGTGAAAAGAAAGAATTTGTAGGATAATAATTAGGTCTGGGAATTGGGTGGTTGGATGACAGTGCAACAAAAATTTCATTTTCAACTCTATAGATGTCACAAAAGTCGTATATATTTCTACATCAATGTCAGGAAGAAATTTTGGTGTCTTTTCTACTCTCTGTCCTCTAAAAGCTATAACACTCTAATGCACAGTAAAAATAAAGGCACAATTGACAACAGTCTGTAATTAAGTACTAAATTATCTGGCACAGGCCCTAAGTGCTGCAGAAATCCAAAGGAGGGGCAATCAATGAAGGCTGAGTAATGTGTGGGCAATTGGAGCTCTGATGTCTGAGAATCTATGACACTCAGCACAGATTTCCTGGAGGAGGTGGGACTGGCAGTGGACATTAAAGTATGGGGAAGATTGGGCTTGGGGGAGGAGAGGCTTAAAACAGAAGGAATTGTAGAGCAAAGGCAAGGAGGCAAATGGACATGAGGTCCAACAGGCAGAAGTATGGCTCCAACAGAAGTGGGGTGGTGTTGGTGGGGGGAATCGGGATGGTCATATGTCTGGTTACTGGGGCAGGGGAGCCATGGAATCCAGGCTCTATGATTCTTGGCTATTAGGCTTTTGGAAAACTAGCCAGCAACTACAGAAAGGTGAATCTAGACTCCAAAAAAAAAAAAAAAAAAAAAACTCTTTCAAAGGTAAATTTCCTAAAGAATCTGTAAAATGGCTCCTCATGGGAGTCATTCGAAGAGCTCTCATCTCTGTATAGGCAAAGTCTCATTTAATGCTCCCAAAAACCCTGTAGGGGAAGGGGTGTTAAGGAACCATGTACTCCAATCAGACATGGGCTGATGGGGACAGCGGAGTAGGTTGGAAGGTCACTTCCTCTCTAGACTCCAATGCAAACACTCTGGGATGGGGCAGAGATAGCAGATGCCAAAATTTACTTCCTGGAATCTAGAAGCATCTTGCACCCAGAATTTTTCTTTTTGGTCATTCCCAGCAAATATGTACCCACTTAACAAAGACAATACTACTATCATTAATTGTGTGTCTACGCCATGCTAAGTACTTTATTTTTTAATTTAAATCCAGTTTATTTGACATATAGTATATTATTAGTTTCAGGGGTAGAATTTAGTGATTCGTTAGTCACATATAATGCCCAGTGCTCATAATATCAAGTGATCTCCTTAATGCCCATCACCCAGTTGCTCCACCACCCCACCCACCTCCTCTCTAGCAACCCTCAATTTGTTCTTTAGAGTTAAGCATCTCTTATGGCTTGCCTTCCCTCTCTGTTTTCATCTTATTTTATTTTTCCTTCCCTTCCCCTGTGTTCATCTGTTTTGTTTCTTAAATTCCACATATGGGTGAAAACATATGGTATTTGTCTTTCTCTGACTGACTTATTTTGCTAAACATAGTACCCTCTAGTTCTATCCACATTGTTGCAAATGGCAAGATTTCATTCTTTTTGATGGCTGAGGAATATTCATATATATATATATATATATATATATATATATATATATATATATTTCTTTTCCATTCATCTGTTGATGGACACCTGGGCTCTTTCTATAGTTTGGCTGTTGTAGACATTGCTGCTATAAACAGTGAGGGTATGTGCTATGGTGAGTGCTGTAAATTGTGTAAGACTGATGAATCATAGACCTGTACTCCTGAAACAAATAATACATTATATGTTAACTTTTTTAATTAAAAAAAAAACTCATTTTTTTAGTTCTTTCCAAATTTCCTCTTGTGATTAAGTTCAAGTTTCAAAGCATCATGCTCTGAAAGTATGAAGGGAATGATCCCAATCTTTTGGTACTGTTAGAGACCTGATTTGTGACCCAGTATGTGATCTATTCTGGAATGTGTTCCATGTGCACTTGAGAAGAATGTGTACTCTCTTGCTTTAGGATGAAGTGCTCTGAATATATCTGTTAAGTCCATCTGGTCCAGTGTGTTATTCAAAGCCCTTATTTCCTTGTTGATCAGCTTAGGTGATCCATCCATTGCAGTGAGTGGGGTACTAATGTCCCCTACGATTATTGTATTATTATCAATGAGTTTCTTTAAGTATGTTATTGATTGGTTTCTATATTTCACTGTTCCCAAGGTAGGGGCATAAATATTTACAATTTCTTGGAAGAAACTTTCCAAGGCCCTTTTGTCCAACTTCTTTATCATAGTTGGATACAAGGCCCAGAGAAGGTATATGTCCTAGTGGAGCCACAGAGCAGTTCAGGGCTGAGTCCCTGGCTACTTGCCCGCTCCTCTTCCTCTGTAACTCTTGCCTATTTGACCAGTAATGAATGTGAGCCAATTGGGTTGGAAGATGCTTTTGGAAGTACTGTTCAAATGGCTAAGAGCTCCCCTTGCCTCCATGCTGTTGTATCTCTTGTGGCAATCACAAGAATAAATATCACATCCATAAGAAAGAGAACCACATAATTGTTATAGCCATACTTGGGGCATGCTATGTTCAAACTGATGGCTGGCTCCAGTGATGAGAGGCTCAATGTGATTCTGCAGGCAGTATGTGGCCAGTTATGAAATAGATTAAGTAAGTACTCAAAGACAGGAAGGAAAGTGGGAAGAAAAGTGGAAGGTGAATTTACTGCTGGTGCTTAAGGGCCAAGAAATGGTGAGGTGGAGGGAAGCTAACCTGGAGGATGCAGCCCTCAGTGGGCTCCAGACCACTCAATCTGACCTTGATCACAGGGCATAAAGTAAGAGTACAGTTGGGGCTACCCTGCATGTATAATTTCCTTCTCTGATTTCCAGAGGAGTCAATGAAGTTGTTTTATTATTATTATTATTATTATTATTATTACATCATTATTATTATCACTATTATTATATTGCTCTTTCATTACTTTTATCCCCACTTTGGTTGGCAGGTACCCAGTCCTGGCTCATACCCAGGGACAAATGGGGCACTGGAAAAAGTACAGGACTCTGCACACCAACTTAGCTTTGAGGCTCTACCTCCTACCAGCTGGACTAGATGACTTGAGTGAATTCCCAACCTTTCTGAATCTCAGTTTCCAACCTGCAGAATGGGGAACCCAAACTCTACTTCATATTGCTCTTAAGAGGAGCATACCATAAGCTTACATGATGAAGCACTCTGATCACTGCACAGTGCTCTCCCTCTCTGTGTGGAGATTACTGAGAGAGTGCCTATTAGAAAGCAGGCTTCCAGGGGGTCATGCCACTTGTTTGCCTGCAAGAGAAAACTCTTGACACAGTCACCAGCACATTCAAAAGGGAAATCTGAGAAGACTAATTTTCTATTTTTTCTTCTTGCACAAAAGACTGTGCATTGTTTTCCAGAACTCAATGCCAGCCGGCTGTTGTCACTACAACATTAGGGAGTGACGGATCTTGAGACCACTATCAGAGCTCATGAACCATTAAATGAAACTGAAACATGCATCAAGCTCTGAACTTTCGGCCAGGGAGAAGAGACAGGGGAAAGTTCGGAAGTTACTTAGACAGCCTCCCACCTCTGACAATATACAGTTCATCTCTATGCCAAGGCCAAATGGCCATCAGCTATAAGCAGTGGTATAGGAAAAATTTTTGTTGGGGACCAGAATCTCAACTAACCCCCACCCAGAGGTGGAATATTGCAGAAAAAGAGCACAGGCTCTAGAACCAGGCAGGCCTGTGTTCCTGTCCCAGCCCTGCCACTTAAAATCTGTGGCACTTTGCACAAGTTCCTTCCCTTCTCTGGGCAGAGGTTTATCCAGTCACCTTAAAGCCCATCTGTGGCCTTGATTTTTATTCTATTTCCTATCCTCCAGATACTTACTAGAGACTGCTATATGGACCAACCCCCAAACATAAACCTTTTTCAAAACAAAGTCTTGTTTCTCCTCTTTTGCACGTGCATCCATCAAGCTACCTTCATGTGTATCCATAAACTGTTGTCCTGATCCTGTACATTCTCACCTACTCAAAGACATCACTCCAGTAATTTCCTCCCCTATCTGCACTATAAAATTTTTTTCTACTAGATCATCTCTGTCAACATGCAAACATGTCATACATTTTCCATCTTTAAAATACCCAGACCTTGGGCGTCTGGGTGGCTCAGTTGGCTAAACATCTACCTTTGGCTCAGGTCATGATCCCAGGGTTCTGGGATCGGGCCCCACATCAGGCTCCCCACTCAGCAGGAGGGGAAGTCTGCTTCTCCCTTTCCCTTTGCCCCTCCACCCTGCTTGTGCTTTCTCTATTTCTCAAATAAACAAAGTCTTTTTTAAAATTAAAAAAAATAATAAAATACCCAAACCTTGAGATTCATTCTCTTCCAACTACCACTTTATTTAACCCATACAGAGCCAAACACCTACGAAATTTGTTCTATTTTCTGACTCCTCTTCTTTGTTTCACATTCTCTCAGTCCTATTGGCTTCTGATCAACCACTTCACTGAAATAGTTCTTATCAAATCACCCAAGTTCTACATATTGCCAAAGCACATGATCATTTCTGTCCTCATTGTTCTAGACTTTTCAAGAGCATTTGACATATTAATTACTCTTTTTATTCTTAAAATACTCTTTTCCATGAATTAAAGCTAGAATTATACTCACCTAGTTTTCACCCCACTTGTAACTCCTTCCTCCAAATCTCCTTTCCTAGAGCTTCTTCCTCTTCTTGAGCTCTGAATGTTGAAGTGCCCTAGATATCCATCTTTGACCTTCTCTAGTTCATCTACATTCCTTCTCTAGGTGATCACTTGGTTTGCAATACAATTCCCAAATTCATTCATGACCTCTACCTTAAGTACCAGAATCATATATCAAGATACCTACTTGTCATGTCTATGTGGAAATATAGTATCATCTTAGATGCAACACATACAAAATGTAATTCTTAATAAGCCAGTTCCTGCCATTACCAAGTCTACTTCTCCCAAAATTTCTTCCCATCTTAGTAAAGGACACCATTATCTACTCATTTGCTCAGGCCTCTCTCAAATTTGACTCCTCTCTTTTCATCACCACACACATCCTATCCATTGACAAGTGTTACCAGCAATATCTTCAACATTTCACATTCAACCACTTCCCACTACCTCTATTGCCATTAGTGTGGCTCAAGCCACCATCATCTTGCCCTGGTTTATTGCGGTATATCTTCTTTCTGATTTCCATACTTCTACTCTGTTCTCTCTCCAATCTGTCCTCAATACAGCATCAGAAGGATCCTATTAAAACAAAAATCAGATCATTCATTTCTCTGTGCAAAACTCTCCAGTGCTTTCATAGTTCCAAGAATAAAATTTAAACTCTAAACATGGCTTAGAGGGCCTGTTGATCTGGCTTCTATCTACATCACTCTCTGACATCAATATCTTAACACTCTCCCCCACCCTGCTTCATACCTTCCAGCCACTCTGGTATACTTGCTCCTCAAACACACCAAGCTTTGGTGTGTTCTCACCATAGAGCCTTTTCATTTGCTCTTTCCTCTACCTAGAGATCTGGAAAACTTTTATTAAAATCTTTGAGTGCCTGGATCCTTCTTATTCAGCTTTCATTGTAAATACTACCTGTTCATAAAGGCCATCTCCAGTCACCTTGATATAGATCTTCAGTCCCAGTTACTCTTTACTTCATTAACCTATTTTAACTTCTCCATAATATTGATCAGCACCTAAAGTGATGTCAGTTATTTATTTATTTATCATTATCTGTCCTAGTAGAATCATGCTTCCATGGAAGGAAGGACCTGGTCTTTACTGTTCAACTTTATCCCAATAAAGCAGTTCTGTCATAGAGTGATCATTCAATAAATATTTATTTAATGAACAAATGAATGATTTCCCTATCTCCAGGTTTCCTCATATAATCCTTTCTCTACACCAGAGCTAGAGCAATCAGGCTTGCAATCGTGAAATAAATAAGTCATGGGGATAAAAGGTACAGCATAGGGAATACAGTTAATTATATTATAATAGTGCTGTATGGTGACAGATGGTAGCTACACTTGTGGTGAGCATAGCATAACATATAGACTTGTGGAATCACTATGTTATGCACCTGAAACTAATAAAACATTGTGTGTTTACTATACTTCAATTCAAAAAAATAAATTACATCATGTCATTTCCCTGCTTAAAATCCTTTAATAGCTTCCCATTGCATTTTGAATAAACAAATAAAACCGTAAGTCTTTACCATGGCCTATAATAGTCACCATGACCTGGCTAGCCCTTGCTCACATCTCAAACCACATCTCTTTCCATTCTACCCCTAGCCCACTGTGCTTCAGTCCTATTAGCCTTCGATCAACTCCCCAAATTTATTGTGAACTTTCCTACCTCTGGATATTTGCTTTGCTGATATCTCTGTCTCCAGTGCTCTTCCTCCATCCTTCAGGCCACCATCCACCAATAGTACAGTCACTGCTCTTGGAGCACCAAGATAAGAATCATTTCCTACTGGACTTGCTGGAGGAGACAAGAAGCTCTGCTGGCCTACAAACTGACATTTTCAGGCTTTACATATACATATGGTGCCACCATACTCCAAAGTCACATATCAGAAACAAAAGAGGCTCAGGTCTCTATTCCCTTCTCAGCATAGTTTTAAAATAAACTATCTACTGGGGTTGACCATTCCCTCTCCCCACACATCCAGTCCTTCATCCTGTCCAATCTGTTCACAGGCTCCATTTCTTACTCTGCTGAACTTGAGCATTACCAATGACTTCCACATTATTAAATCCACTCGACACTGATCTATACTCATCTTGCTTGACCTTTCAGGAACATTGGAAAAGGAAATCATAAACCTGTATGATTTCCTTCACATCCCTCTGGATATTCATTGTCTCCTTTGTTGGCTCTTCCTTCTCTACTCTACTTAAGCCTTTATCTGTAGTTCATACTTCAGAACTATATATCCAACTATTGCACATTTCCTCATAGATGTACCAGTAGCAATTCAAATGTCTCATGTCTAAAACTAAACCCTGATCTTCTTCTCAAGGCTTTTCCACCTGGACTTCTGCAACTGCCTGCTCCCTGGTCTCCTTAATTCTACTTTTATTGCTCTCTTGTCCTCTTTCCACTGCAGGAAGACAGATCTTCTGAAAGCATTAAGTCAGACCATGGCCCTTCCCTCCTTAAGCCCCTCATCATGCCTTCTCCATTGTTTCTGAAATCAATTTTAAGCTCCTGAGCTTAACATTAAAAGTCCCTGCCCCAGGCAACCTCAACCTGTCTCCCTCCCATTTAAGATTTCAATCCCACCAGAGCACTTGCTATTCCCCAAATCCTGTGTTTTCCTTCCTGTCTTTCTGCTTTTGCTTATGCTGTTCCTTCTGCTTGGGATAGACTTGCCTTTTTCTCTCTGTATGGCATACTACTACTCATTTTTCTTTTCCCAGTTGAAGCATCAGCTGCTGTAAGATTTCTCTGTCTCCACATTCCCCTCCCTGTGTTGCTACTGGGTCTGGATTATAGGCTATTCAGGGGCACCTGGGTGGCTCAGTGGGTTAAAGCTTCTGCCTTCGGCTCAGGTCATGATCCCAGGGTCCTGGAATCAAGCCCCACATTGGGCTCTCTGCTTGCAGGGAGCCTGCTTCCTCCTTTCTCTCTCTCTCTGCCTGCCTCTCTGCCTACTTATGATCTCTGTCTGTCAAATAAATAAATAAAATTTAAAAAAAAAAAGAATGGATTATGGGCTATTCCTCTGGATCTCCACAGCCTCCTGTGTTTCTTTATCATTCATTCTTACTACAAAGTATGCAATCATATCTCAATCCATCTGTTCCCAGAACCATGGGGTCCTCAAAACCAAGAACCTTATCTGAGTTGCTTATCATCACTCCCCCCAGCCCCTGTGTACAGGAGGCACACACAAGATCAGTTTCCTATTTCTTCCTACCTGTCCTCACTGCCCCAGTCTATGCACAGTCCTACTTACAGTTTTCCTCCCCTTACATATATTAGAATTTTGTTGTCAAATTTGTTCAATTCCAAAGTCATCATATTTTTTCTTTCTGATATTGTTTTATGTTGTCTTTTGTTTTGCTTTATATTCATAGTACCATGGCTGCTAGTCCTTGGAGGCTGAATCCAAATCCCATGGGTGTCTGTCACCAGTCAGCCACAGAGCAGCCTCTACTTGTAGATGTCTGGAAAGACGGTCCAGGGAGAAAGCCAGATGGAGATGGGCCCAGCAGCAGAGCCATAGTCATGGCTGTTGTACTTGCATAGCACTTTGCAGTGTACAGAATGTTTCCCCCATCTTCCTGCCACAGAATCCTCTCTCCACTCAGTGATGTAGAGAAGCCAGAGGATCCCATTATCTTAACTTAACAAATATGGAAGCTAAGACATTAAGAAAGTGGAAAGGTCATGAATGTCTTTCAAAAGAATGCTGCTCCCTGGACAGAGAGTCAGGAGTGACTGCCAGGGCAAACCTTGACTGCTCATGAAAGTTCCAAGTTGGCACCTAATAGTTAGACCCTGTAGGTGGACAATGCAACTGAGAAAATGCTGAGATATCAGTGTAGGAGATGAGATGGGCCATTTTCATGCAGGTGCCATTATCCAAATTCTCAGGATGGTGATGGGAATAGGTTGAGTGTGATGGGTGGAAGGGGTGCACAAGTTGAAATCACAAAAAGTAGTAGCCCCAGAGTCCACAGGGGCTTGGGAGTAAATATAGCAGCTGGATTATCACCCAGACCCATCTTAGAGGAAAAGAAAAAGAACCCTGAAATGTGGCCCATTGGAGCAAATGGCAGACCCAGGCAGTATGCTGCCCACATAGGCATACCCCAAAGTAATCCCACAAGGAGATGACCATTAGAAGGTTCCTAAGGACTCAGAAAATATTTGCCTGACTGGCTTACTAGGTAACATTGTGTTGGTCCCTTCTCTTGGGGATTCAGAGTCCCCATAGGTACACAGAGACTTCACATTCTCTGTCATATGGGGTTATTTTGGTTCATGCTCTCATCTTCCATGAATCTGGTCCCTGACCCAGAGCCTGAACTGAGACAATGGCCAGTAGTAAGGAGCTACTGGTATCTGCCATTCTAAAAAGAAGTATACTTTGCATGAGACTGAGCAAGGTGTCATTCACAGAAACCTTGATTTAAGGCTATTTCAATAAGCCCCAATTCATCATCACTAGCCATCAGGGAGATTCAAATTAAAACCACATTGAAATACCATCTTACACCAGTTAGAGTGGCCAATATTAGCAAGACAG
The DNA here is from genome assembly GCF_002288905.1 of Enhydra lutris kenyoni. Taxonomy (NCBI): domain Eukaryota; kingdom Metazoa; phylum Chordata; class Mammalia; order Carnivora; family Mustelidae; genus Enhydra; species Enhydra lutris. Next base: position 1,612,410 of record NW_019154180.1, on the reverse strand, counting down.
GAAACAACGTGTGTTGGAGAGGATGTGGAGAAAGGGGAACCCTCTTACACTGTTGGTGGGAATGCAAGTTGGTGCAGCCACTTTGGAGAACAGTGTGGAGATTCCTCAAGAAATTAAAAATAGAGCTTCCCTATGACCCTGCAATTGCACTACTAGGTATTTACCCCAAATACACAGATGTAGTGAAAAGACGGGCCATCTGTACCCCAATGTTCATAGCAACAATGGCCACGGTCACCAAACTGTGGAAAGAACCAAGATGCCCTTCAACGGACGAATGCATAAGGAAGATGTGGTCCATATACACTATGGAGTATTATGCCTCCATCAGAAAGGATGAATACCCAACTTTTGTAGCAACATGGACGGGACTGGAAGAGATTATGCTGAGTGAAATAAGTCAAGCAGAGAGAGTCAATTATCATACGGTTTCACTTATTTGTGGAGCATAACAAATAGCATGGAGGACAAGGGGAGATGGAGAGGAGAAGGGAGTTGAGGGAAATTGGAGGGGGAGGTGAACCATGAGAGACTATGGACTCTGAAAAACAACCTGAGGGTTTTTTTTTTTTTTTATTTGTTTGACAGACAGATTACAAGTAGGCAGAGAGGCAGGCAGAGAGAGAGAGAGGAGGAAGCATGCTCCCTGCAGAGCAGGGAGCCCAATGCGGGGCTCAATCCCAGGACCCTGGGACCATGACCGCAGCTGAAGGCAGAGGCTTTAACCCACTGAGCCACCCAGGTGCCCACAACCTGAGGGTTTTGAAGGGGCGAGGGGGTGGGAGGTATGGGTGGTGGGTATTTGGGAGGGCACATATTGCATGGAGCACTGGGTGTGGTGCAAAAACAATGGATTCTGTTACGCTGAAAAGAAATTAAAAAAAAATAAGCTCCAATTCATCATCTTGAAGGCATTTGAAGAAAAGATAAGTGGCATTTTCTAAATGCCATTATGTAATCAAGCCTTTTGCAGCCAGCCCGGCAGGTCCACATGCCCACATGTGTGCCCTGACTACTATATCTCATATCTCACTGAGTGTGCTGGTACCCTTGATAGACAGCCCTGGTCATATGGGGTCTGGGGCCAATGATACAGGGAAAAGATTGGGAGCCCCAGCCATGAGACAGACCTTGTGTCAGGCACTCTGTGAAAAGCTGCAGAAAATTTCATAGTAGGGAAGCCCTACCTGCCCCAGGGTCACTCCTGTTTCTTGGGGCCTATTCACTGTGTTCCCTTTTTCTGCAAGTCAGGGGCCCAAGGCAGCCTTTCAGGAGTGCCATTATCCCTGGGGTGTAGTGCTCAAGTCAGAGACCTAGCTGTTAGACTGCATAGGAGTAAGTCCCACTTTCAATACTTCTTTACTCTTTGACCCTGGGAAAATTAGCTGTCCACCTTGTCCCTCAGTTTTTACATATTTTAAATAAAGGTAATAATAGCCCATTAACTTCCTAGCAGAAGGGTAAAAATTAAATGCTATAATGTTTACATAGCTCTGAGTACAGTGCCTGGAATGTAGCAAGCTCTATATGGTATTATGGTTCTTGCAATTTTCACAGCATTACAAATAGGAGTAGCAAATGTGGCAGCTGGAAAACAAACTAGGGATTCTCCTAGATCATGAGGTCTGGAAAAAGCAGAGCAGGGTCTGGGAACTGGAGGCTTGGCTTCACATCTTGGCTTTACTATTCACTGGCAGTAGGACTTCAGGGAAGTCTGGCACCATCATGAGCCTGTTTCCCATCTCTAAAAGGAATAAAGACTCTCCAGATCGTGGGGTTGTTCCAGAAGCTGATAAAGAAACAGATAAAATACTGCTTTGTACCTGGCCACACGCATTTTGGTACCATGTGGACCAATGAGTCTTAATGTGGTCCCTAGAACAGCAACATCAGCACCACATAGGGACATGTTATAAACACCACACCTAGTGAAACAGAAACTACAGGTGGTGGGCCCAGTAATCTGTTTTAACAAGCCTTACAGGAAATTCTGATGCATAAAAGAACTTAAGAACCATGGTTCTAATCCAACCTACAGTGAAAAGGAAATGAAGGGTCAGAGCAATGTAAGCGTTGTATACTCAGAAGACACAGGTCTTGTGAGTTAGTGGCCCCAAAGTGTACCCATGAGAGCAAGGTCTCTTGCCTCTCTGGTAGTTCTCTTGCTAGGACACCAGTCTGAGCAGTGTCTAAGATCCCTTTTCTTGTGGGCACGGCACAGATGGTGTCCAAGCAAGAATACAGCCTGAGAAGCAAGAGACCTTGTTCTCACAGGTACATTACTGCACACTTCTCTAAGACATAGCATCTCTTTCAGCCATGAGACTAGCACCCAGAAATGCTCTATTTCCACATCGTTAAGAAGCAAGCTTCATGACCTGGTGTCAGCATGGACATTTTGGGATAGCTGCCTAGGAGAATGTGTCTTAAGCCCTTGCAGTTCTCCCAGGGTGGAGGTCAGCCGCAATGAGTCTCAAGCCTCTTTTCCCAGTCCTGGAGTAGGAAACAGTTAAGTTGGGTAGCAGTGGCCAACCTGTTTGTTAGTTAGCTAATGTCTGCAGCATACTGGAGAATAAGAAATGGCTCAAGTGTGGAATCTCACATTTACCCTGTAACTCTTAAAACTAGCTGTCTTCCTGGTGGGTTCTTGTCCTATAATTTCTGCCCTTCCCTGACTGTCCCAAGCCAAACCTCTTCCTCTCCATAGTAATAAAGGTCAGTAAGGTGTGGGAGGGAGTCCCCAGATCCTTAGCAGCTGAGGGACTGCCTGGCACTCTTGGTCCCCTGCTGTGGGAAGGCAGAGGCAGCCCCCATCCCCACAAGCAATAGCTCTGCTTCAGCAGGCGCACAAGCATGACATAGCCCTGCTTCCTGAGCCCACATGAGGAATTGCTGTCTTCCACTTCAGGCAGGTCACCACTCATTTTCCCCACAGACCAACTGCAAGAGTTTCAGTGGTATGTGGGGGCTTCTCCCCCCTCTCCCTCCCCAGCCACCTCAGCATGAAGCTCTCCATCAGAAGGTGATTAGATTTGGGGAGGGTTATTTTTTTTTTCCAGACAATTGTTTCTTAATTCTTTTAGTTTCATTCCCTTTAAAGATTACAAGCAACAACCAGTACTTGATAAATGATGAAGAACATTAGTAATTAATTGAGTTTTCAAGTGGTGCTGCTTTCATGACAATTAAAAAATTATCTATTTATCTATCTATCATCTATCATCTACCTATATGCATATGTGAAGTTTGGGAGTACATTATCCATGGAGGCAGCCTAAGTGGGCTGTAATTTAAAACCTGAGGAAGCAGAGACCCTTCCAAACTGTGCCTGAGACCACTGCTTAGGGATCAGGAAGCCTAGAAAATTAAATAATTTCCTCAAAGATGAGGGAAAAAAATGTATCCATTTGTTCTTTTCTTAGTCACTGAATTATGCATTCACTTGCTCAAGAAATTTGTTACCTTAGTCACTTATTCATTCACCCCATCATTCATTCATTCAGTGGCTTGGTTATTCTCTCCACTTTTTCTTTTTCACTCACTCACTAGCTCATATACTAATAGGATTATTCCTTCTCTCTCTCCCTCACTCACTTCCTCACTTATATACTCTTCCACCCATCTTTTCTGTTCTATAATACCCATAGTTCCATGATAGCTTAGGCCTTTAGCTGACATTATAGATTTTCTTCAAACATACCTTAATATGCAAAGATAATAATGAGCTTTCATAGTATTAGCTGATTTGTCCCATACTCTTTTCATTCAGTCATACTGCTTGAGAGCTTACCTTGTGCAGGGGACAGAGAGATACAGATGCCATTGACCATGCCCTCACCTGGTTTACAGTCTATTTGAAGAGATAAGTGTTTTCACAAATGCTTATGTTTGATACAAGAATCCAAAAAGGAATCACTTGATTGAAAGACTGCATGCAGGCTTCCATTTACTGAACTTTCCTGGGCATCTATTGTGAATCAGGCCTTGTGAATACAGGGAGGACTTAGACGTGTTTCTACCTTCATAGAGTTCAATATCCAATGGTGAAGAAAAACATAGGACTAGACAAGTGGTATAAAATATGAGTAAGCTAGCTGAGTTGCTGGGAGACACAGAAATACAAAAATCATGTACTGATGAACTCTGTTTAGTGAAAGCTTAAGAAAGAGTCAACATTAGCTCTAGGCCTTAAATGAGGGGTAGGATTTTATTAGACAAATATTGATGAAAGGGAAGTGCTTAAGGCATATGCATGAATCATGAGTAGAAAATTCAAGGTACATGGCGTGCCTGGGTGGCTCAGTGGGTTAAAGCCTCTGCTTTCAGCTCAGGTCATGATCCTGGGGTCCTGGGATCGAGCACTGCATCAAGTTTTCTGCTCAGCAGGGGGCTTGCTTCCCTTCCTCTCTCTCTGCCTGCCTCTCTGCCTACTTGTGATCTCTGTCTGTCAAATAAATAAATAAAATATTTTTTTAAAAAAGAAAGAAAACTCAAGGTATGTTTGCAGAATAATTCATCTTATTTTTCTATAACAAGGGTATGTAGAAGAAAGTTGGTAGAAATAAGGCTTACCCCTCAAGCAAAGGATTGAGAAACAGTTGGGGTTTGATCCTAGAATAAGAGGAGCCATAGATGGTTTTTGAGCAGATCTATGCTTTGATAGGGTCTAGGCTCAAGGGATGATTTGGAAAAGAGATCGGAGACTTTAGTTGAAAAAGAGATCCTTGAAAAAGCCAGAGGATCCTGATGGACTGAAGTAGGAAAGTAGGAAGAGAAATGCAGAGGCAAAAATGAATGTGAGTGTCGTGGAAGAGGATAAATCAACAAAACTGAATATAAAGGATGAAGGTGAAACAGTCAGATGCTTCAGGGGTTTTTAGAATGGAAGACCAAGAGGAAGATGGTGGTGCCCCTACAAAAACCAAGAATAAACTGAGAACAAAGCAGGGAAAGTGATGAACTTGGTGGTGGATATATTCAGGAAACTGAGCAACAGCCAGAAGGAATTGTTCATTAATGCAATTGGACTATAGGTCCAGAAAAGAGGAGGGAAGCCTGAATTAGAAATAGATACTTGTGTCATGCTGATTATCATCTTGATCAGAAATCCCTAACCCTGGGTAATAAGTAGACTTCTAGGAGCCTGTAAGGTGTATTTTGCAGGTAGAATTGACAAATATTGGTAATGGATTAGATATTAGTGGGGCAGGAGTCTGCCAAATTTCTGCCAGGAAATCTGATTGGATAAGTGATGTCATATATCAAGATGGGAAATAATAAGAGTAAGACAAGGCTGGGGATAGGGGTAGCAAGAGAACATGAATTAAGTGTTAACATGATGAGTTTGGGGGTGCCTGTAAGCTGTCTAGTTGGAGTTTTCTACTAAGCATTGACCTTATGGGTCTGGAGATTAGGGAAAGATCTGAGGTGAAGATTGATTTGGGGAGGCAGAGGAGTAGATAAACTCATCCAGAAGGTGTGGAAAGTGAAAAGAGGAGAAGGATTAAGAAGTGATAAAGAGAGAAGAGTCAAGAATAAATTCCAAATTTCTGGCTTGAGTGCAGAGATGGATAATGATGCTTATTCCTGAAATAGAAAACACTTGGGAGATTTTGAGAACGGGGATAAGAATATGGTAAGTTAAATCTGACCCAGATAAGATTAAAGGTGCTTGTGGAATATGCAAGTGGAAATTCTCGAGTGTCCCCATATGTGAGTCTGGAGCTTAGGAGGCAGGATAGGCCTCAGACATATTCTTGAGTTTACCACATAGATAACAAAGGTTCTCTTACTTAACTATCTCCTGTTGTTTTCATTCATTCATTCACATTAACTCTGCACCACCTTATGTGCAGGATTAACTGGTTTTTGCTTGCCTGATGTGCTGGAAGAAGAAGTATGCGACTTGTCTCTCAGCATAATCATACCTGTGAAAAGAGAGCTACAATTAGAACTGAGCCAGGTTTGCTTATCTAATGAGGGCACAGTCAGCTCTCCTGCTCTCCCACCTTAGACCTGAGGTGAAAGTTTTTTGAAATCCTTCTCTCTGAATTACATGGACTGCTGCTCTAATTGCATTTAGGAAAAGTTATTTGTGTTCAATCCTGAAGTTCCTTTGCTCCTTCCTTCCTCTGATCATTTGAGGATTGTTAGTAGCAAATGGCAGAGGCTCTCCAGTGCTATTGTCTGATAGGTCCCACGCTGCCCTTCAGGCTGCCCCCTAACCCTTGGCTTAGTTATATCTTTCTTTGCTCAGGATCCAAGTTTCTTACACCATTCCCTATCTGGATGGAAACGCAGTCTTCTCATCAGAAGAAATAGTAAGTTGAACAGTCACTGATCTGGAGGCCATTGGAAAAGACCCCAAAAGATAGTTGTCCATCCCAATTGACCCAGGTATCCATTGATACCCAGATCGAAAGTTTATGGTTTCCTCTAATACCAAGTCCTGTCTATGCTGGGTTGTTGGCCTGTGGCTTACCTCATTGTTTGGAAACACTTTAACTTAGGAGAATTAAACATTACCTTCTAAAGGGACATGAAGTGAGAATATCTATGTGAAGAATGGCAGACCAACATTGCCCAACTCTTAAACCTTGAGAAATCTCTTCCCCCATAGTAGTCTCTTATTGTCATTCTGCCAGAAAGACTGTGACCCAAAAGGTTGTTGATCCTTTCCAACTGCCCTAAGAAACATCTTTCACCATATTTCAAGGGGCTGCCTTGGACTTCAGTTTTCTGCCTGAGAAACAGACTCTTCCCTTTGGATGTTGATCGATAGCTGGAACTATAATTCCTGCTGGATATACTTGGCACCTGTACTTGAGGCACAGCTTAGCCAGACAACTAGAGAAAAGAAAAACACACAGACAATAAGAGGTTGGAGGTATTGTTTGATTTCTGTGATTACAATCCTTTTTTCATTTTATGGGGCTTGAAATAGACCCTGAAGGAAAATTGTTGACATGATTCTAATAACTCAGGGAGGACATATGGCAGACAGAATTCTAAATATGTTTCCCTAAGACATCTGTTCCCAGGTTATTAAATTAAATGCTAATCTATATACTGCTGTAAAGGGATTTTGCAGATACAAAATTCCAAATAAGTTGATTTTAATATATGGATATCACCCAGGCTGGTCTAATCTAATCACAGAAGCCCTTGGAAAGCAGAGTTTTCCCTGGCTGGTGGCAGAAGGGGAAGTGAAAGAGATTCAAAGCACAAGAAAGTTTTAATGTACTCTTGCTAGCTTTGAAGACTGAAGGACCCATATGCAAGGAAGAAAGAATGAACTCTAGGAGATGAGAACATTCCTTGACTGACACCCAGCAAAGAAACTGGAACAAACATCCTGAAATTGCAAGGCTATGCAGTGTGCTAGCAACCTGAATGAACTTGGTAGCAGATACTTTCCTGAAGTCCCAGGTTAGAGCCTGGTGTGGCCCACACTTTGATTTGTGAGGTACCAAGAGGAGCACTCAGTTAAGCTTTCCTGGCCCAGGGAAACTATAAGAGAATAAATGGATATTATTTTCAGCTGCTGGGTTTGTGGTAATTTGTTACATAGCCATAGAAAACTAACGCAGGACATTTAACCAATCTCCCAAAAGTATCAATCCTATATCTCAGTTCTCTGTATGCATGAAACCAAAATGTCCCTGTTCCCATCTCCACCCCTGAGCAGAACTTCTCTCATACAACTTCTGTCACTAGCTGAAGTCTCAGTGTGGCCTTCTGGTTGCTGTACTGCTGGGGACAGGCTAATGACTAACTTGACCCACTGGCAAGTGGGACATTTTTCAGGTCTAGGGTGGTAGGAACAATCCCTGCTATTTTCAGAAAGCTGGGTACAAAGCTCTTCCATAGTCATTTTTCACTGGAGCCTTACAGCAACCGCCAATACTACATCATGTCCCCATTTCCCAAATGAAACAATGAGACCAAAAGAGAGAAAATAAGTGGTTAAAGGTCAGAGAGCTAGCATGGGAAAAGCCCCTGCTTTTTTTTTTCCAATTTTTTTTATTAATTTTTTTAATTTTATTTTTTATAAACATATAATATATTTTTATCCCCAGGGGTACAGGTCTGTGAATCGCCAGGTTTACACGCTTCACAGCACTCACCATAGCACATACCCTCCCCAATGTCCATAACCCCACCCCCCCTCCCCACCCCCCTCCCCCCATCAACCCTCAGTTTGT
>NW_019154180.1:1578465-1594206 GCF_002288905.1 Enhydra lutris kenyoni | reverse complement strand
TATGGTGAGTGCTGTGAAGTGTGTAAACCTGGCGATTCACAGACCTGTACCCCTGGGGATAAAAAGATATTATATGTTTATAAAAAATAAAATTAAAAAAATTGTCAAGTATTTATTAATTAATTGCAGAGGCATAATTTGCCCCATGTTGTGCCCGTGCTTTGTAAGACTCTTTGCCACATGGTTCCTGTTATTGTTAATTTTACGTGTCAAATTGACTGGACCACAGGGTGCCCAGATATCTGCTTAAACATTATTTTTGGGTGTGTCTGTGAGGGTTTTTTCAGAAGTGATTAGCATTTAAATAGCTGGACTGAGTAAAGAAGTCACCCTTCCCAATCCACTGAAGATATAGATAGAACAAAAATGTAGAGGAGGGAGAAATTTGCTCTCTCTGTCTGAATACTGAGCTGAGATATAATGGACTTTTCCTGCTCTTAGACTGGGGCTTATACCATTGGCCTTGTGGTTCCCAGGCCTTTGGAACTACAATACTGGCTTTCCTGCCTCTCCAGCTAGCCCATGGCAGGTTATGGGACTTCTCATCCTCCATTAACATGTGAGCCAAGTCCTCATAATTAATAAACAGTAAATAAATATCTCCCATTGATTCTGTTTCTCTGGAGAACGTTGACTAATTCAGTTCTCTCCCTCACTTTATTCAGTTCTTTTCTCAGTAGGGCCTTCTCTGACCACTCTATCTAAAATTTTAATGCCCTCTTAACCGTATTTCATGCTTTGTTTTTTCCCCTATTGCAAGTTATCATGCTGCAATATCCTATACATTTTATTTATTTTTTATTGTCTCTATAACAATAGGGATTTTTGTCTGTTTTGTTGATTATCACCAGCACTCAGTAATTTCCTGACACATAGTAGCTGCTCAATAAGTTTATTGTTTGTTTTAATTTTTATTAATACAGAGCTAAAATGTAATCTAGGTATACATAAAGTCAGACCAATTCTCTTATATGGTCACCATGGCCATTCTGGCTCTCAGTAGGGACAGAGACTCTGTCATGTTTCAGCCATCATATTTCCTGTTCCTTAGAGACAAAGTGACCCCCAAGAATGCAGACAGAGGCTGCTTCTGTCCTAGGCCCTTCATTATCTGAACAAGAACTGACTGCAGTGTCACCTGCTTTCCTTTCTTTGTGGAAAGTAATTTGTCCAGATGATGTATCAGGCCCCAAGAGAAAAGATCTTATCTGCCTAATAAGCTGAGATTCATTTATATCAAAGGGAACAGAAGCAACAAATTTATCCTGATGCTTCTAATTTATTTAAAACTTAAACTGACCCTAATGTAAAAGATGAAATTGTGCCACCTGAAGTGGCTGAGACATATCAAGTGTGGGCCATTTCCCTGTGGCCAAAGCAATCCCTCAATAACTTACTGTAATACCAGTTCCTGTTGGCAGAGCCTTTAGGAGCAGGAGTGGGATCAACCAAGTAGGGAAGCTCAGATCTTCCCAGAAGGATGAGAGAAAAGCAGAGGCTGTCCACTACCCTGAGTCTTCCACTTGGGTAGTCATGACCTACCCTAGACTGTGTATAGGAACCAGAGTTGGGAACCTATCTAGGACATACAAGGCATGGACTAGTGTAGTTTTGCAGCTTCTAAGACAGGGTCTGCAGTGAGAGAGGTACACAGAAGGCTTTGACTAAGGAAAGGTGTAGGATTACATAGGGAGTGACACAGAAGTGCTTCTGGAAAGATATGATGTTGCCTTGCATACTTACATGGTATTAAAACAGCTGACATGTTAAGATTTTTTTTTTTTAGATTTTATTTTTATTATTTATTTGACAGGCAGAGATCACAAGTAGGCAGAAAGAGAGGGGGGGGGGGAGCCGTCTTCCTGCTGAGCAGAGAGCCCAATGCAGGGCTCAATCCCAGGACCCTGGGATCATGACCTGAGCCGAAGGCAGAGGCTTTAACCCACTGAGCAACCCAGGCACCCCTTGTTAAGAATTTTTTAAAGAATGTCACAATGTCCAAACATCAAATAAGCACTCCCAGCCCATAGCTTTACCTAATGTCACATTTCCTACTGGGATACAACCTCATTCTAGCCTTATTCTTGATCTTCAACCCCATAATATACACACATGTATATGCACACAAACACACATACAAATACATACACACACACGGAGAAAGATTGCTATTTCACCTTCTATTCTTGGTCTCATTCCTTGCCTTACCTCACCTGATTCTAACTCCTGCCTTAAGTATCTTTCCATTCACCACTAAATGAAAAGAACAAGTTATTTTCTCCAGCACCAGAAAATGGAAGACCAAGCTGCATTTAGATCTAGTAGAATGTGTTCTGTCACTCCTCAGCTGGAAACTATGTTTGCATAATGTTTTACTTTAAGAGGAGAGAACCAGGGCAGCCCTTTACTTGAAGCAAGTCAGGGTTAGTGAAAAGTAGAACCTAGACAGAAGTAATTCATGCTTCATGCAAGGAATTGGACACAATGTAGATGTTAGACAATATGGGTATGGTTAAGAAAATTATTGTACATCATCTCCAAAGAGTACTTTGCAGCCATTAAAAAATACCATTATGGGGGTGCCTGAGTGGCTCAGTCATTAAGTGTCTGCCTTTGACTTGGGTCATGATCTCAGGGCCCTGGATCGAGCCCCGCATCAGATTCTGCTCAGCTGGGAGTCTGCTCCCCTCTTGTTCTCTTCTCTCTCTCTCTCTCTCTCTCTCTCTCAAATAAATAAATAAAATCTTCAAAAAATGCATCATTATGAAGACAATGTTGCAACTGTCATGCTTACACTTTAATGGTAAATGGAAAAGGCTACATATATGACTGCAATTATAGCAATGTAAAAATACACACATGTGGCCAAGGCCCAGGAGGCAATGTGGGATAGAAAATAAGCTCTTATGAACTACCATGTGGGAATTATGGGCTATGTTTTTCTTTGTAAATTTCCTATAATGTTCTTCAACAGTGTTACAACATTGTTGTTACAGTAAATAATAGTTGAAGAGAACAAAGTCCAGCCTGAAGTTTTCAATCCATTGCAGCTGCCTGGACCAGAACTGTCATAGAAAGGTCTTCCCCACTGTCCATGACACTGTGGAACACAATCTATGCTAGCTCTCCTCTCTCAGTTCCACATCCAAGGACAGACTGTGTTCTGTCTGTGTGTTCTGTGGGCTACAAGGAAAAGACAGAATAGGCCAAGCCTCTGGATCTGAGACAAAGGAATAAATTTAAAACCCTGCGTCCTCCACAGTGCCTTGCTTAGTATTGTGCACACAGGAGTTACCTACTAAATATATAACTTACAATTATTATCATGACTTTTCTTTCTCCCTCTTCTCTCCCATCAAAATAAGATTCTGGTTGTCCTTTGGTATTCCCCATCTCAGTGGCACCTCACCCATGGGACTGGCCAAAGGCACTCATCCTTGTCTCCATTTTCCACATCCTCACATTCAATCCATCACTGAGTCCTGTGGCTCCTGTCTCATTAAAATTTCTCAAATGTCTAGGGGCACCTGGGTGGTTCAGACAGTTAAGCTTCTAACTCAATCTCAGCTAAGGTCTAGATCTCAGATTGGTGGCTTAAGTCTCCACATTGGGTTCCATGCTGAGTGTGGAGCCTATTTTTTTTTAATTTTTATTTTTTTTTAATTTCTTTTCAGTGTTCCAGAATTCATTGTTTATGCACCACACCCAGTGCTCCATGCAATACATGCCCTTCATAATACCCACCATCAGGCTCATCCATTCCCCCATTCCGCTCCCTTCCAAAACCCTCAGTTTGTTTCTCAGGGTCTACAGTCTCTCATGCTTCTTCTCCCCCTCCAATTTCTCCCAACTCACTTCTCCTCTCCATCTCCCCATGTCCTCCGTGTTATTCCTTATACTACACAAATAAGCAAGACCATATGATAATTGACTCTTTCTGCATGACTTATTTCACTCAGCATAATCTCCTCCAGTACTGTACATGTTGCTACAAAAGTTGGGTATTCATCCTTTCTGATGGAGGCATAATACTCCATAGTATATATGGACCACATCTTCTTTATCCATTCGTCCATTGAAGATCATCTCAGCTCTTTCCACAGTTTGGTGACTGTGGCCATTGCTGCTATGAGCATTGGGGTACAGATGACCCTTCTTTTCACTACATCTGTATCCTTGGGTAAATACCAGTAGTGCAATTGCAGGGTTGTAGGGAAGCTCTATTTTTAATTTCTTAAGGAATTTCCACACTGTTCTCCAAAGTGGCTGCACCAACTTGCATTCCCACCAACAGTGTAAGAGGGTTCCCCTTTCTCCACATCCTCTCCAACATTTGTTGTTTCCTGTCTTGTTAATTTTTGCCATTCTAACTGGTGTAAGGTGGTATCTCAATGTGGTTTTGATTTGAATCTCCCTAATGGCTAGTGATGATGAACGTTTTTTATGTGTCTGTTAGTCATTTCTATGTCTTCTTTGGAGAAGTGTCTGTTCATGTCTTCTGCCCATTTTTTGACGTGATTATCTCTTTTGTGTGTGTTGAGTTTGAGGAGTTCTTTATAGATCTTGGATATCAGGTCTTTGTCTGTATTGTCATTTGCAAATATCTTCTCCCATTCCATGGGTTGCCTCTTTGTTTTGTTGACTAATTCCTTTGCTGTGCAGAAGGTTTTTATCTTGATGAAGTCCCAAAAGTTCATTTTCACTTTTGTTTCCTTTGCCTTTGATTAAAACTATTCCAAAGTATAGGTGATGAAGTTCTAGAACCTAGGTGAGGTTCGGTGGGCTGAGGTCCGGAGCCGATGACCAAGAAAGAATTCTTGAGACATCTTTGGTGCAAAATGGTGGCTTATTAAAGCATGGGGACAGGACTTGTGGGCAGGAAGAGCTGCTGCCCCGGGTTGTGAGGGATGGCAGGTTACGTACCTTGCAGTTGGGGGAAGGTGAGGGGAAGGAAGGTTTCAACGGAGTTTTCATATGCTAAAGAGGGCCTACAAGGTGCCAGGAGACCACCGTTGTCTTTTCAAGACATTAACAAGCTATTAACAAGCCATTAACATCAAGATAGTTGGGAGATTCCTGTCTTGCAGGATTGTGATCTCTGCAAGTTAACTATTTGTTTCTCTTTTATGGCGGTCAGGGGTGCCTGAGGAATGCTACACACATTACCGAGGGGGAGCGGATGGAGAGGCGGTGCAAGGTGCCAGCTTTTGCTTTGTCTTCAGCCAGCCTCCTGCTCCCTCATCATAGGGATACAGGGAACACTCCTCAACTTCATAAAATCTACCTATGAAAAACCCACAGCGAATATCATCCTCAATGGGGAAAAGTTGACAGCCTTCCCTTTGAGATCAGAAACATGACAAGGATGCCCACTCTCACCACTCTTGTTCAACATAGTATTAGAGTTCTAGCAACAGCAATCAGACAACAAAGAGAAATAAAAGGTATTCAAATTGGCAATGAAGAAGTCAAACTCTCTCTTTGCAGATGACATGATACTTTATATGGAAAACCCAAAAGACTCCACCCCCACACTGCTAAAACTCATACAGCAATTCAATAATGTGGCAGAATACAAAATCAATGTACAGAAATCAGTTGTTTTCTTATACACTGACAATGAAAATACAGAAAGGGAAATTAGAGAATCTATTCCATTTACTATAGCACCAAGAACCATAAGATACCTGGGAATAAACCTAACCAAAGAGGTAAAGGATCTGTACTTGAGGAACTACAGAACACTCATGAAAGAAATTGAAGAAGACACAGAAAGATGGAAGACCATTCCATGCTCTTGGATTGGAAGAATAAACATTGTTAAACATTGTTAAAATAATGTCTATACTGCCTAGAGTAATTTATACTTTCAATGCCATTCTGATCAAAATTCCACCAGCATCTTTCAACTGGAGCAAACAATCCTAAAATTTGTATGGAACCAGAAGAGACCCCGAATTGCTAAGGAAATGTTTAACAAGTGTAAGGACCTATTTTATATTTTTATTTTAGCCAGAGGCTTCCATTGAGGTTAAACAATAACTTTGTTGTTTAACTCTTAAACTGTCCCTGCTCCCCTTCCCCCAGGGGACTTAAAAACAAGTCCCGGAAACCAGCTCCAGGTGTGGAGGCCAAGAAAAACAAGGCTGTACCCACCTCGAGTCTAGCCCTGACATAAGTACAGCCATCTTGGCAAAGCAAAAGCTGGCACCTTGCACTGTAAGAGTGGGTTAGCATAAGAATGGCCATCCTGAAGGCCGGGAAGCCATTTCACTGAGTGTCCCTAACAGGCCGACACTGCTTAGGAGACTTGAGATAAGAGGAACTAGCTAAAACCTGAAAAAACAACTTAATCATATACCAAGAGGGCGGTTAGGTGGTGGTGCCACAGGGACCAAATGTTAAAGGAAAACAAATAGTTAACTTGCAGAGATCACAATCCTGCAAGACAGGAGTCTCCCTTGGTTTGCAAATGTCCTGGTGATTGACAACAAAAAGGCCATCTCTTCAATGGCCCAATTTCCAGAGACAAATGGTTCAGTTCCTCGAGGCCAAAGGTTGCCCTCCCCACCACAAAACTGTGGGAGGTTGAAGGAGAAGGAAATGTAGTTAAGGTGAAAGTTCTTCTGAACCTAAATTTCACTTAACTGCCAGGGTGACACCGGGGTGGCAAAAAGGTTAAACAAAGTTAAACTGTCAAAGTGGGGCACAAGAGATGTATGTAGCCATGAAGAAGTGCCTTGAAAATGCTATATAAACCCTTGGCATTGAGTGCTCCGGGTCCTTGTTGAAACCCGCTGCGCCGGGCAGATACTTGGACCCCAGCGAGCTGGAATAAACCTCGCTGTGTGACTTGCATTGTCGAGAGTGTTCTCTGTCTAATTGAGGGGTGGTTGACTCCATACCCTAACAAAAGAAAAACAAAACTGGGGGCATCATGTTGCCTGATTTCAAGCTTTACTACAAGGTTGTGATCACCAAGCCAGCATGGTACTGGTACAAAAACAGACACATAGACCAGTGGAACAGAGTAGAGAGCCCAGATATGGACCCTCAACTCTATGGTCAGTTAATCTTCGACAAAACAGGAAAAAATATACAGTGGAAAAAAGACAGTCTCTTCAATAAATGGTGCTGGGAAAACTGGGCAGCTATATTAAAAGAATGAAAACTCGACCATTCTCTTACACTGTACACAAAGATAAACTCGAAATGGATAAAAGACCTCAACGTGAGACAGGAACCCGTCAGAATCCTAGAGAACATAAGCAGTAACCTCTTCGATATCAGCCACAACAACTTCTTTCAAGATATGTCTCCAAAGGCAAAGGAAACAAAAGCGAAAATGAACTTCTGTGGAGCCTATTTTTTTAAAAAAATTCCCAAATTTCTCTTACTTCTCTCCATTCCCACTGCTACCCCACAGTCCAGACCTCTGCCATCTAACACCTGCATTACAAACTGAGTTGCTGAGCCTCCAACCTCAACTTAATCCTCTACACATGTTGTGCTGAAACTTTCCTGCCCTAACAGTGGTGGTCAGAGGAAATGCATGGCAAGGGAGTGGGGAACGCTTAAGACTGTGAACCCATGACCTCAAGTCCCCAGAAGAAGCAGAGCATTGTGGGAAGTGTCCAAACTCTTGCAGGTTAATGTCCATGTCGCTGGCATTTCTCTTAGGGCCTTAGTCTGTCAGGGACTCCAGGACCTACTGCAAGATGACCCATCTAGGATTCAGGATGAAAATATTTGTACCTTTATTCGGCTTTGTTTAGGTATTATTTCATCATTTCCCTTTATATTTAGGTGTGTTCATGTACACAGTGTATTCAGTTTAGTTGTATATGTTTAAATATTTTGGGTAGATATTTTTGAAAATATTTAACTAATATAGAGCAGTCAATCAAAAATGTTAATTATGAACACCAGCCACCATCTAAATATTTCTAAAATATTGTTTTGATTGAATCATTCTTCTGCTTAAAACCCTTCAGTGATTTTCCACAGCCTGCAGCATAACTCACATGCCCTTTATGATCTATTCCTGGTGACTATTTCAATATTATCTGCCATTAGTCCAGGAGCAACTTCATTAGCCCCTAAGGCCACCAAATGGCCCAGAGGGGTTACTTTAAGCCTTAGTAGGGGCTGATCCAATGGTGTGCTGGAGCCAGTTCATTGGTCCTGACAGTCCATTGTATGCATCTCTGTTCAATTGTGCTTTCAATAATGTCAAGCTGGTAGCTTGAAATGGGCCATGATGGAATTATTTACAGCATAGAAATAGGAAAAAACTACAAATCAGACATTTCTCTTTCCAGAAAACTCATTTTTTGTTTGGTTTTGTCTTTTTGATTACTTTTTAAAAATTTTTATTTTATTTTTTCAGTGTTCCAAGATTCATTGTTAATGCACCACACTCAGTGCTCCATGCAATACATGCCCTCCTTACTCATTTTTTTTTTAAAACATTTAGCGGCATGCCACTGAACTGATCCTTCTCGGAATATCCTTTTCTGAGATCTTCACCAGCCCCTGCTTCAAGGTTTAGTTCAAGCAACATACAATCCAGGCAGCTTTCCTCATCTCTTCTTGTATCTTTCTGTATCTATGCCTCACCTCTGTGCTCCTGTGCATACATCTATCATTTCCCTGTGAACTTCTTAGGGGGATACCCAAGAAATATTTGCTAAACTGAATGAAGTCTCTGATAGAGATGGGATACCTTGATGCCTACAACTCCTGTGGGTTCTTGTGAACCTAGTCAGTAGAATTAAACCCTGGAGACATCTAGAACAAGAATTAAGAAGTCCCCAGTCTCTCTGAAAAGTAACCAAATTAACAATTCAGCTCTAAGAACATTTTCCTTCATTCTCTTCCTTGCTAAGGTTATCAGGCTAACAGCTTCCTCAACCTTTCCCCAGCTTCTCTCAGACACTCTGAATGGCCTAGAGGCTGATGTAGGGGAATTAGTTCTCCTGCGAAAGAAATTATCATTCACACACAAAGCTGAGCAAACAACTGTTGAGAAAATCCTTATGCCAGAGGCAAGAGTTGGATTGCAGATGGAGATTTTTCTTTTTGCAATAATCCCTTATAACATTTTTTATCATTTGCACTAGCAAGTTAGTGCTTGGAACACCAATCTAGAGTCATTCTAAAGACGGAACTTTAGATCCCAGGCTTTCCTGAAGAAGGAGGGTAAAAACTTTTTCAAAGGAGAAGAGAAACATCAAATCACACCAACCAGATACCAGTGGCAGAGGAGAGAGATGAAATATGAGATTGTAAGGACCTATTTAGAAACTGTCCCTGCTCCCCTTCCCCCAGGGGATTTACTTGGAGACAAGTCCCGGAAACCAGCTTCAGGTAACATAGCCCAGATACAAAGGTGGGTCAGGCCAGGTGGCGATATCAGATCAGTGGGGGGATGCATACTGTCTCCCTGGTTACCAAGAAGTATGGGCCCCGCCCTTTGGGAGCCTTTTGGGCGCCAATCCCAATCAAGGTGTAATAGGCTGGTTCAAATGTCTACTAGGGAAAATTGTAACTCAATTGGTCACCTAGCATCACTGTGGAGTTTCCTGTGTGTGTTACAATCTCATTGGTCACCTGTGCGTGGCCAGGCCCAACCGCGTGGCCTTTGCCCTTAAAAGCTAGTCTGTGAAACAGAGAAGGGTCGCCCTCTCTTGTAAGAGGTGCGGCCCCAAACGTTCAGTTAGATTCTTGATGCTTGGTGCGAAATAAAGCTTTGCTTGACCTTCGCTTTGTATCAGTCTTGCTCCTTTAATCACGGACCCATTATTGGGGCATAACAGAGATGATTCCTGATCTTCTGCTCCTCATACCAAAACCCAGAGCTACAAACAAAAGTTCTCTCCTCAAGGTGTTACCAAAAGCCTGACTTCTAACCAGGAAAGGGAGTGGAAGAGGCAAGTGAGGTTGGCCCTAGGTCAGGAAGGAAGGTCATCTCCTCAGCAAATTCATAGGAAAACCCTAGGCTCTCACAAAGAGCAAATGTGGCTGACTCCAGAGAACCATGGGGAAGGAGCAGATATGACAGGAAGAGAGAAAAGAGAGACCATTGTCATTCTGATTGAGGAAAGGGGACTACAGCTAAGAATTAACCATTCCTCAGCTCAATACCACCTAAAGCTCAGACACTACCAGAGAAATATACTTTTGGTCTCTCTTGTTTAAAAAGAGGCTGTGGGGACACCTGGGTGGCTCAGTTGGTTAAGCAGCTGCCTTCGGCTCAGGTCATGATCCCGGCATCCTGGGATCGAGTCCCACATCGGGCTCCTTGCTCATCAGGGAGCCTGCTTCTCCCTCTGCCTCTGCCTGCCATTCTGTCTGCCTGTGCTTGCTCTCTCTCCCTCTCTCTCTCTGACAAATAAATAAATAAAATCTTTAAAAAATGAAATAAACTTAAAAAGAGGCTGTGGAGGGGCGCCTGGGTGGCTCAGTGGGTTAAGCCTCTGCCTTCTACTCAGGCCATGGTCTCAGGGCCCTGGGATCGAGCCCCACATTGGGCTCTCTGCTCAGCAGGAAGCCTGCTACCCCCTCTCTCTCTGCCTGCCTCTCTGCCTACTTGTGATCTCTCTCTGTGTCAAATAAATAAATAAAATCTTTAAAAAGAGAGAGAGAGACTGTGGGGTCCCAAAAACCTGCGTTTTAATCCTTACACAGCCATTCTCTAACTGAATGAATTGGGGCAAATTAATTAGTTTTGCTCTGCCTCAATTTTCTCATCTGCACTGTAGGTACAACCTCCCTCAGAGTAGTGAAAATTAAAGTAAATGTAACGGTTAATTTTATGTGTCAACTTGATGAAGCTATGGTGCCCAGCTGTTTGATCAAACACCAGTCAAGATGTTGCTGAGGAGGTGCTTTTTAGATGTGATAAATATTTATAATCGTATACTTTAAGTAAAGCAGACTACACTTTGTGGTTTGGGTGGACCTCATCAAATCAGTCAAAGACCCTAAGAGCAAAGACTGAGCAAAGGAATTATGCTTTCATGAGTGCAACATAGAAAACCTGCCTGCATTTCCAGGTAGACTGGGCTGTCCTGAGGAATTTGGACTTGCCAGGTCTCACAACCACGTGAGCCAATTTCTGCAAATATATACATATGCAGTCAGAGTTTGCCAGATATACAGAACTAATAGTATATATAAACAAACAAATAGATTGTTGTATCTGTTTCTCTAGAGAACCCTGACTAATACAGATATATGGCACCTCACATGGACAGGAAAATAGGTTGTATGGGTAATGACTCTACCAACACCCATCCATACTTCTCACCATATCTACCCTTTCATTTGATAGCATTTGATGTTGTCCTAGGTAATGTACCTTTTCTAATATCTGGCCAGCCATAGGGTCTTGCCCTAAATCCCTTCATTTTGATGACAAGCCCTAATTGAATATTTTTGGTGGATCTTAAACCTGGATGCATATTACAATCACATGGAGAACACCTAAAGATTATCAGTGGCAAGTATCCATCTCCAGGTATCTTAATTCAATTACTTTTGGATGGAGCCCAGACTTCCATAGATGTTAAAAGCTCCCAAGTGATTCTAATACATAGCCAGTGTTGAAAGCCATTTCTGCAAACTATGCCAAGTACATACCAGAAGCACGGACAAATTTGAAAGGATGCATCCTTTCATTCAAGTACTCTATTTCCAAGTAAGTGCTTTCCCCTCAATGAAGGGTATTACTGTCACCCAGGGCCCAAGCAAGAATACCAGGAGTCATCCTTGATTCTTTTTTTTTCTTTTACCCCTCAATCCAACAGCCAGCCTTATTGTCTGCAGCATAAAAAAATATCATGCCCTCTTCTTTCCAACTCTACTGCTACTCCTATTCTAAGCCCCAGTATTTCTTTCCTGGGACACTGTATTCATTTCTGTATCAGTCTGTGTCAAATCATGACAAGGAAAGTACACAATGATTTCAACAGGGAAAGTTTAATATAAAGAATTATTAGTAGTTTTGCAAAATGAAAACAAGTTCTACAGATCTGTTTCAGAACAATGTGATACACTTAAAACTACCAAACAGTACACTTAAAGTGGTTAAGATGGTAAGTTTTATGCTGTGTATTCTCAACCACAATTTTTTTTGGGAGGAAGCTCAGTAAAAGAAGACAGACACAGAAGAACACACACTCTGGAAGTTTAAGAGAATGCTAATCTACAGAGACAGAAAGTAGGGCTGGGAATGGATACAGAGAGTGATTGTGAATGGGCACAATAATTTTTATATTGTGATGATGGTTTTACAACTTCATAAACTTATTACAAACCACTGAACTGTACACTTAAAACCAGTAGATTCTGTGGTTTATAAACTATACCACAATAAAACTATTTAAAGAAAGAATTATTAACTGTGACTGGGGTTTGAATTAATTAGGGATTAGCAAGTAACAGGTGGAGAACTCTAAAGAAGATAGGAATATCAGATATAAGGAAGAGCCACTATCCTGATGAGTGATATGGAGCACCCAATGGAAAGCTCCTTCAAATACCCAGCCATTGTTGACCTTGAGGATGCATACCTTGTTGGAGAGGGCACCATCATGGTTCACAGAGTGGCAGAGAAGTCACTGTGGTGCAACACCGACAGATGTACTAAAAATTCATCCTTCGGAACTTGTCAGAAATGTGCCCTCTAGGAATGCTGTTCACTGGGAGGTGTCCCACCAAAACTGCCCAAGGGGGTTGCCAGAAGGAACTGCTGACAATTGGGTGCTGCTGACCACTGTGCTCTTCAGTATTTGAATTCTGGAAAAGTTTTAAATACCGCAGGGATGAGGCACTGGGAAAGTCATCTGTGCTACAGAGGTAAGACCTGAAGAAGCCATCCATGTAGGCTCTAAGAGACTGCTAATGAAACACATCAGAACAAGGAAGAAAAACACTTCTCCTCCTGTAACATCTCCCTAGTGTCTTCTACTGACAAAGTTTCTGTAACAACTGGCAAGGAAAAAGTATTTGGAGGAACCAGATCTAATTTCATACAACAGGCAAAAGGGTAAATTTGGAGCTAAGGGGCAATAAATCAGTAACCAATACAGCCTCCTCACTAATATATCTGTTTCTATTCTTGCCAATCTGAAATCCATTTGCTTTATAGCAATCAGAGTAATTTTTTAAAAAACTGAAAATGTTATCTTATTGCTTTACTTTTCATTGGATAAAATTCAAACTTCCTGTGGCCTAAAGATCCTGAAACTCTGGCCCTTGTTTTTCTTTTCCACTATTCTTTGTTTCTGTTTCACGCAGGGTTTTCTCACCAGCCAGTCCTAGAACCACTATCCTACCACTTCCTACCCCTCTCCTACACTTGGATCAGTTTAGCTCCTACTTATCTTTAAGTCCCAGCTCAGATGGTTCTTTCTCAGGGAGGTTTTGCCTGACCCCAACCTGGGTCAGCTCCCCAAGCTTCCTGTACTTGGTCTTTTGAAATATTCATCATCTGTAGTTTTTTGTTCCATGTCTGTCTGAATCTCCTACTGGACTGTCCAGTTTATGGAGAAAGAACTATATCAGTTATGGTCCCAGTCATATCCACAGTGTTGGGCACAGTGTCTGACACTCTGTAAGTGCTCAGTAATACTGTTAAATAAAATGTAAATGATGATAGACATCTGATTATGGGTGCATTGAATCTGGTAGTGCACACTGTGTTTGGTGAACTGAGCCAGGAGATATCTGAGGGAAGTGGGTTTAATCAGAGATAACTCCTGGAAGGATATTAATTTTATGCCAGATAAGAAAGGAAGAGTGGACCTAGATTGCCAATAAAACGTAGAATTGCAGGGTGCCTGGGTGGCTCAGAGGGTTAAAGCCTCTGCCTTCAGCTCGGGTCATGATCCCAGGATCCTGGGATCCAGCCCTGAGTTGGGCTCTCTGCTCAGCAGGAAGCCTGCCTCCCCATCTCTCTCTGCCTGCTTCTCTGACTACTTGTGATCTCTGTCTGTCAAATAAATAAATAATTTTTTTTAAATGTAGAATTACTACAAGGATTATAGCACCTAAAAATATTGGCTTGACTAAAACAGAAAAATCAGAGTGGAGAATAGGGGAGATAAGACTAAAGAGGTGAGGTTGGAAGAAAGAGCAAAAGGGACATATCTGTCTAGCTGATCTAGGACCCCCTGAGGATTATTAAAGCCAGGTGTTTTGGAGAGATGACTCTGGCATCTATGCATCTGAATGGGCTGCAGTTTCCCATGGAGAGAGAGCAGAATGGGGAAAGGAAGTCTGGTGACTAGTGACTGAACTTAAACTATTGATCAGTGAAGGGAGGAAGGAAGAAGGAAGGAAGAGGAAAGAGGTGGATATACTTCAGTGGTACCTACAGAGGTAGAAAGAAAGGGGATTGTATTATATACTGGACTCTGTACTGGGTTCAATGGGTAAAGAGTTATGGTCCCTCCTTGTGGAACTTGTTATTGGGAGAAATAAACATTAACCAAATAGTCACAGAAATAAATATCATTGCCAACTGGTATGTGTTAAGAAGGAATACTGCAAGCTGCTCTGAGCATTAGGATCAAGAAGAGGCTTTCCCAAGGAACTGAAGGGAAAGCTAAGATTTTAGTTAAGTAGGTACCTGTGGTGGTTGGGTAGTGAGGCATAAAGAGAGCACTCAAGGGAGATAACTTCATGTTCACACATGAACCATGTGTGTGCACATGACTTGCACACACTCTTCTATTTTTGGAAGTCCTAAGAGATTTATTTAAGACAGAAAGCAGGCCTCCAGGAATATCTTGGGGAGAGCAAGACTTGTTCACTCTGACACATACGTCCTCAGCCTCCACTAAACCCTGTAGATACTCTCAAAAAATCAGCATACCCACTTACAATAAAACTATTGACTTGACAGGGAAGCCAAAGCACAGAAAGTTGAAGTGATTGCATTAAAACTACATAGAGTGAACCCATGTGCTTCACTGAAGGTAGGACTTTGAGACAGATTCAAGTTGAGAGTCAAGTAATCAATCAGGTCAGCAGTCAGTGGCTTTGTTATTGACACAGCCACAGTGACTCAGAGATAAGCTGAGGAGTAAGACCATAGCTATACTGGTCAATAAAGCACTTTGGTCCTGACAAAGCAAGCAATTAGGACCAGATGTGTTTCATTTTTTACCTCCTACCCAGAATGACCCTCTAAATACATCTAGCAAGTCAAGAAGGCAGGGCTGAGGGTTGGCGTTTAAGTCATTCCAGCAGAGATGAGAAAAAGAAAAGCATAGACCAAGAAATTCTACATGAGCTATTTTTCAAAAACTTCACATCTCTAAAGTATGAGGAAATTGGAAGCAACCTAACAGAGAGCCCTTTTCCTCCACCTTTCCTCACCCCTCCACAGTGCAAAGCATTACTGACACTAACTCATCCCACTCTGGACAGATTCAAAGGAGCATCACATGTAAGCAAAGAAAAGGAAGAGGGGTCTCCATGTCTCCATGGGGCAGGCTTGGAACCCTCACTGACTCACCAATTTCTACTCCTCACTTGCTTTCAATTCTAGGTACACAGGTGTACGGAAGATGTAACACCCTCCCAGCCTAGATCAGAAGTTCTTTGAAGAAAGAGAGAGGTGAGAATTATTTCTGTGTCATTTCTGTGACCCCAATGCCTGACATTAAGTGGGCACTTTGTTAAAATTGCTTTTGTTGATGACTTAAATGAAACCGGGGGGGGGGGGGGGGG
>NW_019154180.1:1573900-1578365 GCF_002288905.1 Enhydra lutris kenyoni | reverse complement strand
TCTTCCAGCCCTAATTTAGCAGTCCCTGAATTTTGCCCACAGATGTGGCTTAAACTAAATTCTACCTTTTATGGCATAGGTCTGGGCAAAGAAGCCCCTTTGAATCCCACATGATTTGGTCTCTGCCTTGACATTCTTTCTGTCTTAGCACAGAGTCATTTTGTTAAAAGTCTTATGGCCACCTCAGCCAAGTTATCCATTTGCTTGCAAGAAAAACATTGGGCCCAAGTTTTTTCCTGATCTCAGGGAAAAACCATAGCTCTCACACAAGCACATCATAAGATCAAGTTCATTTCCATTTGGCTTCCTCAGCCTCATCTAACTCAGGTCTCAAGTTTGGCCTGTGTTTTGGGAATGTCCCAGTGCTGAGTATCAGTCCTCCATAAAAGTGTCCCCAAAGCTTTCTGCATGTGGAGACAGCAACCCATAGCCTTGCCAGCAGCTATAGCAAATGTTCAGCTGAAGAGCAGAGTGGTAGCCTTAAGTTATCTGAAGGGGTCAGGGGCCTCCTTCTAGTGCCCAAACTGAGAATGAGCTTCTTTGGGCTAAAGAGGTCTATGCTGAGACTGGGAAGCTCAGCAGCCTTATGTGCCAGCCAAGGTCCCACCCAGATGGTACCTGTCCTTTCTCAGATAGCCCAGGAGATTTATATCCGTGGCATGAACCATTTTTCTGTTGGTGACCAGGTTTCTCAGAACCTCCTGAAGAACACTGAAGGGGTGTCTTGAAACATGGTGGATCTCTGGAAAGAAGACAAACAAGGGAGGGGATTCCATGTTGAGGAGAGGGTTCCAGGCTGAGCTAAGAGCATGAGCAAAGGAATGGAGATAGACAAATCAGTGTCTCTTTCAGTCTACTAGCAAGTTGTTTTGTTTACTTGGACTCCAGGACTCTGGAAAAGGAGCATAGGAGACAAGGCTGAGAAGGGCTGCAAGAGCTGAATCCCCCAGAGTTTCTGACATAAGCTGCCATTAAGGGCTTGGATTTTGTGCTGTGAGTGGTGCCAAACCTCTGGACTATTTTAAGCAGAATAGTGACACAAGAAAACTTATGCTTTGAAAAGCTCCACCTGGCTGCTGTGTTGTGTTTGGAAGACCAGTCAGGAGGCTGGGGTAGTTGGGTACTGAGATGGTGGTGGCCTGGTCTAACAATAATATCCTAGGTTGAAAAGAAGTGGACAAGAGATCATTAAGAAGATAAAGGTATAGGACACAGTGACTGACTGAGTTTGGGATATAAGAGCCAGGAAAAAGTTGAGGATTTATGAATCAATATAGTACATTAGGATTTATGAATACATAAAATATATTAACTAGCTTTTACTGAGCATCAAATGTATACAGAGCTCTGTGTGTAATAGTAGGGACCCAGAGTTACATAATACATTGTGTCTACACTCAAGTGGCTCCAGGTCCAGTAGAAAAACCAGACAGGAAAGTAACTATGACAATAAGGTATGCCTAGTTGTTATGGAGCACAGAGGTGGGGTTCCATATCTAGCCTAAAGAAGACGGAAAGACTAGGGGCTCCTGGGTGGCTCAGTGGGTTAAACCTCTGTCTTTGGCTCAGGTCATGATCTCAGGGTCCTGGGATCGAGCCCCCCATCAGGCTCTCTGCTCAGCACAGAGCCTGCTTCCTCCTCTCTCTCTGCCTGCCTCTCTGCCTACTTGTGACCTCTCTCTGTCAAATAAATAAATAAAATCTTTTAAAAAATAAATAAATAAATTTAAAAAGAAGATGAGAAC
Source organism: Enhydra lutris kenyoni (assembly GCF_002288905.1). Classification (NCBI taxonomy): domain Eukaryota; kingdom Metazoa; phylum Chordata; class Mammalia; order Carnivora; family Mustelidae; genus Enhydra; species Enhydra lutris. The sequence continues at coordinate 1,576,620 of NW_019154180.1, read as the reverse complement.
ACTAAAGGGTAATTCTCACAGGAGTTAACCACTGAGCTGAGTCCTGATAGGGACCAGTTGAAGGGATAAGGGTACACATACTGCAAGCAAGTGCATAGCATATATCAAGGCAGTGAGGTGTGAAACAGCATGGTGCATGTGTGGAGCCAGGCACAAGGTGAATGGTGGCACCATTAATGCTACCTGAGACACAGTAAGCAGAATACCTTGTGGCAGTGGTGGCAAAAGAGGGAAGGCAGGTTGGGTTCTGTCTTGGACATATTTTATTTGAGGTCCCTGAGGAGTAAACAACCTCTGCAAAGAGCTCCCTGTAGATATACACCTGGGCTTAGGAGGGATGGTGATGGTGGCCTTTGTAGGACACCTTGCCCTCAACCTTCTCAGTAGCATAAGACCAGTGGGGGTTAGCAGGACTGCAAAAGCATAGGTGGAGACTATCTGAAGCAATTCCCTTTGGTTGCAGGACTCTGTGGCCCTACAGAAGACCCATATTTGAGGTAAGGATTGCTTGGTTACTGGGATCTGAATGGTTGAGGCCCCTTTGGTGCCTGAAGACATATCTTCCTTCTGTCTCTTGTAAGTTGTCTAATGAAGAAGGTGAGAAGATGGTGGAGGAGTAGGGAACCCTATTTCAACCAGTCCCCTGAATTGAGCTGGGTATCTGCCAGACCACTTTGAACACCCACGAAATCAGCCTGAGTTGTAAGAAGATATATCAGGATCTATACAAACAGAATATCTCTGGTGGCCAGTTTTGAGGTATGAAGCAGGGAGCCGTGATTCTGCAGGCAGTTATCAGAAGATAAATAGAAGGAGGAGGGAGCCACCATAAGCGCTGGTGCTGGGAAGGTGAAATAACACAGGAGCACAAAAGCATCCTGTGATGGGGCCTAGGCACAGACTCACACACCAGTAGTCATAGGGAGAGGATTTTAAGGCAGCCCCCCAGGCTGAAACCTGGAGCTGTGGGGGCACGTGTGTGAACTGGGGGTGGCTGGCAGTTTTAGAAGCACAAAGGACAGAGACATGCCTGGACTTAGAAGTGAGCGCTGAGAGTGCTTCTGTGGGGTGCACAACCCAGGAAGCTATGTTTTTTAGCAGCACAGACAAAAATGGAGTCAGTGTGACCTGGAGGGCTTTCTGGAGAACAGACTGTGATCTCTCTGTTCTGAGAAAGAAGTTTGGACACAGTCACTTCTCCTCTGACTCTTGGAAGGGACACAGAAACCCACCAGGGAAAGTCATCAGAGAACAAAAGCCCCCTAAAACTGGTTTTCACTGAGCCCATCCCCCACCATAGGTGGCAAGGCAATTCTGCCCAAACAGGGCAGAGTAATAGCATGGCAAGTCCCTCCCCCCAGGAGACAGGCTGAAAGAACAAGAGGCCAAGAACCCTAAAGAACCTATAAAACAGGTGCATCTTGCTAGGATTGTGGTCAATAGTTTGGACTCTGTACATTCCCTCAACCACCTCTCACAAGAATGACTAGGAGGAGGAACCCCCAACAGAGGAAAAATTCAGAGACTGTGACCTCTGCCACAGAAATATTGGATATGGATATAAGCAAGATGTTGGAAATAGAATTCGGAGTGACAATTATCCAGACAATGGCTAGGCTGGAGAAAACCATTAGTGGTAACAGAGAATCTCTAAGGGCAGGAATGACAGCCAATCTGGCAGAACTTAAAAATGCTATCAGTGAGATAGAGTCTAGTCTAAATACTCTAACAGCTGGGGTAAATGAGGCAGAAGATCAAATTAGTGATCTAGAAGACAAACCGATAGGAAAGAACGATCAGGAAGAGGCCTGGAACAAACAGTTTAGAAGCCATGAAAACAGAATTGGAGAAATAAAGGACACGATGAAACATTCCAATGTCCGAATTATTGGACTCCCTGATGGGGTGGAGAGAAACAGAGGACTAAAAGATATAGTTGAGCAAATCCTAGATGAGAATTTCCCTAATCTGGGGAATGGAACAAGTGTTTGTGTCCTAGAGACAGAGAGGACACCCCCCAAGATCAATGAGAGTAGAAAGACTGCCAGACATGTGATTGTGAAGTTTGTAAATTATAAATTCAGAGAAAATATCTTAAGGGCAGCTAGGGGGAAGAGATTCCTTATGTACAGAAGGAGGAACATCAGAATAACGTCAGACCTGTCCACAGAAACCCAGCAGGCCAGAAAGGGCTGGCAAGACATATTCAGAGAAATAAATGAGAAGAACATTCAGCCAAGAATACTTTATCCAGCAAGGCTGATATTCAGAATGGATGGAGAGATAAAGAGCTTCCAAGACTGGCAAAGACTAAAAGATTATGTGATCACCAAGCCAGCACTATAAGAAATATTAAGGGGTGTTCTATAAAAGAAGAAAGATCCCAAGAGTTATATAGAAGAGAAGTTTACAGAGACAATCTATAGAAAAAAGGTCCTCACAGGCAACATGATAACAATAAAAACATATCTTTTAATAATCACTCTCAACAAGAACAGCCTAAATGCTCCCATAAAATGGAAAAGGGTTGCAGATTGGAAAATAAGAAAAGATCCATCCATATACTATCTACAAGAGACATATTGTGAACCTAAATATATATCCAGACTGAAAGTGAAGGGATAGAGAACCATCTTTTATGCCAATGGGCTTCAAAAGGAAGATGGGGTAGCCATTCTCATATCAGACAAATTAGATTTTAAGCTAAAGACTGTAGTCAG
>NW_019154180.1:1533965-1573800 GCF_002288905.1 Enhydra lutris kenyoni | reverse complement strand
AAAAAAAAAAAAACAGGACCATCCATATGCTGTCTACAAGAGACACATTTTGAACTTAAAAATACATCCAGACTGAAAGTGAAGGGATGGAGAACCATCTTTCATGCCAACAGGCCTCAAAAGAAAACTGGGGTAACAATTCTCATATTAGACAAATTAGATTTTAAGCTAAAGATGGTAGTCAGAGATACAGAAGGACACTACATCATTCTTAAAGGGTCTACCCAACAAGATCTAACAATTGTAAATATTCATGCCGCAACATGGGAGCAGCCAACTACATAAGCCAACTATTAATCAAAATAAAGAGACATATTGATAAGAATACCTTAAGTGTATGGGATCTTAACACACCACTCTCAGCAATAGACAGATCATCTAAGCAGAAAATCAACAGAGAAACAAGAGCTTTGAATGACACATTGGATGATATGGACCTCACAGATATATACAGAACATTCCCTCCTAAAACAACAGAATATCATTCTTTTCCAGTGCACATGGAACTTTCTCCAGAATAGACCACATGCTGGGTCACAAATAAGATCTCAACTGATACCAAAAGATTGAGATCATTCCCTGCATATTCTCAGACAACAATGCTTTGAAACTGGAACTCAATCACAAGAAAAAGCTTGGAAGAAATTCAAACACTTGGAAGCTAAAGACCATCCTGCTCAAGAATGTTTGGCTCAAACAGGAAATCAAAGAAGAACTTAAATAACTCATGGAAACCAGAATGAAAATACAACAGTCCAAAACCTATGGGATATGGCAAAGGCAGTCCTAAGGAGAAAATACATAGCCATCCAAGCCTCACTCAGAAAAATAGAAAAATTCCTAAAACACAAACTCCCTTTACACCTTAAAGAACTGGAGACTCAACAACAAATTAAGCCAATCCCACACACAAGAAGGGAAATAATCAAGACTAGAGCAGAGATCAATGAGTTAGAAACCAGAGATACAGTAGAACACATCAATGAATCTAGAAGCTGGTTCTTTGAAAGAATTAATAAAATCGATAAACCACTGGCCAGATTAATCCAAAATAAAAGAGAAAGGACCCAAATTAATACAATTATGATTGAAAAGGGAGAGATCACGACTAACACCAAGGAAATAAACAATCAACAGAAATTATTATCAACAGCTATATGCCAATAAGTTAAGCAACCCAGAAGAAATGGATGCATTCCTGGAAACATATAAACCTCCAAGACTGAAACAGGAAGAAACTGACAACCTGAATAGACCAATAACTAGTAATGAGATTGAAGAAGTGATCAAAAATCTCCCAAAAACACAAGTGTCCAGGACCTGATGGATTCCCTGGGGAATTCTACCAAATATTCAAAGAAGAAATACCTATTCTCCTGAAGCTTTAAAAAAATAAAAATAGAAGGAAAACTTCCAGGCTATTTCTATTAGGCCAGCACTACCTTGATCCCCAAACCAGGCAAAGACCATTGAAAAGGAGAATTTCAGACCCTGATGAATATGGATGCCAAGTTTCTCAACAAGATCCTAGCTAATAGGATCCAACAGTACATTAAAAAGATTATCCACCAGGACTAGGTGGGATTTATCCTGGGATGCAAGGGTGCTTCAACATTCACAAATCAAACAATGCGATAGAACAAATCAATAAGAGAAGAGAGAAGAACCACATAGTCTTCTCAATTGATGCAGAAAAAGTAGTTGACAAAATACAGAATCTTTCCCTGATTAAAACTCTTCAGAGTATAGAGATAGAGGGGATATTCCTCAAATTAATAAAATCCGTCTATGAAAAACCCACAGTGAATATCATTTTCAATGGGGAAAAGCTGAGAGTCTTCCCATTGAGATCAGGAACCCGACAAGGATGCCTACTCTCACCACTGTTGTTCAACATAGTACTAGAAGTCCTAGCAACAGCAACCAGACAACAAAAAGAAATAAAAGGTATTCAAATGGTTAAAAAAAAAAAGGAGTCAAATTTTCTCTCCTCACAGATGACATGATACTTTATTTGGAAAACCCAAAAGACTCCACCTCCAAATTACTAGAACTCAAATTGCAATTCAGTAATATGGCAGGCTACTAAATCAATGCACAGAAATCAGTTGCTTTCTTATACATGAACAATGAAAATGTAGAAAGGGAAATTAGAGAATCAATTCCATTTACAATAGCAACAAAAATCATAAGATACCTTGGAATAAACCTAACCAAAGGAGTAAAGGATCTATACTTGAGGAACAACACAACACTCATGAAGGAAATCGAAGAATACACAAAAAGATGGAAAAACATTCCATGCTCATGGATCGGAAGAAGAAACATTGTTAAAATGTCTATGCTCCCCAAAGCAATCTATACTTTCAATGCCATCCCAATCAAAATACCATTGGCATTTTTCAAAGTGCTGGAACAAACAATCCTAAAATTTGTGTGGAACCAGAAAAGACCCTGAATCACCAAGGAAATGCTGAGAAAGAAAAACAAAACTGGGGGCATCACGTTGCTGGATTTCAAGCTTTACTACAAAGCTGTGATCACCAAGACAGCATGGTACTGGCACAAAAACAGACACATAGACCAGTGGAACAGTGTAGAGAGCCCAGATATAGACCTTCAACTCTACAGTCATATAATCTTTGTCAAACCAGCAAAAAATATCCAGTGGAAAAAAGACGGTCTCTTCAATAAATGGTGCTGGGAAAATTGGACAGCTATATATAGAAGAATGGAACTCAACCATTCTCTTACACCACACACAAAGATAATCTCAAAATGGTTGAAGGACCTCAATGTGAGACAGGAATCCATCAAAATCCTAGAGGAGAACATAAACAGTAACCTCTTCAACATCAGCCACAGCAACTTCTTGCAAGACACGTCTCCAAAGGCAAGGGAAACAAAAGTGAAAATGAACTTTTGGGACTTCATCAAGATCAAAAGCTTCTGCACAGCAAAGGAAACCGTCAACAAAACAAAGTGGAAACCCACAGAATGGGAGAAGATATTCACAAGTGACACTATAAACAAAGGGCTGATATCCAAGATTTATAAAGAACTTCTCAAACTCAAACCCAAAAAAGAAACAATCAAGTCAAAAAATGGGCAGAAGATATGAACAGACATTTCTCCAATGAAGACATACAAATGGCTAACAGACACAATAAAAAATGTCCATCATCTTTAGCCATCAGGGAAATTCAAATCAAAACCACATTGAGATACCACCTTACACCAGTTAGAATGGCAAATATGTCACTCCTTTTTTGGAACCTTGGCCACTTAGTCTCCCAACTCCTTCTTTCATTAGCCACTCTTTCTGTCACCTACCCACAGTGAGGGCTCAGTCCTCCTGTGCCAGGTCTGTGTTCCCAGTCCTGCCCCTCCCTCAGAAGGCTGGTTACACTTAAGGGGAGGGTTGACTTCATGGCTGCCAGTCACTGACTCTGGAGCCAGGGTTATGCTTGAGGAATAAAAATACCTATCAGTCCATAGAGAAATCTCATTTCTCCCAATGTCTGCTTCACCTGGCATGATAGGCATGCTTCCAAAATATAACAAAGAAGAGTGAAGAGGAAGGTCAAATTATGTCCTAGGAATGGTGAGTCTTCAAGAGTATCAGAGGCTGGAGCTCAGGACAGTAGAGGGAGGGAAGAATGGTCTTCAGTGAGGAAAGAGAGGTAGACAGATATCAATCACAGAGGACCTCTTAATGCAGGTTAATTTCCCTTCAATATAAGAGAAGGTGTCTTCTCTTAAAGAAAAGGTGACACCTCAAGGGAAAAAAGTAATTTGGTCTAGGTTCTAAGAAGAACTCTCTGGCTGCTGTGATAGGGGAAGAATTTGGAGGAAGGAAGTTTTGATGAGACCAGGTAGGAGCCACATTGTCATACAGGTAAGAAAAGTAAGATCTTGAATGAGGCCAGGTTAGTGGGCTTTGAGGAGAGGGGTGAGGAGATGTTCCAGCGCAGGAGCAGATTTCCTAGGACTTGGTTTCTGGTAGGGAAAAACACAGAGGAGGCTCTCCTAGATGAATCATAGGTCTCAAGCCTTGGTAATGAGGGGTTGTTGGTGCCATGATCAGAAATAGGCTAAACAGGCAGAGCAGGTTTGATGGGGGAGTTGATTAGCATTGCTTCAGATATGCAAAGATTTTGTAGCTGGTGGAATATCCAACAGACAGTTGGATGTGGGAATCTGGCTCGATGGGAACAGGACTAAAGATAGGGACCTGGGAGCCATCCACACAGAAATAAACACAGAAACTGTGGACTATGAGAGATCTCCAGGGGACAAAGTGTTGAGATATAGAACTAAGCCAAGGATATGAACAGGAACATAGGGAGTGTTTATGTTAAGCGATGAAAGAGGAAGAGGAGCTAGGGGAGTCAAAAGGGTTGGGAAGAGGCAAACATTCCTGTCTCAGTGCTTTGTTCATGGTAGTTTCCAGAAACATTCTGGAAAACCCATATTCAAGTTGTGTTTGGTAAAAGACAAGAACACTAAACCTACAATAAGAGAGATGGCAGCAGGGAATCAGAGTTTCATCTCAGTATAATAGGGCCTGCAGCTTTGTATGAAGGGCTTGAGGAAACAACAAACAAGACGGGGCCATTGCATTTGACAGTTAGGTTTTGAATATTCATTGTGGAATAAAGTTCTGGAGAATACTGGTAGATAGAGACAAATGGCTGGGAGATGAGGAAGAAGCCAGGGTAAGGATGGGATGGCCTTGAAGGCAATCTCTACTCTCCAGATGTTTGGGGTGAAGGCAAAGGAAAAATCAAAGTAGCACCAGGAGACTAGTATATGCCTAACATAAGACAGGTGGACAGATAGGCTGTCCTGTCCAAGGCTGCAGGGCAAGAGGCAATAGAGCAAAAGTCTGAGAAGGAAGCATGAATGGTGATTATTCATAAATATGGGACCTCAGGAAGCTGGACGGGAAGTGAGAGTGCCAATAGAGAGAGGTGGAACTCGGGACTAAGTAAAAGGAGAAATATTGAGGTGGAGAAAGTGCCAACATTTTAGGCTTGAGAGAAGAAATGATACCATCAACAACCACCACTACTTAAGCATATACACAGTGCCAAGCATCAGGCTGAGTGCTCCTCAGGCATTATTTGGTGTCATTCTAACAATAACTCATGACACAGATACAATTATTGTCTATATTCTATGTAAGGAAACAAAGCTCATACAGATCAAATATTAAGTCTGATTGATTAGTGAGAAAGGCAGGGCCCCAGCCCAGCTCTGTGGACAACAAGGTCCAAGTTCTTGCTCATTCATGTTGAATGGCCTCACACAACTCAAAATAGGAGGTAAGCTTCCTGCAGGTGAGGGATATAAGGGTGAGATTGGGAGGCAGACAATCCTATGAAAAGGCTTCAGGAGAACCAATTTGGAAACAGAATGAGGTTCAGATTTAACAGGATTTGACCAACAAACAAGACATGACCAGCACCCTTGCCAAGAGTCAGGGAGAATCCAGGTGCCCTAGAATCTCCAGCCTGTCTTCAATGCCCAGATCCATAGAGATATCATTTCCCTTTTACCTATGAAAACTTAAGGTCCAGGAGCAGTCAGTGATTTCCCCAGAAGAGATAGCTGGGCCAGGACTGGGGCACAAAGTTTCTGACTTACATGGCAGTGCTGGCTCTTTGAATCTAGTGCATGGATGCACACACATGGCTGGGAATGCCAAGACACCAGCCCTTCCCAGCACACAGGGCTGCATAACTTGGAAACTGCTGGTCCAAGCAACCAGATTCTGAGGATCCTTCCAGATTTGAACTTAAGTGCCAATGCCACCACTTATTGGCCATGTGCACTTCAGTCAGTTGCCCAAGTTCTCTAAACCTCCAGATCCTCCATAAACTGGAAATAATAACAGCACCTACCTTGCAAGATTGTTGTCATGTATAAAACATGACAACCCATGCAAGTTGCATAACATTGTGCCTGGCACTGAGTGAGTGGTCAGTAAATATTCATGGCAATTGTTTCAATTCCAGCAATTGCTGTTAGTCGGGAGAACATGATTTAGAGTCAGAGAGTCTGGGCTCTAGTCCCTCATTGACCACTTGATTGCTCTGACGTGGACAAGTTGCTACACATAAGAGCCAGTTTCCTCAGCTTTAAACTGGGGATAATTCATAGGGGACCATGAGAATCAATTAGGTAGCAGATGGGAAAGTGCTTTGAAAACTATAAAGTGTCCCACAAAGGTTAGTTATTTAATTCTACCATGGAACCAAAATATCAGCCTTCTAGAGAATAAGGCACAAAGGATAAGAAGAGAGGAAAATAACTAAGTTAATGAGCTCCATAAATCAAAATTGGGAGTTTGGGAGAAGGAAAAAAGACTTTTTACTTGTATTTGGAACCTGCTCCAGACCAGGATTTGGACAAGCCCTGTTGGGGGTACGTGGCTGAGTCAGCTTTGCCAACAGTACCCCCATGTCACTTGTACACACCTAACTCTGCCACCAAACAGAGGAAAAGCAAATCAGAGAAGGTAGGTGTCAAGATGGGCTTCTTGGAAGAAGTGGCATTTGGACTGGGCTTTGAAGGATAAGAAGGTGAGTGATGTGTGAAGGGTAGGTGTAGTTGTCAGAGGGATTTAAAAAAAAAAAAAAAGCTTGACCAAAAGCACAGTAGCAGGGAGGGGCATGAGTTTGGGGAAGAGCAAGTCAATACATGTGACTAAAGAGAATGGTTTGTGAGGGGAGAGGTGACAGATGAATCTAGAGAGGTAGGTTGGAAGCCATTCATGGAGTGCCTCGGGTACTTAAGGAGTTTGGACTTTGTTCCACAGGAAATGGGAGGGACTGGTGGCCAGCACCTTCCAATTTCCCTGGCCTGACTTGGCCTCACTCAGTGCTCTGAGAAACGTAAGTTAGAAAAAAATCTTTGATGAGACTTACTCCAGGAAACTTCAGCTTGGCTTGTTCCCATCCTAAGCAGAGTTGACTGTAGCCAAAGGAGGTGGTTGGCCATGTCCTCTTCAGACCAGAGCAGCTCTCTCTATCTATAGGTCTCCCCAGGGTCCCAGGAAGACCAAGCTCTGCCTCAGCCAGACAGCCCTCTGCTAGAGGGTAGGAGGTCATGTGCACTCTGGGAATACCCTATTGATTCTTATGATCCTCACCCTCCCTTGAATGTTTTTCTCCTCTTTTGTGGCTTCTCTTCCCCCAACCCACCTCCTGATCTTTTTGGAATTCTAGTACTCTTATGTTAATTTTAATGCCTATAGACCTAGCTAGCCTTTGACTTTTGACAATTTTCCAACCATGGCCACCTTGTCTGCTACTTTCCCCTTCTCCAGAAAATACACATTAGTAGCCAGATCTCTGCTAATATGCATAGGTAGGCTTAGCACTGTCTTTGAGCACAAATTCCTCCATCTTTTTAGTATTGGGGAGCTATTCCATCTGGGTAGATCATCCCTTTATAAATCTGACAATGATAATCTGCCAAATGGGTATCATTGTCTAAGGATTCATAGCTTTGTTCAGAAAAGGTTGGACTTGTTGGTTTTAGGCAATTAGAGAATAATTCATTGTCTCTCTTCTTTCTGTGACCTCCAAGACCATATGTGGTTTATCAGTAAGGGGCCACTCTCCAAGGAAAAACCAGGCACACCAATAATCCCCCAAAATGCAGAAATGTGGCAAATGAACTATCTGACATTCTCTGGGTTAGAAGTCTCACTGTGATTTGTTACCCACAGATCCCCATCACAAGGAATTTTAAGTAGGCTCCAGGTTCATCAAACATACTAGAAATCACCAGTATTTTACAAATGTGAAGTTGTATAGTCAGACTTTAACATAACTATTCCCCCTCTAGAATTATCCTACAATTAGAACAGTCACCAGGTAGCAAGTATCAGAGCCTTGGTCATGTCCTTCTGGTAAAAACAGCTAGATTCTTTTGGGAAATGATTAAATGAATAAATTTAATAAGATTTACTACTCAATTTTAACCTAACAAGGAGGCCACTTCATTAATACAGCTGGGTATCAAAATAAAATAGAATGACTAAATGGGATACACAATTAGAGCAAGGTTTAGAGAAATACAAGTCCCTAAAAAACTTTAAAGAAACTTTCTTGCTAAGCCTAAAATGATCAACCTAGTACTTCCTTTCTCTTTCCCTTGCTTTAATCTGTGGTTTCAATGTCAGGGTTATACTGAGATTACTTCAAATTTTTGACTGTTGGCTATCTCAAGCAAAGAATATATGGAAGAAGAATGACTTGGTCATCTCTCCTTTGACACCACCCTCTCCAGTCATGAGCTGTGATATTGAAGAAATCATACTTGTGGCTCTTCCCTAATAGCCCTCTACTGAAGCCATTAATCACAGATGTCATTTTCTTCTCATCACAGTATTTTTGCATTTGTTTCCAAAGAATCTGAGAGAATCCAAAAGGAAAAGAAACATGGCCACATATGGGCTGCTTCCCAGCATGAAACCTTGTGATTACCTTTTCCCCAAACAGGAAGGGTTAAACATTCCTTCTCTAAACCTGAGATCCTTGCCCTCAAGTCAGAGTATATGGTATTCATAATATATGTTGGTCCCTTATATATATGGAGCCACCATAACATATGATGGTCCCTTAGAAATCACTACTACTCAAATTGTTTTCTGTTACAATTTGAACTTGGAAAACTTAATTATACCAGAATTGAATGTTTAAGAGAATATTTCAAGAACATAAGCAGATTTCTAAACAAGCATACGTAAATTTTTTTCCATGTGTGCTGTGAAATCAGACCCTACTTCAGAGTCCTCCACCGTACCTCTGCTCTAGGGTCCTTGTAGGAAATTCCCAATTGAGAGTTTTTTCCTATGGAGTGGATATAAGGACTCTGGGACTAGGGGGGGTGCTTTGTCTGCAGCTCCTAAAGTGGGAAAGATTCACTTAAGTCTGATTGGGAGATAGACATCTATTTTTGTTTGGATTGAATCCTGGAAAGAAGTCTTTGGAGGCAGGAACCTGCAGATCCAAGGAATGGAGAACTACTGAAAACTGGAAAGTGTGATGAGCTTTCCCCACCCCAGGAACAAAAAAGGGAATTCCAAGCCATGGGATTCTGGGCACTGTAATACAGAAGTTAGGGGAAAGGGAGGAGATGAAGACCAGAAACAAAAGATATTACAGGAGACCTTTGGATGATTCCAGAGCATTTCCCAGAAGTCCCTAGTACAAAAGACCTGAGACTTCTTTGGGGCAGGAGAAATGAAAGTGGGAGCCAGGAAGACCCTCTCAGATCATTGCCCAAATGAAGGAGAGAAACCCAAAGGAGCAAGAGGAGGAATGGAAGCAAATAGTGGCCTTAGAACAGCAGGATGGAAGAGTTCTAGGAATGACCCCAGGTTCTAGAGGGTTTCACAGAACTCAGAGACTCCTTTGTCATTCCCAAACTGTCAGTAGACTAATCTGAGACTCCTTGAGTCCTTACAATCTTACCTGGGATTTCTACTGTGACCATTCTGGGACTCGGTTTCACAGAAGTGTCAAAACGGGCTTCAAATCCCTTTTTGGATTGACATGGATTCTCCAAAAAAGCCTATCTCTGCACCACTCTCCCCCCAAATCTGCCTCTGTCTAGCCAGAGGTCCATACCAAGAAACCTATATCTCTAGCCCAAACCCAAAGAAGCCTCTATCCCACATCAGTGGTCTACCTCCTCTTAATTTTGCTGTTTATGGTTCCTCTCCTGCCTCAGCCACTCATCTGGCTTTTGGCCCTTCTCTAGAAGGCCCTTCAGGAAAGCCCTTCTCTAGAACAAATGACCAATCCTGTTTGGAGTGACTCCGGATGACTGGAAGATTGGTATTTGTCAGCATCCTTTCCTTTCCTTACTGCTTTATGTTTCTAGCCTCCCCTTCTATCCTCCTGGCTAAGTCTATGCAATGGCTGCCTGATCCCAGAACCTGAGTGGGTCATTCCTGGCCTGTGACTTGGCTCTGGCTCTGTTGGCTCTTTGACTCATGGCACTAACTGCTGGCTGGACCCCATCACTGATTTCTTGCAGCAGTATACTTTTCCCAATCCGCGCCTTAACCCAGTTGTCAGTGTGCAGACCTCTACCTCAGCTTTGGATGTTCTTCCCATTTTTCCAGTCAACCTATGTGGCAGTGACAGTGGAGAGGCCTAGATAAGTCTATGCTTACTACTCCATATAGGGGTTAGAGGGTTACAGCAAAACAAGTTATCCAAATCCTTGGCTTGCAGCACCAAGGTCTGACAAGAAACTGTAAGTGAAACTAAGGAGGCTAGCGAACTCTGTCTAGAGAGTCATCAGAATTCTCTAACTAAGCTGGGATTGCCCCAGAGCTGACTCTGACTATAGAGGTTATAGCCTACAAGAGAGGTCAAGAAGAACCTGTCCATAAATGGAATTAGTACATATGGGGATTGGGACCAAAGACAATTAAGAAAATCCTGTTGCTGTATATTTGGTGGCCCAAGTGCTCATATGATTAATCAAAATCTTCATACGACCTCCCAAATCCCAAACTTACCTAGAAATCAGTGTTCCAGATCAGCATTGTTCAATAGTGGCTACAATACTGGATAATGCAGCTATAGAACATTGCCCTCTTCCCCAAATGAATTTCTGGAATAAAGAAGAAGAAAGAGTGTACAAATGACTAGTGAACAGCTTATCAGCCAATGGGGCTCAACCAGAAGGGAGGGAATGGTACCACATGGGGAGAGAGAGAAGGATTCTTGTGTTTTGTTATTCCCAGGCTAGCTCTCTGCTCAGTGAGGAGCTTGGGACTGGTGGTCCTACTCTGTCTTCCTATATCTCTGCCTCATTGGCCATTTCAAATTTTACTTATATGACAAACACTATAAAATTCTATTGCCATTTAAGGAGATTTTTAAAAAAATTATTTATGTTATGTTAGTCACCATATAGTACATCATTAGTTTTTGATGTAGTGTTCCAAGATTCATTGCTTATGTATAACAAATGCAGAAAGAGAGCTTATTCCTATATGTGAAACCTCATTATCCTTGTTATCAAAGAAATATCAACTCTCCACAAATCAATCTACAGATTTAATATAATCCTAACTGGATTTTTGAGAACCTAGACAGGATAATTCTAAAGCTGACCAGGAATATAAACAACTGATATAGCTAAAAATATATTTTAAAAACAAATAAGGGGACACTTGCTCTAACAGATATTAAAATATATTTTGAAGTCACAATCATTATGAGACATGACACAAAAGACTAGTGTAGATAATAGATATAAAGCAGGCTCAAATATAAATTAGTATATAATAAAAGAAACAAATGGAGGGTTTTAGAGAGGAGGGGGTTGGGCAGATGGGTTAGCCCGGTGCTGGGTATTAAGGAAGGAGAGTATTGCATGGAGAACTGGGTGTTATATGCAAACAATGCATCTTGGAAAATTATACCAAAAACTAATGATGTATTGTATGGTGACTAACATAACATAATAAAAAAATAAAGTAGACATCTCAAATTAGTATAGAAATATGTTGAGATAGGGGCTAATGGGTGACTCAGTCAGTTAAGCATCTGCCATCAGCTCTGGTCATGATCCCAGGGTCTTGGGATCAAGTCCCACATCGGGCTACCTGCTCAGCAGGGAGTCTACTTCTCTTCCCTCTCCCTCTGCCTCTCCCCCTGCTCATGCTCTCTCTCACTCCCTCTTTAAAATAAATAAATAAAATCTTTTAAAAAATATGTTGAGATAAATAGATAAGTATTCAGGGGGAAAACTGACTTAGATCTTGTCATATAGAAGACAGGAAAGGAAGAAAGAAAGGAAAAGAAGGGAAGGGAAGGGAAGGGAAGGGAAGATAAAAAGAAAAGAGCAAGCCATAATCTAGTATTATTCTCTTTTACAGTGTCATCTGGAGAAAGCAGAAATTTGAATCTGAACAACAATGTAGACTCTTTTGTATCTGGATTTTTTTCACTCAGTGTGATGCTTTTGGGATTCATCAAGGCTGTTGCATGAGTCAGTAATTATTTTTTATTGCTAAGCAGTGCTCTATTGGATGAATATGCCACAGTTTGTTTATCCCTTTTGTGCATCCATTTTGTGCATATTTGTCTATCTAGTTTAATGTTGTCCCATTGATGGACGTCTGGGTTGTGTCCAGTTTTAAGCTATTATTTATAAAGCTGCTATGAATATTCTTGTGTGATTCTTTTTATAGGCATGTATTTTCATGGCTTTTGCATAAATACCTAGGAGTTGAATGTTTAGGTCAAAGGGTAAGTGGGTGCTGAGTTTTATAAGAAACTATCAGACCCTTTCCCAAAGTGAATATATAATTTTTTAAAATATTTTTCAAATTTATTTTTTATTATTTTTAATAAACATATAATATATTTTTATCCCCAGGGGTACAGGTCTGTGAATCACCAGGTTTACACACTTCACAGCACTCATCATAGCACATACCCTCCCCAATGTCCATAACCCCACCCCCCTTCTCCCAACCCCCCTCGCCCCAGCAACCCTCAGTTTGTTTTGTGAGATTAAGAGTCACTTATGGTTTGTCTCCCTCCCAATCCCATCTTGTTTCATTTACTCTTCTCCTACCCTCTTAACCGCCCATGTTGCATCTCTACTTCCTCATATCAGGGAGATCATATGATAGTTGTCTTTCTCTGATTGACTTATTTCGCTAAGCATGATACCCTCTAGTTCTATCCATGTCGTCGCAAATGGCAAGATTTCATTTCTTTTGATGGCTGCATAGTGTTCCATTGTGTATATATACCACATCTTCTTTATCCATTCGTCTGTTGATGGACATCTAGGTTCTTTCCATAGTTTGGCTATTGTAGACATTGCTGCTATAAACATTCGGGTGCACGTGCCCCTTCGGATCACTACGTTAGTATCTTTAGGGTAAATACCCAGTAGTGTGATTGCTGGGTCATAGGGTAGTTCTATTTTCAACATTTTGAGGAACCTCCATGCTGTTTTCCAGAGTGGTTGCACCAGCTTGCATTTCCACCAACAGTGTAGGAGGGTTCCCCTTTCTCCGCATCCTCGCCAGCATCTGTCATTTCCTGACTTGCTAATTTTAGCCATTCTGACTGGTGTGAGGTGGTATCTCATTGTGGTTTTGATTTGTATTTCCCTGATGCCGACTGATGTGGAGCACTTTTTCATGTGTCTGTTGGCCATCTGGATGTCTTCTTTGCAGAAATGTCTGTTCATGTCTTCTGCCCATTTCTTGATTGGATTATTTGTTCTTTGGGTGTTGAGTTTGCTAAGTTCTTTATAGATTTTGGACACTAGCCCTTTATCCGATATGTCATTTGCAAATATCTTCTCCCATTCTGTCAGTTGTCTTTTGGTTTTGTTAACTGTTTCCTTTGCTGTGCAAAAGCTTTTGATCTTGATAAAATCCCAATAGTTCATTTTTGCCCTTGCTTCCCTTGCCTTTGGCGATGTTCCTAGGAAGATGTTGCTGCGGCTGAGGTCGAAGAGGTTGCTGCCTGTGTTCTCCTCAAGGATTTTGATGGATTCCTTTCTCACATTGAGATCCTTGATCCATTTTGAGTCTATTTTCGTGTGTGGTGTAAGGAAATGATCCAATTTCATTTTTCTGCATGTGGCTGTCCAATTTTCCCAACACCATTTATTGAAGAGGCTGTCTTTTTTCCATTGGACATTCTTTCCTGCTTTGTCGAAGATTAGTTGACCATAGAGTTGAGGGTCTATTTCTGGGCTCTCTATTCTGTTCCATTGATCTATGTGTCTGTTTTTGTGCCAGTACCATGCTGTCTTGATGATGACAGCTTTGTAATAGAGCTTGAAGTCCGGAATTGTGATGCCACAAACTTTGGCTTTCTTTTTCAATATTCCTTTGGATATTCGAGGTCTTTTCTGGTTCCATATAAATTTTAGGATTATTTGTTCCATTTCTTTGAAAACAATGGGTGGGATTTTGATAGGGATTGCATTAAATATGTAGATTGCTTTAGGTAGCATAGACATTTTCACAATATTTATTCTTCCAATCCAGGAGCATGGAACATTTTTCCATTTCTTTGTGTCTTCCTCAATTTCTTTCATGAGTACTTTATAGTTTTCTGTGTATAGATTCTTAGTCTCTTTGGTTAGATTTATTCCTAGGTATCTTATAGTTTTGGGTGCAATTGTAAATGGGATTGACTCCTTAATTTCTCTTTCTTCTGTCTTGTTGTTGGTGTAGAGAAATGCAACTGATTTCTGGGCATTGATTTTATATCCTGACACTTTACTGAATTCCTGTACAAGTTCTAGCAGTTTTGGAGTGGAGTCTTTTGGGTTTTCCACATATAGTATCATATCATCTGCGAAGAGTGATAGTTTGACTTCTTCTTTGCCGATTTGGATGCCTTTAATTTCCTTTTGTTGTCTGATTGCTGAGGCTAGGACTTCTAGTACTATGTTGAATAGCAGTGGTGATAACGGACATCCCTGCCGTGTTCCTGACCTTAGTGGAAAAGCTTTCAGTTTTTCTCCATTGAGAATGATATTTGTGGTGGGTTTGTCATCGATGGCTTTGATAATATTGAGGTATGTGCCCTCTATCCCTACACTTTGAAGAGTTTTGATCAGGAAGGGATGCTGTACTTTGTCAACTGCTTTTTCAGCATCTATGGAGAGTATCATATGGTTCTTGTTCTTTCTTTTATTAATTTGTTGTATCACATTGATTGATTTGCGGATGTTGAACCAACCTTGCAGCCCTGGAATAAATCCCACTTGGTTGTGGTGAATAATCCTTTTAATATACTGTTGAATCCTATTGGTTAGTATTTTGGTGAGAATTTTTGCATCTGTGTTCCTTAAGGATATTGGCCTGTAATTCTCTTTTTTGATGGGATCCTTGTCTGGTTTTGGCATCAAGGTGATGCTGGCCTCATAAAATGAGTTTGGAGGTCTTCCTTCCATTTCTATTTTTTGGAACAGTTTCAGGAGAATAGGAATTAGTTCTTCTTTAAATGTTTGGTAGAATTCCCCTGGGAAGCCGTCTGGCCCTGGGCTTTTGTTTGTTTGGAGATTTTGGATGACTGTTTCCATCCCCTTACTGGTTATGGGTCTGTTCAGGTTTTCTATTTCTTCCTGGTTCAGTTGTGGTAGTTTATATGTCTCTAGGAATGCATCCATTTCTTCCAGATTGTCAAATTTGTTTGTGTAGAGTTGCTCATAGTATGTTTTTATAATTGTTTGTATTTCTTTGGTGTTAGTTGTGATCTCTCCTCTTTCATTCATGATTTGATTTATTTGGGTCCTTTCTCTTTTCTTTTTGATAAGTCTGGCCAGGGGGTTATCAATCTTATTAATTCTTTCAAAGAACCAGCTCCTAGTTTCGTTGATTTGATCTATTGTTTTTTTGGTTTCTATTTCATTGATTTCTGCTCTGATCTTTATGATTTTGCTTTTCCTGCTGGGTTTAGGCTTTCTTTGTTGTTCTTTCTCGAGCTCCTTTAGGTGTAGGGTTAGGTTGTGTACTTGAGACCTTTCTTGTTTCTTGAGAAAGGCTTGTACTGCTATATATTTTCCTCTCAGGACTGCCTTTGCTGTGTCCCACAGATTTGGAACCATTGTGTTTTCATTGTCATTTGTTTCCATGAATTTTTTCAATTCTTCTTTAATTTCTTGGTTGACCCATTCATTCTTTAGAAGGATGCTGTTTAGTCTCCATGTACTTGGGTTCTTTCCAAATTTCCTCTTGTGATTGAGTTCTAGCTTCAGAGCATTGTGGTCTGAAAATATGCAGTGAATGATCCCAATCTTTTGATATCGGTTGAGACCTGATTTAGAACCGAGGATGTGATCTATTCTGGAGAATGTTCCATGTGCACTAGAGAAGAATGAGTATTCTGTTGCTTTGGGATGAAATGTTCTGAATATATCTGTGATGTCCATCTGGTCCACTGTGTTATGTAAGGCCTTGATTTCCTTGTTGATCTTTTGCTTGGATGATCTGCCCATTTCATGGAGGCGAGTGTTAAAGTCCCCTACTATTATTGTATTATTGTAGACGTGTTTCTTTGATTTTGTTGTTAATCAGTTTATATAGTTGGCTGCACCCATGTTAGGGGCATAGATACTTAAAATTGTTAGATCTTCTTGTTGGACAGACCCTTTGAGTATGATATAGTGTCCTTCCTCATCTCTTATTATAGTCTTTGGCTTAAAATCTAATTGATCTGATATAAGGATTGCCACCCCTGCTTTCTTCTGATGTCCATTAGCATGGTAAATTGTTTTTCACCCCTTCACTTTAAATCTGGACGTGTCTTCAGGTCTAAAATGAGTTTCTTGTAAGCAACATATTGATGGGTTTTGTTTTTTTATCCATTCTGATACCCTGTGTCTTTTGATTGGGGCATTTAGCCCATTAACATTCAGGGTAAGTATTGAGAGATATGAATTGAGTGCCATTGTATTGCCTGTAAGGTGACTGTTACTGTATATTGTCTCTGTTCCTTTCTGATCTACTACTTTTAGGCTCTCTCTTTGCTTAGAGCACCCCTTTCAATATTTCCTGTAGAGCTGGTTTGGTGTTTGCAAATTCTTTCAGTTTTTGTTTGTCCTGGAAGCTTTTTATCTCTCCTTCTATTTTCAATGATAGCCTAGCTGGATATAGTATTCTTGGCTGAATGTTTTTCTCGTTTAGTACTCTGAATATATCATTCCAGTTCTTTCTGGCCTGCCAGGTCTCTGTGGATAAGTCTGCTGCCAATCTAATATTTTTACCATTGTATGTTACAGACTTCTTTTCCCGGGCTGCTTTCAGGATTTTCTCTTTGTCGCTAAGACTTGTAAATTTTACTATTAGGTGATGGGGTGTGGACCTATTCTTGTTGATTTTGAGGGGGGTTCTCTGCACCTCCTGGATTTTGATGCTTGTTCCCTTTGTCATATTAGGGAAATTCTCTCCAATAACACCCACTCCATAGTACAAAGTACAAAGTAAATAAATAAAGGTGAGCATAACACCCACTCCTTAAGTGAAGGCTGCACATACTGATGTCTTTACAAAGAGGACAGTATGAAAAGCAGAGGGAGAATAATCATTTTACAATGTAGAATCCTAACAAGCACTACTTTAGCCAGGTGATCAAGGTCAACCTCAGCTATCATAAATCAGGTAAATAGTGTGTTGTCTTGATATGATGTGATGAAAATGTTATTTTACTTCTGAAATTTTGCTCCCAAATATCATAACTCCTGTCTAATCATGAGAAAACATCAGACAAATCTCAATGGTTGGGCATTCTACAAAATACTGGATGAGTTCTCCTCAGAACGTTAACCAAAGTCACCAAAAACAAGGAAAGTCTGAGAAATAGTCCAACCAGGAAAAGTCTATGGAGACATATATTTAGACAACTAAATATAGTATTGTATTTTGGAACACAAAAAGGACATTAGTTAAAAAGTAAGAAAATCTGAATAAATTACAGATTTTAGTTAATAATGTATCAATATTGGTTCATTATTGTAATGAAAATTCTATACTAATGTAAGATGTTAATAATAGGAAAAACTGTGTTCAGCATAGAGGTATATGGGAACTCTCTGTACTATCTGCTCAATTTCTCTGTAAATGTAAAACTGTTCTAAGAAATAAAGTTTATTAATGTTTCTAAAAGTTCTCTTAAAGAGAAGTACATGGTCTAAGGGGGACTTGAGGCCAGAGACAGAAGCAATGGTGTGTTCAAGGAACAGAAATAAAATCATTGTGATTTAAATAGCATGATCAAAGAATATGGTACAAACAACAATGGAACTGACAGATAGGGGTCAGAACATGCAATGCTTTGTAGACCATATTAAGCATTTTTGTCTTTATCTTGAGAGCAATGATGTTAAGTAGCAGGGGATGAGAGATGGCATGAGGCAAAGGGAGAGGTAGGTAAAGGATGACACCCACATTTTAGTTTGGCCAACTGAGTGCTAAATACAGAATTAACTGAGACTGGAACACTGAAAGTGTGCAGGAGATCAATTTTTAACCATGTGGGATTTAAGGTGCTTATTGGATATCCAGATAGAGTGGTGGTGGTGCTGGTGGTGGTAACTTTATTGTTATGCCTTCAATAAAGAATAAGAACATAAACAATGAATATTGGCACACTAAAAAAATAAAATGAAATTAAAAATAAAACAAAATATAAAAAAGAAAGAAGGAGAACAGACCACTTCTTTCAAAAATTTGGTGGTAAAAAGGAGAAGGTTAGAACAGTCATTGGGCAGGAATGAAAATTCAAGGGAGATAAAGGCAGAAGAGAAGGAATAAGTAATAGAATAAAGTCTTGCCAGGCACCAAATTTAAAGTCAATTATTAGGCATTACCATATTTGATGACTGTCTTCTCCCCAACTTAATTATGCAAGTGAATAGCTTACTCTATACTTCCTCATAGGCATGGCTGTAGAGTGCCTGAGGCTTGTGATAGATGAGGAGGCCACAAAAACCTGGGTGCTGGTTTGAGGTTTACCTTATATCAATATTTACTATGGGCATAATCAATATAGTTGCTCAGAATGATGCTTCCAATGAAATGAGTACCTTCTCCAAAGGCAGGCTTGCCTCTACTTCAGGCAAAAAAAGAAACAGCTTTTTGAATCCATTGCAGTCTTGTATTTTGAGTGACTCTGAGTTGGTTGGGTGGCAATTTGTAGCTCATGCTGCAGCCAAGGAGCAGTCTTTGCTCCTGGCTCCCTTCCCATGCAAGATCTTTAATCTAACAGTGATCTAAACCAACCCTTTCTCCACAACCTGCTTTGCTTCAGTCTTGTCTATTCCCTGCCCACACTTCAGATTACCAATCCACAGACTTCCTTCCAGCAGCTAAAAACACAAGAGCCATGACTTTCTGGCCTGGCTTCATTCCTATTAGGTTTATGGTTAGTAAGGTGGGTTCTTAGAATTGACTTAGGTTGGGACAGGGGTAATGGTAAGTAACTACATGTCACCACCTCTGGATGTATTCTGGGAAGCTCTGTGGGTTCAGCATTGGGTTTGCTTTCATGTACTGTAACTTCCATAAGGCAAACTGCATTATCACAAACCATCCTGCCTGCACAGAAGCTTAGTCTGCCTGTCCCCTTAGAGTTAGGCATGCTACCCACTACTTCAACTACGTTCACATAAAGACCCAAGTGTGCCAGCCTGCTGGCAACAGCTCTTCCTATTTCCCTTGAGTCTTATATCCCAGACAGGGTCACAGCCTGCACTGGCACACACTCTGCCCTGCTCTGTACTGGGCACAAATGAGATGCTCAGGGATGAAATAAAAAGTTTTGTCCTGGGGCGCCTGGGTGGCTCAGTGGGTTGGGCTTCTGCCTTCGGCTCGGGTCATGATCTCAGGGTCCTGGGATCGAGCCCCACATCGGGCTCTCTGCTTGTGGGGAGACAGCTCCCCCCCGCCGCCTGCCTCTCTGCCTACTTGTGATCTCTGTCTGTCAAATAAATAAATAAAAATCTTTTAAAAAAAAAAGAAAATTTTGTCCTCAAAGAACATAAGCAATCATTTAAATGCAAACAGGGTATCTTGTAAAGATACAAGAAAAGCATAAACACAGAGCTGCACAGTTTACCAGTTACTCATATGATCTCACCTAATTCTCACAAAGTCCTGCATAGGAAATCTTATTCTTACTATACACAAATTATAGAGGAGGCAGCTGAGGTTTCGAGAGGTGAATCTCTTGGCTACAGTCATTTTGTAAGTAGAAAATACAGGATTCAAATCTAGATCTGTTTGACTCTAAATTGTGTCTACTTAACATCTTCTTAAGAACTCTGCAAGGCTTTCTCAGAACATTGACCTTGCCAGTAATCCCTTCCATCAAAAGCTGGTAGGAACACCTGCTACAGTATAGGGGCATATGGCTGGTGTTTCTGGGAAGGGGATGCACCCGAAGAGTAGAAATATAACCTGAATACTATTAGTGTTGGCAGGTGCATACCAGGCCTCAACATAGCTGCTCTATTTCTCTATCTTGTCCAGGCTAATCCTCTCCTAGAAGATGTGGCATTTCATTGAATATGCCCTTTACCTCTATAACAAGATTCCCTTCATCTCCAAGCAAAAATGATGGATTGGCCTTCTGTTTGCTTAGCTGCTCACCTTTGAAAAGCTATCTTAGTTGAGCCAACTTTTGAATCATTTACAGGAAAAGAGTTTTGCTGCTAAGACCTGCATTATGGCCTGACTCAGGTGTGATGGTGAATAAATATCCCTGAGTCTCAACTTTCCCATTTATGAAAGATAGATGTGTTGGGTTTCATTCCATCTATGTTCTGTTAATTGAGAAGGAGAGATTTAATCATTCAGTGAACCAACAAAAATTATTGAAGACCTCCTATGTACCAGACAAACTGAGATACAAAGCATACAGTGATGAATAAGACAGGAATGATCCTGGCCCTTATTGGGTTTAACATCTGTTGAGAGAAGTTAGCCTTGTAGCAAGTACATCATAACATGTGATCATAGCAGGAGGGCTAACAGACCAGGGTGTCTAACTCTGCCTAGGGGACTGGATAGGTTTGCCTTCCTCATAATTACCTTTCCCTGGATTATTTCTATGCATCATTCATTCATTCATTCATTCACTTCCCAAACATTTCCTGAGTGCCTGCTGAGTGTCAGGCACTAGAAATACAGTGAAGGTCAAACTAGACAATGTCTTGGCCCTGTGGAGCTTACATTTAAGTTTTAAAAGATGCACGATAAGCAAGTAAACAAATACACATACATAGATAACTCAGAGTGATGAGTCATAAGGAAGAAAGTTCAAGGCATTGTGCTCATAACCCTGTAGCTACTTTAGGTTGGCTAGTTCAGAGAAGGTCTCTCTGAGGAAAGAACAATTGAGTGGAGAGTAATTAACAAGAAGGAGTCAGTCATAGTGATCTGAGAGGTAGAGTTTTTCAAGCAAATAGAAAAGTAAGCTCCAAAGCCCTAAATAAAGACTGAGTTTGATCTGCTTAAGGAAAAAGAAGGGGAAAGGCCCATTGGGCTGGCATATGAGGAATGACAAGAGAGTGGACCCAGATGAGGTTGGAGTAATAGGTGAAGCTAGGTAACTCAGAATCTTGGAGGTCAGGATAAGAAGTGAATTTTATTCTCTGTAGTAAACAGCCATGGAAGGTTTGAAAAGCATACTATTAAAGTTATTTGCATTTTTAAATCACTATAAATCAGATATATTATTTGCAAATATTTTACCTTTTCATTTTGATTATTTCCTTTGTGGTGCAAAAACCTTTTAGTTCAATGTAATCCTACTTGTCTATTTTTGCATTTGTTGCCTATGGTTTTGGTGTTATATCTAATAAACCATCACCAAAGCCCATGTCAATAAACTTTTTCCCTCTGCTTTCTTCTAGGAGTTTTACAGTTTCAAGTCTTTAATCCATTGTAAGTTGATTTGTGTGTATGGTATAGGATAAAAGTCCAATTTCATTTTTTGCATGTAGTTGTCCAGTTTACCCAATAATATTTATTAAAGAGACTATCTTTTCCCCATTGTGTATTCTTGACACCCATGTCAAAAATCATCTGACTACACACACACACACACACACACACATACCAGAATATTACTTAGCCATAAAAAAGAATGAAGTCTTTCCATTTGCAGCAATATAGATGGAGCTAGAAAGTATAATGTTAAGTGAAATAAAGTCAGTCAGAGAAAGACGAATACCATATGATTTCACTCATCTGTGCTATTTAGAAACAAAAAAATGGACAAAGATAAAAAAGACAAACAAACAAAAAACAGACTCTTAGCTATACAGAGCAAACTGGTGGTTGCAAGAGGAGAGGTGGGTAGGGAGAGGGGTGAAATAGGTGAAGGGGATTAAGAGTACACTTGTCTTGATGAGCACTGAAAAATATACATAATTCTTGAATCTTTGAGTCTATTTTTGTGTGGGGTGTAAGGAAATGCTCCAGTTTTGTTCTTCTTCATGTGGCTGTCCAATTTTCCCAACACCATTTGTTGAAGAGACTGTCTTTTATCCACTGGACATTCTTTCCTGCTCTGTTGAAGATTAGTTGACCATAGAGTTGAGGGTCCATTTCTGGGCTTTCTTTCCTGTTCCATTGATCATGTGTCTGTTTTTGTGCCAGTACCATACTGTCTTGGTGATGACAGCTTTGTAATAGAGCTTGAAATCTGGAATTGTAATGCCGCCAACTTTGGTTTTCTTTTTCGACATTCCTCTGGCTATTCAGTGTTTCTTCGGGTTCCATACAAATTCTAGGATTATTTGTTCCATTTCTTTGAAAAACAACTGATGATGTTTTGATAAGGATTGCATTAAATATGTATATTGCTTTACATAGCATAGACATTTTCACAATATTTGTTTTTCCAATCCATGAGCATGGAATGTTTTTCTATTTCTTTGTGTCTTCCTCAATTTCTTTCATGAGTACTGTATACTTTTCTGAGTACAGATTCTTTGCCTCTTTCATTAGATTTATACCTAGGTATCTTATGGTTTTGGGTGCAATTGTAAGTGGGATCAACTCCTTAATTTCTCTTTCTTCCATCTTGCTGTTGGTATATAGAAATGCAACTGGTTTCTGAGCATTGATTTTATATCCTGACACTTTACTGAATTCCTGTATGAGTTCTAACAGTTTTGGAGTTGAGTCTTTTGGGTTTTCCACATAAAGTATCATATCACCTGCAAAGAGTGAGAGTTTGACTTCTGCTTTGCTGATTCAGATGCCTTTTATTTCTTTTTGTTGTCTGATTGCTGAGACTAGGACTTCTAGTACTATGTCGCATAGCAGTGGTGATAGTGGACATCCCTGCCATGTTCCTGTCCTTAGGGGAAAAGCTCTCAGTTTTTCCCCATTGAGAATGATATTTGCTGTGGGTTTTTCATTGATGGCTTTGATGATATTGAGGTATGTGCCCTTTATCACTACACTTTGAAGCCTGGTGATGGGTATTATGGAGGGCATGTGTTGCATGGAGCACTGGGTGTGGTGCATAAACAATGAATTCTGGAACACTGAAAAGAAATTAAAAATAAATAAATAAATTTTTTTTTTTAAAAAGGATGTTATACTTTGTCAAATGTTTTTTTGTTTTTTTTTTTGGAATCTATTAAGAGTACCATATGGTTCTTATTCTTTCTTTTATTAATGTATTGCATCACATTAATTGATTTGTGGATGTTGAACCAACCTTGCAGACCAGGAATAAATCCCACTTAGTCGTGGTGAATGTACTGTTGGATCCTATTGCCTAGTATTTTGGTAGAGAATTTGGTAGAGAATTTTTGCATCCATGTTCGTCAAGGATATTGGTCTGTAATTCTCCTTTTTGATGGGGTTACAGACCAATATCCTTGACGAACACAGAAAGTGTCTGGTTTGGGGATCAAGGTAATGCTGGCCTCATAAAATGAATTTGGAAGTTTTCCTTTCATTTCTATTTTTTGGAAAAGTTTCAGGAGAATAGGTATTAATTCTTCTTTAAATGTTTGGTATATTTCCCCTGGGAAGCCATCTGGCTCTGAGCTCTTGTTTGTTGGGAGATTTTTGATTACTGCTTTAATCTCCTTACTGATTATGGGTCTGTTTGGATTTTCTATTTCTTCCTGGTTCAGTTTTGGTAGTTTATATGTCCCTAGGAATGAATCCATTTCTTCCAGATTGTCAAATGTGCTGGCATATAATTGCTCATAATATGTTCTCATAGTTGTTTGTATTTCTTTAGTGTTGGTTGTGATCTCTCCCCTTTCATTCATGATTTTATTGATTTGGGTCATTTCTCTTTTCTTTTTGATAAGTCTGGCTAGGGTTTTATCAATCTTATTAATTCTTTCAAAGAACCAGCTCCTAGTTTTGTTGATTTGTTCTACTGTTCTTTTGGTTTCTATTTCATTGATTTCTTTTTTTTTTTTAACTTTATTTTTTCAGTGTTCTGAGATTCATTTTTTATTTCATTGATTGCTGCTCTGATCTTTATTATGTCTCTTCTCCTGCTCAGTTTAGACTATTTTTGCTGTTCTTTCTCCAGCTCCTTTAGGTGTAGGGTTAGGTTATGTACTTGAGACCTTTCTTGTTTCTTGAGAAAGGCTTCTATTCCTATATACTTTCCTCTCAGGACTGCCTTTGCTGTGTCCCAAAGATTTTGTACAGTTGTGTTTTCATTTTCATTTGTTTCCATGATTTCTTTTAAATTCTTCTTTAATTTCCTGGTTGACCCATTCATTCCTTAGAAGGATGCTCTTTAACCTCCATGTATTTTAATTCTTTCCACCTTTCCTCTTGGGACTGAGTTCTAGTTTCAGAGCATTGTGGTCTGAAAATATGCAGGGAATGATCCCGATTTTTTTGGTACTGGTTGAGACCTGATTTGTGACCCAGGATGTGATCTATCCTGGAGAATGTTCCATGTGCACTAGAGAAGAATGTGCATTCTGTTGCTTTGGGATGGAATGTTCTGAATATATCTGTGATGCCCATCTGGTCCAGTGTGTCATTGAAAGCCTTTATTTCCTTGTTGAACATTTGCTTAGATGATCTGTCCATTTCAGTGAGGAGGTGTTAAAGTCCCCTGCTATTATTGTATTATTGTGGATGTATTTCTTTGATTTTGTTATTAATTGGTTTATATAATTGGCTGATCCCATGTTAGGAACTTAGATATTTAAAATTGTTAGATCTTCTTGTTGGACAGACACTTTAAAGATTTTTATTTATTTATTTGACAGAGAGAGATCACAAGCAGGCAGAGGCAGGCAGAGAGAGAGGAGGAAGCAGGCTCCCCTTCGAGCAGAGAGCCCAACGCGGGGCCTGATCCCAGGACCCCAAGACCACGACCCGAGCCGAAGGCAGCTGCCCAACCCACTGAGCCACCTTGTTGGACAGACACTTTAAGTATGATACAGTGTCCTTCCTCATCTCTTATTATAGTCTTTGACTTAAAATCTAATTGATCTGATATAAGGTTTGCCACTCCAGCTTTCTTTTAATGTCCATTAGCATGGTAAATTGTTTTCCACTTCCTCACTTTCGATCTGGATGTGTCTTTGGGTCTAAAATGAGTTTCTTGTAGACAGCATATCTATGGGTCTTGTTTTTTTATAATCCATTTTTTAATCTATTTTTTTATCCATTCTGACACCCTGTGTCTTTTGATTGGGGCATTTAGCCCATTTACATTCAGGGTAACTTTTGAAAGATATGAATTTAGTGCCATTGTGTTGCCTGTAAGGTGGCTGTTATTGTATATTGTCTCTGTTCCTTTGTGGTCTTACTTTTAAGCTCTCTCTTTGCTTAGAGGACCCATTTCAATATTTCCTGTAGGGCTGGTTTGGTGTTTGCAAATTCTTTTAGTTTTTGTTTTTCCTGGAAGCTTTTTATCTCTCCTTCTATTTTCAATAACAGCCTAGCTGGATATAGTATTCTCGGCTACATATTTTCTCATTTAGTGCTCTGAATATGTCATTCCAGTCCTTTCTGGCCTGCCAGGTCTCTGTGGATAGGTCTGCTGTCAATCTAATATTTATACCATTGTATGTTACAGACCTCTTGTCCCGAGCTGCTTTCAGGATTTTCTCTTTGTCACTAAGACTTGTAAGTTTTACTATTAGATGATGGGGTGTGGACCTATTTTTGTTGATGTTGAGGGGGGTTCTCTGTGCCTCCTGTATTTTGATGCTTGTTCCCTTTACCATATTAGGGAAATTCTTTACTATAATTTGTTCCAATATACCTTCATCCCCTCTCTTTCTTCTTCTTCTGGGATCCCAATTATTCTCATTATTTCATCTTATGATATCACTTATCTCTTGAATTCTCCCCTTGTGGTCCAGTGTTTGTTTGTCTCTCTTTTGCTCAGCTACTTTATTCTCCATCATTTTGTCTTCTTTTTTTAAAAAGATTTTATTTATTTATTTTACAGAGAGAGACACAGAGAGAAAGGGAACACAAGAAGAGGGAATGGGAGAGGGAGAAGCAGGCTTCCTGCTGAGCAGGGCTCAATTCCAGGACCCTGGATCATGACCTGAGCTGAAGGCAGATGTTTAATGACTGAGCCACCCAGCCACCCCAATCATTTGGTCTTCTATATCACTAATTCTTTCTTCTGACCCATTTATCCTAGCAGTAAGAGACTCCATTTTTTATTGCTCCTCATTAATAGATTTTTTTATTTCAACTTGGTTAGATTTTTGTTCTTTTATTTCTCCAGAAAGGGATTTTATTTCTTCAGAAAGGGATTCCTTAATATCTTCCATGTTTTTTCAAGCTCAACTAGCACCTTGATATTCGTCATTCTGAACTCTAATTTCTGACATATTACTAATGTCTGTATTGATTAGGTCCTTAGCCATCGGTACTGCCTCTTGTTCTTTTGTGTGTGTGTGTGTGTGTGTGTGTGTGGTGAGTTTTTCCATCTTGTCATTGTATCCAGATAAGAATAAATGAATGAGAGAACAAAATAGTAAAAGGTTGGCAAAGATCCCAGAAAAATATATGATAATCAAATCAGAAGAGACCCAAAACCAGGAGAGAATAAAATGGGAAAAGATTTAAAAAAGACTGAATACACACACACACACACACACACACACAGGACTAGTGAATAGAATGGATCCACCAACTTGATTTTGGGTATATTCTGATCTTTTAAAAGAAACTACCTCCCAAAATTTTAAAGAAAAATTTATAAATATACAGAAAAATAAGGGTGAACAAGATAAAAGGATGGAATATGGCTGTAAATATGAAATTTTAAAAAGATTCTAAAAAAGGAATTGATAAGATAAGAAGTTGGTTGGAAAAAAGCAAAAAAAAAAAAGAGGAAAGAATGTGATCAAGCTGGAGACTAGAACAAATCCATGCACTAGATTTAGGGCATATTTTGCTCTATTAGAGGAAGTTGTATCCCAAAATTTTAATGAAAAAAAAAAACCCTATATGTATACAAAAAATGAGGTTAAATACAATCAATGGATAAAATATGACTATAACAGTTAAAATTTTAAAAAAAATTTTGAAAGGTATTGATAAGATAAAATAGTTACAAACATTAAAATAGGAAAGAGGAAAAGTTAAAAAAATAGAATAAGAAAAAAATAAAATTAAAAAAATTTAACTTTGAAAGACTAAAGGATCAGGGGGAAAAACCATGAATTCTATGTGTTGCTTTCCCTTAGCTCTGGAGTTTTGCTGTTCTCATTAACTAGTGAACTTGGTCTTGGCTGGATGTTCTTGCTGATCTTCTGGGGGAGGGGCCTCTTGCAGTGATTCTCAAGTGTCTTTGCCTGAGGTGAAATTGTACCACCTTTGCCAAGGGCCAGGCTAAACAATCTGCTCCGGTTTATTAGGAGCTTTTGTTCCCTGAACACTTTCCATACATCTTTGGAGGTTGAGAATGAGGATGGTGGCCTCCAAATCTCCAGCCCCACAGATGCTGAGAGCTAAGGGCCCCACTCCTCAGTGCACCCTCAAAGAAAAGTAGTGAATCCTTCCCATCTCCCTGGTCTCCAGCCACACTCTGTGCTTACCCAGCCTGTGACTGAGCATTTCTGTCTCTGGCTCTTGGCCCTGTTTAGAGTCTCCAAACCCAGCAGATTCCTTTAGCACATTCCCACACTGATCCTCCATGAGGAGGAAGGAGGGGTTCTCTCCGGATCTGCCACTTGTAGGGTGCCTGCTCAAAAAGCAGTGATCCGACTGTGCCTCGGATCACGGTTTAAGGTCACCCTGAGCTGAGATCCCCCTCCTTGACTCCATCTGTGCAGCTGGCTTCCCCAGTCTGATACCTGGGAGCTCTGCCACAATCAGACACCCCAGGTCTTTCTGTGACTCCGCTGGTCCTGAGACTGCACTGTCCCCATGAGGGTTCCACCTCCCACTTAACCTCTGGAGCAACATCCCTCAGTGGAGCTGACTTCTAAAAGTTCTGATTTTGTGCTCCGCTGCTCTACCACTTGCCAGGATCCAGCCCCTCCCCCGAGGTCTATCTTCCCGTCACTTCAGATTCATTTCTCCACAGGTCCTGCCTTCTGGAAAGTGGTCAATTTTCTGTTCTTAGAATTGCTTCTCTTCTTCTATTTTATCTCCTGTTGAGTTTGTAGGTGTTTAGAATGGTTTGATAATTATCTAGCTGAATTCCTAGGACCTGATGATATTTCAGTCTCCTACTCCTCTGCCATCTTGCTTCCTCCTCTGTTGGTAGTTCTATTTTTAACTGTTTGAGGAACCTCCACACTATTTTCCAAAGTGGCTGCACCTACTTGCATTCCCACCAACAATGTAAGAGGGCTCCCCTTTCTCCACAACCTCTCTAAAATTTGTTGTTTCTTGCCTTGTCAATTTTTTCATTCTAACTGGGGTAAGGTGGTATCTCAATGTATTTCTTTTTTATTAACACATAATGTGTTATTTGTTTCAGGGGTTCAGGTCTGTGATTCACCAGTCACAACACTTACCACAGCAACCCCCCAACTCTAGCAACCCTCAGTTTGTTTCCTGAGATTAAGAGTCTGTTATGGTTCGTCTTCCTTTCTGGTTTCATCCCATTTCATTGGTTTTGATTTGAATTTCTCTGATGGCTAATGATGTTGAAAAGGAAACCCATGGAATGGGAGAAGATATTTGTAAATGACACTACAGATAAAGGGCTGGTATCTCAGATCCACAAAGAACTTCTCAAACCCAACACCCAGAAAATAAATAATCAGGTCAAAAAAAGGGCAGAGGACATGAAGAGACACTTCTCCAAGGAAGACATACAAATGGCTAACAGACGCACGAAAAAATGTTCAACATCATTAGCCATCAGCTGTGTAACATTTTGAATTCAGGAAGTGTGATGCCTTCAGCTCTGTTATTCTTGTTTAAAATTGTTTTGACTATTCATGGTCTTTTGTGGTTCTATATGAATTTTAAGATTTTCTATTTCTATAAAAAATAGATTTTTTAAAAAATGGGATTTTTCATTGAATCCAGATATCATTCTGGATAGTATATTTTATCAATACTAATTCTTTCAATACAAATATGGGGTATCTTTCCATTTATTTGTGAGTTTTTTAAATTCTTTTATCAATGTTTTATAGTTTGGGGTATATAAGTCTTTCACTTCCTTGGTTGAGTTTATTCCTAAGCATCTTACTGTTTTTGAAGTTAATGTAAATGGGATTGTCTTCTTGATTTCCTTTTCAGATGGTTCATTATTAGTGTATAGAAACATAACAGATATTTGTACTTTGATTTTGTATCTTGCAACTTTATCAAATTTGTTTATTCTCCAAAAAAGATGTAAAAATGGCCAAGAAACACATGAAAAGTTACTCAGTATCACTAATCATCAGAGAAATGCAGATTAAAACTACAATGAGATATCACCTCACATCTATTTGGATGTCTATTACCGAAAAAATATAATAGAAAACAAATATTAGTGAGGATATAGAGAAACAATTTTTGGTGAGGATGTACACTGTTGATGTAAATATAAATTGATGCAGCCACCATGGAAAACAGCATGGAGTCCCCTCAAAAAAAAAAAATAGAACAACCATATGATACAACAATCCCACTTCTGAGTATATCCAAAGGAACTGAAATCAGAATCTCAAAGAGATAGCTGCACTCTTGTATTCACTGCAACATTGTTCACAATAACAAAACATAAAAGCAACCTCAATGTCTACCCATATATGAATGGATTAAAAAATGTGGTGTATACATGTGTCTAATAGAACATTATTCAGCCTTTAAAAGGAAGAAACTTCTGCTATCTGCAACATGGATGAACCTGGAGGACATTATGCTAAATGAAATCAGTTGGACACAGAAGGACAAATACTACATGATGCCACTTATATAAGGAATAAAGTAGTCAAACTCATAGAATCACAGAGTAGAATGCTGGTTATCAGGGGCTAGTGGTGGCAAGGGGCCAAGAGTTATTAATCAAAAGGTAGTTTCAATTATACAAGATGAGTAAGACCTAGAGATCTAGTATTCAGCATAGTGCCTACAGCTAAAAATACTATATTATATACTTAATTTTCTAAACAGACAAATTTTATATTAAGTGTTCTTATCATCATAAGTAAATAAATAGAGCAGGAGGAAACTTTTGGCAGTGTTGGATGTGTTTATGGTATAGATTATGGTGATAGTTTCACAGTGTCAACTCCAAAGTCACTAAAGTTATATACATTAAATATGGCCAGTAGTTTTTTATATGTCAATAATACCTCAGTAAAGTGGTTTAAAAAGATACTCTAGCTGCTGAACAAAGAATAGATTGGAAGGCAAGGCAAGAGTGTCTTAGTCTGCTTGTCTGCCATAAGAAATTACCACAGACTGAGTGCTTGAATAGTAGACATTTATTTCTCACAGTTCTAGAGGCTGGAAAGTCCTAGATCAAGATGCCATCACAGTTAAGTTCTTGGTGAAGGCCCTCTTTCTGGCTTGCATTTAGTTGGTACTTCTTGCTGTGTCAACATATGGTTGAGAGCAGAGAGAGAGAAACTAAGTTCTCTCTTGTCTCTTCTTATACAGCACTAATCCTATCATGAGGGCTCCACCCTCATCACCTAATCATTTCCCAAAGGCCTCACCTCCTAATGCCATCACATTGAGGGTTAGGGTTTTGTTGTTGTTGTTGTTGTTGTTGTTTTAGTTACCATATAATGTGTTATTTGTTTCAGGGGTACAGGTCTGTGAATCATCAGTCTTACACAATTTACAGTGCTCAACATAGCACATATCCTCCCAATGTCCATCACCCAGTCGCCCTATCCATTCCCCCCCACTCCTCTCCAGCAACCCTCAGTTTGTTTCCTGATATTAAGAGTCTTATGGTTTGTCTCCCTCCCTGTCCCATCTCATTTCATTTTTCCCTCCTTTCCCTCTGCCACCCCCCCTCAAATTCTGTGTATCAGAGAGATGTATGATAATTATCTTTCTTTGATTGATTTATTTCGCTTAGCATAATACCCTTTAATTCCATCCACGTGATTGCAAATGGCAAGATCTTGGGGATTTTGATGGCTGATACACACACACACACACACACACACACACACACACCCCACATCTTTTTTATCCATTCATCTATTGATGGACATCTAGGCTCTTTCCATAGTTTGGCTATTGTGGACTTTGCTGCTATAAACATTTGGGTGCACGTGCCCCTTTGGATCACTACATTTGTATCTTTAGGGTAAATACCCAGTAGTGTGATTGCTGGGTCTAGGGTAGCTCTATTTTCAACTTTTTGAGGAACCTCCATACTGTTTTCCAGAGTGGCTGCACCAGCTTGCATTCTCCCGAACACTGTAAGAGTGTTCCCTTTTTCTGCATCCTCACAAACACCTGTCATTTCCTAACTGGTTGACATAGGAATTTTGGAAGGAAAAAAACTTGCAGTCCATAGCACAGAAAGACCAGTTACAGAGGGAAGGGTAACAGTGGCTTTAACAAGGATGTTCTATGAGAGCTCTGTCACAGGCTATGAACCTTCTCAGAGGCCATCTGGCAGACCTGCTACTACATCTCTAAAGATGTAGGGAGTGAGTTACTTGCTATAACAACCCCCACCCTCCCCCACAAGCTAAAGAGGTCTATCTGCAAGCAAGAAGGTACATGAGATGGGAAGCCAAGGGGCAGAGGTCCCTCCTCCCCCAGT
Organism: Enhydra lutris kenyoni; assembly: GCF_002288905.1. Lineage (NCBI taxonomy): Eukaryota > Metazoa > Chordata > Mammalia > Carnivora > Mustelidae > Enhydra > Enhydra lutris. The sequence continues at coordinate 1,542,076 of NW_019154180.1, read as the reverse complement.
CACTCTAGACTGGGCACCTGGTGTCCCTGAAGAGCCCCATGATTTCTACCTATTTTTACCATAAACATGCCACTTGAAAGTTACTGTACTAGAAATGCATCAACTGGGCAACTTCTTCCCAAGATTTCTTCCAGGCAGAAAGGCCTAAGGCTCCCCTCATCTTGTCTCCTGATCACAGTCTGGAAGAGCCTGGCCTGACAAATTGGCAGTCAGTCCCCACACAGGCATGACTTTTCTGTGTAAGGCACAGATCTGGATGCAGTTAGAAAGTGGGTTTGCGGGGAGATTGACTGTTCTTTCCTTACACTTTTCCCCTCTAAAGTGACTGTGAAAGCCTGGATTGTCACCATCTTCAGAGTGACCATCTGCTTATCTTGTTGTGGAGCCTTGGGTAAGTTCTCTCCTATTCTGGGGCCAAAATTCTCCTATCTGTAAAATGAAAAGTTGTTCTAAATTACCTCTGACTCCAAATGTCCCAACAATGCTACCCCATGAACTCTGAGATAGGGGGGTGCCAGACTGGGTGAGTGGTCAAAGTATAGCAAAAGTAGGAGATGGGAAGGAACTGGCTTGAGACACAGAGCTGGCATGCTGGCTCTTGAGGCATGGAAACAGCTTCTACCATGAAAAAGACCATAGTGAAGGGTTCTGTACTTACATACCACACATACCACGGCCAGATGAGCCTGTAGGTAGGCGATGGGAATATAGCCCATTAAGCAAGACTGGCAGACAGAGACCCTAGATTTTCCCAGGCATGCTGTAGTCTCCGACTAAGAACTTACTCCGTGCCTAACCTTGAGATGGACTCTGGCTTGAGAGGCAAGAAGGGTTAAGGAGACTAGGGTTGGGGAAAAGAGATGGGAATAAGACAGTCACTATAGAAAATGGATTTTCAGGAAAAAAGCCAGGATGTTTAAAGAGACTATTTAATTAATATTGTTTTATGATATATAGTCTCTCCCCTGCCTTGCCCTGAAGGCTTCAGTGAAATGCCACATTAACTGTCAGTATGCATTTGCAGTTGGATTTCTCCTTTTTGAGATCTGACCAATATGCTGAGATTATCCTCTACAGGTACATAGTGCCAGAGTAGTTGTGGCCCAGGGAGGCCCCACCCATTTGAGTTACATATAGAAGAGCTTCAGTAGCTTGACAGGTCCATAGGAGGAAGATCTAATGGTCTCCCAGCTATTGACCTACCTGCTTCCCCATATCCCCTATCCTGGGGCCACTAGGCCACAGAAGCCCCTCTGTTCAAAAAGGTTGAGCAACCTCAATGAAGAGTAAAAGAGGAAGCAAAGCCTCAATGTTGATTTCACAGTGCAGTCACTTATAATTCAGGCCCTGAATCTCAGAGATCTCAGGAGTGAACCTGGGATGGGGCTCACAATTATGTTCAAGAGTTCAAGAAGCTCTTCAGGGGACTCTGAAACATGCCTAACACACAGGGATGCTGATAAGTATGTATGTGAACAATAGACATTTATTTTCTCACAGATCTGGAGGCAGGAAGTCTGAGATCAAGGTGCCAGCATGGTTGGGTTCTGATGAGGGCTCTCTTTTCAACATGTAGATGGAACCTTATTTTTGTGTCCTCACTTGGAAGAGAGAGAGAGAAAGGACTCTTTGGTGTCTCTTCTTATAAAGATGCTAATCCCATTATAAGAGCTCTACCCTCATGAGGTCAACTGCAGTGTGATGTATATGCTTCCTAACACTGGAGAAGATGTATCACTTTGCTCAGAACACTATAACAAAATAACACAGGCTGGGTGATTTAAAAAATAGAAATGTATTGCCTTTCAGTTCTGGAGGCTAGAAGTCCAAGATCAAAGTGTCAGTAGGGATGGTCCCTTCTGAGGGCCATAAGGGAAGGATCTGTTCCAGGCCTATCTTCTTGGCTTGTAGATGGCCTTGTGTCCTCACATGGTCTTCATTCTGTGTATGTCTATGTCATAATCTCTTCTTCCTATAAGGTCACAAGTCAGATTGGACTAGGGCCGACTTTAACAATCCCATTTTAATTTAATCACCTCTTTTAAGACTATGTCTCTAAATACAGTCACATTCTGAGGTACTAGGTGTAAGGACCTCAACATACAAATCTTAGAGGTACATAATTTAGCCTATAACAGAATCATTGATCAAAAATATGATTCCTATGTTTCACCCCTAGTAAGAGAAGTAATTTCTCTTTCTCTTCCACTTCCTCCCACTTCCCCCACCTCTAAAAACAACACTGGCTTCAGGAGTCCCTGCTTCATGTTCCCATATCTCCCTGTTCAACTGAGACCTTTGAGAATCCTCAGCAAGCTAGGATCTTCCCATCCTTCTTTGATGGTGGGTGCGCACATTGGCAATGTCTGGAATGTGGAATAGTGTCTTGTGAAGAAAGGCTTCTACCTTCAGGTGTACAAATTGTCTCAGTCTGCATGTTCTGAGGGTTGTAATTAATCCAAAACAAAGTGAAAGGCATACTTCCAGCAACAGAAAACATAACACCCATCACTCTGGCCCAGCACCAACATAGTAAATATTGTCTTTCATGCCCTGCAGCTGACAAGCTCATGTAACACACATGAGACAATAAGGACAAATCATCGCTTTAACATCAAGCATGCTAGCCAAAGATAGCAGAAAATGAAGACAATGTCTAGAGGTGTGCAGCCCCACTTCTTCCACACAGCACATCCTTGAACCACAGCTGCTGGAGGGGTGGAGTCATGTGGAGCACCCCAGCTTTACCCATAAGGCCTAGCACAGAGACTGTAAAGCTCAACCTAGTGGGACCCGAGCTATTCTGAGCCATTATGGTGCTTCTTCTATACCACATTTGGCATTAGATGCACTAGAAATCTTTTCCCCAGAGACATTTGCTCACACAGCCCTTTCACACATGCCAAGAAAAGCCTGGGCATTTTCCAAGGGCCAGATCCAATCCTGGCTGCCCTATAAAGCTTTGGATAAAATCCAATGCCATCTCCTCTGAACTCCCAAACCCCTGGTGTAGAGATTCTTGGTTTTCCCCACTCCCTTTGATCACTCAGGGAAGAGTTCACTCACACTGGGAAATTCTATATTTTCTGAGAAATGGCACCCTGGGCTGGGACGTTCCAACCCAGGAAATTGAATGCAGCCACTCTCCCTCCAGTTCCACTGCCTGGTTGCCCAGAGCTGCTGCCCTGGTCATCCTACTTTCCAAATCTTCTGTACTGGAAAGCATATATGTGTATCTCCTCCCACTCAGCCACCAGGCTGCTAAAGGGCCTCATCCTTGGGATGTGAGGAGGGAGGTGGCAGGGCTATAAGGGCCACTCTGACAGCAAAAAGAGAGAAGAAGGGAGGAAAAACATGTGAATACGGCTTTGTGATAGTCACATCCATTTAGCAGATTGCTGGAGGAGGAGTGGGCACACTGGGAGAGAAGGAGATGATGGCAAGAGTTAAAACAGGGCAAAGGCCCACTGTGCCAGGACCCTTCACACTGTTGAAGTCCACTCAGCTTATTTACTTGGGCTTTTTACAAGAAGGCCATTCAGAGAACTCGTGACTGATCCAGACATAGGTCATCTTCACCCCTGTTAATTTAGGTAGAAGGCTGGGGAGATGATGTCTCAGTCTCAGAGTGTAGGTCTCTTCTGAAAAGGGGTTAAATATGTCTGTAGGACCCATCCTGGCCACACCAGGTTCAGCAGGCAGGAGCTGAGCCATTTCTAGTAGCCATGAAAGCAGCTGCTATGATAGTCTCCCATGCAGACAGCTCTGTTTCATAGGCAGGCTTGATGTCATCCCCGGGCATCTGGGATGAGATTGCAAAGCTCGCCATCCTGCCTTTGTTTTATTTGTATGCACATCTGTCTCCTTCACTTAACTGAGAGCCCTCCTAGGCCAGCAATGGCCTCTGATTCATGTCTATCACATTCACCCCATAGCCCACACCCTAGAACATGGCACTGAATAGATGATGGCTCAGTGTTTGCAAGGGAGCCCAGTAACTCAGGAAACATATGAAGGTGAAGGGTGAAGTCACAGGTGCAGGTAAGGGTCAGGAGATCAGTAATTCTGGGACAGGCAGCCTCCCCTGTGGGACACAGCTAGGGCTGTGGTTGGGGCTGAGACTAATGTGAAAGCAGTATGCTTCTTTTATTTTAATTTTTTAATTTAATTTTATTTTTTCAGTGTTCCAAGATTCATTGTTTAGGCACCACACCCAGGGCTCCATGCAATACTCACTACCAGGCTCACCCATTCCCCCACTCCCTTCCCCTGTAAAACCCTCGGTTTGTTTCTCAGAGTCCACAGTCTCTCATGCTTCATCTCCCACTCTAATTTCCCCCAACTCACTTCTCCTCTCCTTCTTCCAGTGTCCTCCGTGTTATTCCTTATGCTCCACAAGTAAGTGAAACTATATGATAATTGACTCTCTCTGCTTGACTTATTTCACTCAGCATAATCTCTTCCAGTCCCGTCCATGTTGATATAAAAGTTGGGTATTTATCTTTTCTGATGGAGGCATGATATTCCATAGTGTATATGGACCATATCTTCTTTATCCATTCGTCCTTTGAAGGGCATCTTCATTCTTTCCACAGTTTGGCGACTGTGGACATTGTTGTTATGAACATTGGGGTATAGATGGCCCTTCTTTTCACTACATTTGTATCTTTGGGGTAAATACCCAGTAGTGCAATTGCCAGGTCATAGAGTAGCTCTATTTTTAATTTCTTAAGGAATCTCCACACTATTTTCCAAAGTGGCTGCACCAACTTGCATTCCCACCAACAGTGAAAGAGGGTTCCCCTTTCTCCACATCCTCTCCAACATTTGTTGTTTCCTGCCTTGTTAATTTTTGCCATTCTAACTAATGTAAGGTGGTATTTCAATGTGGTTTTGATTTGAATTTCCCTGATGACGAGTGATGATGAACATTTTTTATTGTGTCTGTCAGCCATTTGTATGTCTTCTTTGGAGAAGTGTCCATTCATGTCTTTTGTCCATTTTTTGATGTGATTTTCTGTTTTGTGTGTGTTGAGTTTGAGAAGTTCTTTATAGATTTTGGATATCAGCCCTTTGTCTATAGTGTCATTTGCAAATACCTTCTGCCATTCTGTGGGTTTTCTTTTTGTTTTGTTGACTGTTTCCTTTGCTGTGCAGAAGCTTTTGATCTTGATGAAGTCCCAAAAGCTCATTTTCACTTTTGTTTCCTTTGTCTTTAGAGACATGTCTTGAAAGAAGTTGCTGTGGCCGATGTCAAAGAGGTTACAGCCTATGTTCTCCTTTAGGATTTTGATAGATTCCTGCCTCACATTGAGGTCTTTCATCCATTTCGAGTTTATCTCTGTGTATGGTGTAAGAGAATGGTCGAGTTGCATTCTTCTATACATAGCTGTCCAATTTTCTCAGCACCATTTATTGAAGAGACTGTCTTTTTTTCCACTGGATATATTTTTCTGATTTGTCGAAGATTATTTGATCATACAGTTGCGGGTCCATATCTGGACTGTGTACTCTGTTCTACTGGTCTATGTGTCTGTTTTTGTGCCAGTACCATGTTGTCTTGGTGATCACAGTTTTGGAGCAAAGCTTGAAATTAGACATGATCCCCCCAGCTTTGTTTTCCTTTTTCAACATTTTTTTAGAAATTCGGGGTCTTTTCTGGTTCCATGCAAATTTTAGGATTGTTTGTATGATTCTTAATCTAAAGGAGAGCTTATTTGCTTCCTTCATCCACGAGGGATGTGCAGCACTTGCTAAGAAAACCCTGGATTCTCTACAATTCTCCCACACTCATACTGGCTTTACCAAGCCTTTCTTTTCCCCCTCTTCCTCATCCCCCTTCTCCATCTTTGCATGTTTTGACTTTCTCAATTTTATCATCAATTTATGCTCATAAAAGAATATTTGAAACATTCAAAATAAGAGAAAGAAGTAGAAAATGTCATCCATATTCCATCCATCCAAACATAGCATAGCTATAGTTAAGATTTTAAAGTGTTTTCTTCCAATATTTCCTCTAATCTTTCTGAGCAGTGAAGGTTTCCGTGTGTTTGCTTTATTTCTACTGCTTAGTGACAACTGACTACCAAGTGAGGAGGAGGGAGCAAAATGAAGCAATGTAAATGTTAGGAGAGTGGCATTTGAGCACCTGCTAAGCTACTGACATGCTCTTTAGTATTGGACATGGCTTGACCTTCCCTGGGCTTCAGTTTTCCCATTTGTATAATGGGATACTGGATTAAGTGAGTTCAGAAATTTCTTCTGACTTAAAGATTCTTTGAATCCATTAAAGAATAGAGAAGTCTTTGAGGAGAGATTGTTATGTGAGCTGAGATTTTAAAATGGAACTCTGTTAGTAGATTTGGAAGATGGCAGTCTAGGTGGAAGAAAAGTCAGTCACAAAAAGAGAAAGGTTGGAGGACATAAGCTGCCCTTGGGAGACAGTCCCCAGAGGGTTGAGTATGTGAGAAGTGTAGTGGGAGATGTAACTAGGGCCAGACACTAGATACCTGGAATTCCTTCAGTCAAAGGCTGGGTCCAAGATGGGTTCCAAGCACAGGGTGTCTATAAACCCATAGAATAGAAAATAGAAATTGGGAGATGAGCAGGGGACAAATTCAGCTGTTGCCCATCCAGGTGTAAGATCTCAGGGAAGGTCTGGCCTTGCTAGCCAAGCTGAGATAGAGGTCAGTGGAATAAAGGAGGGCTAGATCCAGGACGCTAAGGACTCACTCCATCAAATGCAAGCATGGTACAAATTTGAGGGCAAAGGACTCAAAGAAGCCAGAATGAGAAAGAAAGCAAGGAAGAAAGAAAGAAGCTCCAACAAGAAAATAACTCAAAAACAAAAGGAAAAACCATAAAAAGAGTGAAATGATGACCTAGACAGAGTTGAGATTATCCTGCCATCTTCAACAGCCTTACTCCCCCAAATTGCACACTAATGTGGGATAAGCTGGCAGATGGGAGTGCAGATACTGAGAGAAACAGTCAAACTTCCTAGGAAAGGTGTTCCAGGATAAGGGCCTGGACATTCATTCACCTATTTAACAAGCATCTCAAGACCTGCTCAGTGGCCAGCCCCTGAAAGAGGGTGCAACCAAGCTCTTGACCCTCCCTGTCAAGACTCAAATGTACTATATGTTGGCTAATTGAATTCAAATTAAATTTTAAAAAGACTTAACTGTACAACATGTGTATATCAGAAATAGCTGAGCATTGCCCAGGACTTTGTCCCAATTTACACACACTTTGAAGAAATAGCTGCACTTAGGTTACTGCCTCATGGTCCAAACACCTTGGCTTTGCACAAATGTCATTAACTAAATATTTTTAAAAAACTCCAATGAAGACATACAAATGGCTATCAGACACATGAAAAAATGTTCATCATCACTAGCCATCAGGGAGATTCAAATCAAAACCACATTGAGATACCACCTTACACCACTTAGAATGGCCAAAATTAGCAAGACAGGAAACAACGTGTGTTGGAGAGGATGTGGAGAAAGGGGAGCCCTCTTACACTGTTGGTGGGAATGCAAGTTGGTGCAGCCACTTTGAAGAACAGTGTGGAGATTCCTCAAGAAATTAAAAATAGAGCTTCCCTATGACCCTGCCATTGCACTACTGGGTATTTACCCCAAAGAGACAGATGTAGTGAAAAGAAGGGCCATTTGTACCCCAATGTTTATAGCAGCAATGGCCACGGTCGCCAAACTGTGGAAAGAGCCAAGATGCCCTTCAACAGACGAATGGATAAGGAAGATGTGGTCTATATACACTATGGAGTATTATGCCTCTATCAGAAAGGATGAATACCCAGCTTTTGTAGCAACATGGATGGGACTGGAAGAGATTATGCTGAGTGAAATAAGTCAAGCAGAGAGAGTCAATTATCATATGGTTTCACTTATTTGTGGAGCATAACAAATAACATGGAGGACAAGGGGAGATGGAGAGGAGAAGGGAGTTGAGGGAAATTGGAGGGGGAGGTGAACCATGAGAGACTATGGACTCTGAAAAACAACCTGAGGGTCTTGAAGGGGTGGGGGGTGGGAGGTTGGGGGAACCAGGTGGTGGGTATTAGGGAGGGCACGTATTGCATGGAG
>NW_019154180.1:1516758-1533865 GCF_002288905.1 Enhydra lutris kenyoni | reverse complement strand
GGGGGAAATTGGAGGGGGAGGTGAACCATGAGAGACTATGGACTCTGAAAAACAACCTGAGGGTCTTGAAGGGGTGGGGGGTGGGAGGTTGGGGGAACCAGGTGGTGGGTATTAGGGAGGGCACGTATTGCATGGAGCACTGGGTGTGGTGCAAAAACAATGAATACTGTTACGCTGAAAAGAAATAAAAAAAAAAAAACAGAGCCTGTGTTTCCATATACCCATAATATTTTATTATCACAAAATATAATAGAACTTTGGGGCTGGACTGGAATTTGAAAGTCACTTAGTCCAGAAGCATTATTACTGATTTAAACAGGCAAATATAAATATTTATTAGACTTGATGTTTCTAAAAAGAGACACAGTTTCCTGAATGCAAGTGTGTGAAGAAAGCTAGGTCCCCACTCACCAATATCCCACTACTATCCTCCAAGCAAATGATATAACCAGGTTTGAAGAGAATGTCCCACAAAGTTGCCTCTAGGGTAGAGGCCTTCCAGAAAATTTTCACCAACTTATATTCCCAAGCAACCAGCCAATATATGGTCTCAGCTTAGCTGCACGGACATTTGGTGGCTGGTTGGATAACTTGGCTGGTAATTTGGCAACCCCACAAGCTCTTCTCAGCTTATAGGTATTTACCATGGTTCCTTGCTCCCTTGCCTTTCCTTTTATCTAAGAAGAAACACTGAAGATCATCATGTAAAGGCTGTCTCCTCTCTCAGCTAGCTTCTGAAACCTTAAACATGTGTTCTATGTACAGAGAGCTCTGGTCTTCTGGAAGCAACTGTGTCTATTTCCCATGCCTACTGTGAAAGGCAGAACCTTGTTGGCCCCATGACCCACCCACTGCCCAATTTGTTTTGCCTCAACTAACCCCAAGAAATATCAGTTACATCCTCTGAATCTTCACTGGCCATTTTCTCTTCCTTCTTCAATAGGAGATTTGGAGTCTTTTAGGAAGACCCTGCAAACCTCAGCATGAACAGGCAGATATAAGAAGCCCAGAGAATGCTCAGGTGGTGGTTGTTGTAGCAATAGCAATAGTAAAAATGAAAGGCTGGATGTGGTTCTCCTTAGTAGGTTCAGTAGGGGGGACCTCTACTAGTTCTAGAAGGTACTCAGCCCCATTCCTAGCTTGACACCCTGCCCAGACCCTTTGTCTGTTTGTTTGCTACCTGTCTTCTTTTTAAATGCTCACAGCATGCCAAAGAACTGTGGAGTAGCATGAGCTTTTTATGGTGATCATAAAGGCACCTTCTTTATCACCTTCCTTCATTATCTATCTGGCCATGATAAAGCCAGCTCTGTCACTGTGGACTGCGAGTCTCCCCTTGTCTTTATCTACAGCTGTCATGTGCTTGCAGCTCTGGCTGCAGATTAAATATCTATCACGCTGACAAATGGCTTTTGCAGCAAGGGCAGAAATGCCAAGTCAACTTAGAGCAGCCAGTGGAAGGCAATACAACCAGGCAACCCTGTTCAGGAAGCCCAGAATCTAGAGCAATCAGTTTTCCATCTGTGGCATTGTGCCCAAGCTCACCTGTGGCTCATCAGTTCCACAGGTCAGCTGAGATGGAAGGATGCCAAGGAAGCTTGTTGATGCCCTGGCTAGCTAGTGGCTCTAAGAGAGCAAATACCCACAATTCCTCTTTTGTTATTTCTAGGCAAAATCGGAGTCCCTGGTCCAAAGAGACACAAGACTGGTCTTGCAGCCTGGGATTGCAAGGCAGTGTATTATGGATGCAAAGCATGAAATAATGAGCTTTGGCTGCCTCTACCCCAGACCAGTGGGAAGAAACAGGTGGGAGCCCTATGGGAAGGGAGACTGACAAGCAGGCTCCACATTGTACATTCCTACAGCATCCCTGGTAACCAAATCCACCTCCTCACCAGAGTAGATGAATTTGCCAGTGAAATTCTGAGGAGTGCAGAGGCTCCTGCTTTGGCTTGACAGCTCTGTCCCCAGGGGCCCACCATGACTCTCCTGCTTCATAAGGGAATCCAGGCTGTCTTCAAAATTCTTGCTGCTCTGAAAAAGAAGTGATGGATTCAGAATCCTGGAACCCCTGGGGACTCATTCTTTTCCATAGTAATTGGCAAGTTCATCTCCAAGGTTTTTGCATCATTGCTATCTGGCCATTCTCACCTTTGGTGAGTCACACCTCCTTAAGGGAGGGTTCCCTGGTGTTTCTGCTGCCTGTGATGCACCAAATGCCACTGAGGTTCTGGCAACAGACAACGGGGAAATGTTGCAAAGATCAGTGCCAGTGATGCTAAGGTCACGGCTCAGTCCTAGGTACAATGTTGAACATGGCTTCTATGGCTGGGCCTGCTCTCCTGCCAACATGTGACCTCCAATTCCACAGGGGACAGTATGAAGACTTCTCTGCCCTTCAGCATAGTTCTCACTGATACGTGGCTCAGGGGTCTTCTTACTGTTCTAGAAGATTTTTGTTGACAGGGTCTGAATCTTCTTTGGCTCTCATCTCAGGAAAGGGTTGTTGAATAAGTGACTAATGAACAAATGAATGAACAGTAGTATAAGAAAAAGAGTTCTCAGGCTATGAGTCTTTTGGTAGCCAACAACTTCCTCTAATTTGCAGCCTAATGGCTCATGTTAGGACTTCCTTATAGGGCTTAAAGGAGACTTCAAGAGGGTGGCTATATTCTCTCAGGAATCTGTTCTCCCCATGCTGAGTAAACCTTCCACTTATTTCTCCCCTTTACCTATCCTGGTAGTTTTCTCTTTCAAACACCAGGTTGTCCCCAACTCTATTCAAGTATGGGGCCCAGAACTAAGCTCAAGAGTCTGGACATGGTCTGTTCAACAAAGAGTCACTATTTCTCCCTTCCTGGACAGTGCAAGCAACTATCTTGGCAGCTTGTTCTCTAGCCACACCACACACTGGACCCCTGTTGAGCTTTGTTTTCAACCAAACTAGGTATTTTTTTTCTGATTTCCTTAAGGGCCAGAGGTCTTTAATCAGGGGCACAAAATTTATTTTTTAAAACATGATGGCTTTGGGGGTACCTTGGTGGCTCAGTCAGTTAAATGTCCGACTCTTGGTTTCGGCTTAGGTCACGATCTCAAGGTTGTGAGATTGAGCTCCACAACAGGCTCTGCTCTCAGCACAGCGTCTGCTTGAGATTCTTCTCCCTCTCCTTCTGCCCTTTTTCTTATGTTCTCTCTATCTCTCTCTCTCTCTCTCTATCTCAAATAAATAAATTATTTTTAAAAAACATGATGGCTTTCTATCTAAAAAGTCATTTTGTTGTGTTGGGCCAGGATGCTACAACTAATAATGACCACCTTTTTCTTATATAAATTTGGTAAATTTGGCAAATAAGCCTTCTATATCTTTAAATTTGGGATTTGCCTAGACAAAGAACAGAGTTCTAGGACATGTCACATTTGACCTCTATTCAATGTTGAACCTCACCTCTCTATGAACACTCTTTTGGTGTAGTTGATCATGTGGTTGTAAGTCATGCCAGTGGTATGAGTTCAACTCATATTTCTGAGAAGGTCATGAGAATTCTGGTTGGGTGGCTTAAAATACTGAGACTCCTAGAATGTCACAAGTGGAAGGATTCTTAGTGATCACTTGTCCTTTTTTTCACTGGGCAGGTAAGATAGAAGCCCAGAAAGGGGAAGAGTGTGCCCAAAGCTACCAGTGTAGCAGAACAGAATGAAGCCCTGCAGTCCAGACCTTTGTCCTCTATAAACTTGCTGTAGTTTTTCTTTACAAAGAGATAATGGACAGTAGCACTGTCTCTATCACCAAAATATTTGCAGCTGCCTTCTAATTGACATTGAAAATAAAAGCAGAGGCATGACACCCCACTATCCCTTCTCCAGTACAACAGTGGAAATTCAGAAACCATCATTCTTTTTTTCCATTTGGCACTGAATGCCACCCAGCTCTCACATACTCAATGTCAAGGCAAATCCCTAGATGCTGCAACAGTGGTTCTTCTCCCCTGCCATAAAGACATAGGCTGGCAGGACTTAACCAATGACCAGTGTTAAGTGGAATCTATAAGGAGCCCTCAGATGCCAAGCCTGGGGCTAGATCATGAGGTGGGTTGGAGACAAAACCCTCAGCAGGGTGCCTAGACAACCATTAGTTATTTTGAGCTCTTGTCAGAGGGTGAGAAGTCTCTGTACCTATTTTCATGCATACTTTTCACAGATTGGGATTGAAAGGAAGAAAAGCAGTGAATATAAAAATTTTGCCCATATACTTCTTAACCAATCAATAAGTTTTTCACCTGTTGCCCTTGCTATTTAGGGGTTGTTCTTTTTTTAAAACTTAACTTCTAACTCTAGAGCTTATACACATTTCTTTCATTGGAAGAAAGAAGTTATTTATCCGAAAATAAGCAAACCATCTCACTAGTTATACACATTTGTGCTTCCTGGTGGGCCTCTGGCTGTTCCTCTTTGGTATCATCTCTCTCTCTGACTCTTAGCCCTAGCCCATCATCGTTACTGATTATGTCTCTCCAGCTCTCTGTTTCTGTCTTTTCTCATTCTCTCTCTCCCTCTCTGGCTCATTCTCTCTCTTCCTCTCTCTTTGTTTCTCTCTTTCTCTTTCTCATTCTGTCTTTCTTCTCTCCAGCTTTAGGTCCATCTCCCAGGCCCTAAAATCTAGAGGTTATAGTAATCCCTCCCAGAAACACCAATATTTTCCCTTCAAACTTGTAGCTGTGGACCTTGCTCCCAGTTGTCTATCTTTGAACAATGACAGTTAATAGAACAGATGCTATTAAGGATTTAGCCCATGCTATTCTCAATGCAAAAAAAAAAAAAAAGTGCTCCTAGGCTTGGGAAAATGTAAGGTAAGAAAGAAGGGTAACTACTGGGACTCCCTGGGGCTTAATCTGGCTTGCAATGATACACCCGGGCTTTTGGAGGTGGTTTATAGTGAGAGATGCCTGGAACCATATGGAGGCAGAGCCTTCTTTTGGGGCTATCTTCTCCCATATTACACCTCTTCCATCGCTCCCTATTGTCCTCCAGACAAAAATGAAACTCTTTAGCGTGGAGCACAAGGTCTGGTATGCCATGCCCCTGCCATCATCTCCACCTTTACCTCTCAACATGTCCTACATATACCTTCTTATTTAAACATTCCAGGGCTTCCACGTTTCTCTTAACCCACCTTCCATTTCCATGGCTTTATGCCTTTGCTCATGTTGTTTTCTTACCTAGAATTCCTACGCCTCCCAACTGACAATCTCCTGTAAATTAAAAAAAAAAAAGCCTACTCATCTTCCAAGCCCAAATCAAAAGTTGCTTCAATGATTCATCCATTTAATAACTATTTTTTGAGCATCTACTATGTGTTAGATATTCTTCTAGGTACTGGAAGCACAATTTTGAACAAGTCAGATAAAGTCTCTGCCCTTATGAAAACTTTTAGTTTTAGTGAAAGAAACAGATATTAATCAGATAAACACATTCATGAAGGTATAATGATATCTGAACTAATAGCTATGACCAAGGGGTCCAGGATGCTATGAGAACATGTAATGGAGAACTTAACCTAGTATAGAAAGTTGGAGAAATTTTCTTTGTAGAGGTAGTGTATGAACTGAGGCATGAATAGGAGGAATTAACTAAGTTTCAGCTAAAGAGATAAATATGTGCAAGGGCTTTGAGGTAGGATGTTCATCTGTGTTTCAGTAAGAACCAAGGAATCAGAATAGCAGAAGATTAGGTCAGAAAGTTGAGCAGAGGCCAGATTAGGCAGGGCTTGCAGGACAGGGGAATGAGTTTGGATTTTATTCTTCATGAAATGGAAAGCCACTGGAAAGTTCTAAACAGTAGTTACAAGCTTTGTAAACATTTTTCCTGGCTGCTGTATGGAGAGTAGACTTTGAGAAAGTAGACAAGAGCAAAGGCAGGGAGACCATTTAGGAACTAAGACAAGCATATGGTAAACTGGGTCCTCAGTTGGTGAACCAAGACCAAAAAGCCTGGCTCCAGTGAACTTTACAAGCTGGAGTAGAGGCAGGACAACATTTGCTGACCAGGAGCAGAAGCATAGTAGCCTAGGACCTCTGTGCTGGAAATTATCTCTAGAGGAATGGTCCTCTGAATGTGTGTTATGTGAAGTGTGGTCCACAGGTGAGTGCTTGCTGATGAGAGGAGTATAACAATAAGAGTAGGTATTTAGGTACTGTTTTTAACGATCAGACATGGCTGCATCATGGAAGTGTGTGATTTTGTATTTTACAAAAGTATTGATTGTGACAAAATGGAGATGGAAAAACTACCCTTCCCTCCCAGGTGGTGTGAAAAGCACTTCTCTACACTTCTGGTTCCCTATCTAGGGGTAAGTCAATAGGGTAGGGACTATCATCCATGTTTTTAACCCATTCTCAAGGTGACTCCTAAGTCAGAAACCCGTCGACTAATAGTGTAGAATGATCTATACTCTAAACACATACACAATCTGCACTTTTCTATGGCCATGCAATCACTCCTTGCACACTTCGAGGGCTAAGGAAGGCCCCCATTCTGAGGCATTGGCTCTGACTCTGAAAAAGTGTTTACTCAGATGGAGCTAGAGTGCTGACCAGCAGCTGGGCCCCTGCAGTGTTTATGGTCATAAGGGTCAAGTCTTTTGCTGCCCAGGCTGGGTCCCTATTTAGAGTCCTAGCCCTTCTTCAGGATGTCTCAGAAAACTATGCTGTATATACTATCTCTGTCTGCGGGGCCTACTGTTGGCTTCTGTACTGCAGTTACTTATTTCTTTTCTCCCTTCTGCTGACCAATGCTCCCTGTTTGTCTTCTAGAGTGTAAGAGGACTTGATTTGTTAAGACACATTCAACTGCTTCAATATCCATTCTCACAATGTCTCTCTCATCTAACTCCAGAACTACTTCCACTGTCTCCCAAGCCCCCCTTTGCATTGACTGGAACCTCCCACCTATGCTTGATGACCTCCCTTGAAATGCCTATTGGTCTTCAGCTTTTGCCTCTTCAAAGCAATTCTGCCCATGCTACCCATTTAACTTGTTCATCCAAGTGGAGAATGGTGCTGGCAAATATTTGTGCTTTGAAACATGAGTTGTCTATTTTTATTTGAATGCTCTGTGTTAGCATAGTACAGTGACAAGAGCCAAGAACAGGGACTCAGGAAGCATGAATTTAAGTCCCACCACTCTGAATAACTCACTGTGTATCTTTGGGAATCCCTACTTTCTTGGAGCTTCAGCATCCTCACCCATAAAATAAGGCTGCTTTCCTCACACGCTTCAAGAGTGAAAGAATAGAGGCTTTGAGATAGACAAGTAAATTTGCATAGGAGAAGAGTGAAGAGGAAGATTTACCCTACCAGATATTAAGATGTAATACAAAGTTATAGCAACTTTAAAAATAACAACATGTACTGGTAGAGGAAACCATTAAACTGGCTAGATTCCCACCACACACCACATACAAAAATTAATTTCTGATGGATTAAAAAACTAAATATGAATGATAAAAGCATAAAGCTATTGGAAGAAAATGTAGGATAAATCCCTTTAACCTTTGAGAAGACAAGGATCAGACCTAAAATAAAACCCTCAAGCCATATGAACTGATAAACTCAACTAATCAAAATCAAGGATTTCTGACCATGAAATGATAACACTGGGAAAAAAAGATAAATGACTTAGTGGTGAATACATTGTGATGTCTAAAACCAAACCAGAAAGAAGAGAGCCTTCAGCTAGAAGATAGGGACAACAACAATAACAACAAATAGATAAGGAATTTGAGTAGGCAATTTATATAATGGCTAATAAACAAGTGAAAAGATGCCCAAGCTCACTAATAATCGAAGATACGCAAATTGAAGTAATAAGATTTCACTTGGCCCCTATCAGTCTGGCAAATATTAGAAAGTTGAAAAACACCAACTGTCAGAAAGGACTAAGTGAAACCAGAGATCCCATGCCCTCCTGGTAGAGTACAAACTGCTCTGCTGTTTTGGAGAGCAAACCAGCAGGGCTTAGTAACATTATATACACCTGTACATTATAATCCACTGAGCCCACGTCTGGGTGCCCATCCAAAAGCAGGTCCCATTAGGACATGTCCAAGGATAGCTACTGTGGCACTGCATGGAACTGGGGATGAGCCATTTTCCACCCCCAGGAGAATGGATAGTTTAAATAGAAAACTAAGCAGCAGTTTGAAGTAACTAGATGTATGTGCAGTGTGGACTGATCTCAAAATTATAGCACTGATTTTATTTTAAAATAAGAAACAGAACAAGATTTATAGCACAATAACATTTATGCAAATTAAGAACATGTACACAAAACAACACTATATTTTACAAGAACACATACATATTCAGAGGCTCATCTCAAATGCATTAGACTGGGTGCCCATGGAAGGGGGAAAGGATGTGGGGATCTGGAATAAAGGGCAAAAAAAAACCCAAAACAAAACAAGAAAGGGGCCTTGCATACCCTGTCAGTGATTCGCATAGCCAGCCCTGAAATGGGGGTGGATTTAATTCAACTATGCACCTAAGGTCCACAAATAAGTTTTAGTCATTTAAAAGGGGGAAGAAAAGGGAGAGGGGGAATGAGAGTAACTGCTTACTGGGGATGAAGTTTCCTTTTAGGGTGATGAAAAAAAGTTCTGGAATTAGAAAGGGGTAATTGTTGCTCAACATAGTGAATGTACTAAATGCTATTGAATTGCATCCTTTACAGTGGTTAAAATGAATTTTATGTTATGTAATTATTTTCTTGATACAACAGAAAAGAAAAATAACAGAAGAAGGAGAGAAGGACTGGCCATTCAGAGCTCCTTGGAATGTAGCCTGCCCTGAGGCCTTCCTCATCACAACCCTGTCTCCTGCCCATAGGCCCTTGTGGCCAGGTTCCCCACTGCAGCAAAAGGACGTCGTGCCTGGGTCTGGCGCAAAAATGACATAGATAGCAGTGCCCTGGCCTATGCCTCTCTGGGTAGCTAATCCTGGCCCTAGGTACCTAACAGCTCCATGGTGAAGATCTAGTGGGTTGATGTATGGGAAAGAGCTCAGTGCCTGACAAAGCGCTGTGCTGGTGTGAAGGATTGCTTGGGATATTTATGACCAAGCCCAATTGCTCACAAGGCAATTTTATCCCCCTTATTCTTTCCTGACATGGCAGCCAATTTCCATTTTAGAGACTGGGGACTTTGAGGAAGCAATATCATAATCCTTCCCCTCTTTCCCAGAGCTTGCCAAAATCTGGTCATCCCTCCTGATGTCAAATTAAAACAACCGAGAGATATGCAGTGCAGGAAGGTGGGTTGGGGCCAGAGTTCAGAGCCTATCATTTGTCCCAGAGCCCCAGGCCTACAGCATGAATGTGTGCAGGTTCTGGTCCAGGCATCATACTGCATGCCCAGGAGCATTAATCTTCACCCTGCATGGAAATGTCCTCAGAGCGGCCAGCTCTGGCAGCGGTGAGACACTTCCATGCTGCAGGACAAGCTTATGGAAGACATCAGGACATGTCCTCTTTAGAGGGGCTTCTGGCAGCTCTTTCTTTGCCTGGAGGCCCATGTAGTTACCTCATTGGTACCACTGGTTCTCATGATGTGTAGGAAGGCAGCCCTCCCCAGGGTCTTGGCATTCAAGTTCAGCACTTTTGGTTAGTAAAGGTCAAGGATGGAGCTGATAATGGTAAAATTCCAGTACATGTGCCTTTTGTTATTAGAAGCCAGGTCATCACAAACAGCCCACATGTACCTTCCTGTCTAAGAAAGCCCTTGACTCATGCTCCTCTTTCAGTAGGGAGACTGCTCACTGCTACCCCCTCTCCATCAGTGTTGTTGCTGTCCAGCAGAGAAACAACATTAAAACAAAGATCTGAATGTGTGTCTGCCCTGCTTTCAAACATTGCAAATATATAACTTAACAAATACAAATGCTTCCAACTGGCTTTCAAGGGTCTCCATGGTAAGGCCCCTAGCAGCCTCTCCTGCTTTATCTATTGTCCAGTACTATTCCTAATGCTTTAACTAAAGCATTTCACTGTTCTGATGAACACACCAGGCCTTTTTCCTATCCTAGACTTTGCACATGTTGTTTCCCTCACTAGGAATGTCCTGTCCTACTTTTCTGCCTTGAAAACTCCTACTCATCCTTTGATACCTTCCACAATTCTCCCAGTAGTATTAGTCACTGTTTCTCCTGGTTTTACAGCAAATATTCATTAAGCTTCTGCTGGGTGCCAAGCAGTGTCAGGACTTAGGGGGTATAAAAGGGATCAAGACATACATAGTCTTACACTCACAGACCTGGCAACCTAGTAAGTGGAAAGAGATGGGAGTGGGTGGAGAGAGAGAGAGAGAGAGAGAGGACTGAGATTGAGATTGAACAAAGAAAGATATAAAGAAGAGAACTATGAGTGAGCAGTTCCAGCCAGAAAATAAAAAAGATGAGGTGGTATGACAAAAAGTGGCTGACTGGCCACTTTAGACTGGGTTGCCAAACATGGTAACATGTAAGCTGAGGACTGATGTCAAGAAGGAACCAAGGAGTGTGGAGCCAGAAAACCTGACTTCCACTTACTCACTGTACATCTGTAGCCAATCAAACTTCTTGTGCTGTCATTGTTATATGTGCAAAATAGGCTAACCCAGCTTGTCAAGTTAATGAGTCTTAAATGGAACCACATGTGCCTAGAGCAAATGGACCTTGATAGGCCAATATCACCACAGTTGAACAGCCATCTAGTCTACTTATCTGTTTAATATAGGGACCCTGAGGCCTGATGTCACCCTAGATTTGCTTCTGGCCCCAGCTTTTAGACTGCATGAATATAGTGTTCTAGTTGGCCCTCAGTGTTTCCTGAGACAGTATTTGTGTAGCCACCATGATCCCTGCTCCCTTGGGTACTCTCTGAGTCCCTGGGATGCCATGGCTGCTGTCCTCTGGAAGGCCTTGGTGTTATGACAGAATTGCACAGTAATCTGTATGTGGTATCTCCAGGGGCTCCCCTGGGCCTGGTGGCCTGTCTCTGTGAAGGGCAGAATCCTCATTTGGCTGGGAATGTGACTGGGGAGGACTGATGGCTTTTCCTGCTCCGATGCAGAACCTCTAATAAAGTTGTTCTATTGTCTGTGTCACCTTCAGGTGCACCCCTCCCTCCACACTGCCTTCTTTTTTTTTTTAAGATTTTATTTATTTATTTGACAGAGAGAGATCACAAGCAGGCAGAGAGGCAGGCAGAGAGAGAGGAGGAAGCAGGCTCCCTGCTGAGCAGAGAGCCCGATGCGGGGCTCCATCCCAGGACCCTGAGATCATGACCCGAGCCAAAGGCAGCAGCTTAACCCACTGAGCCACCCAGGCGCCCCCCTCCACACTGCCTTCTTTATGATAAACAACCCCACTGGCTTCCCAAGGAGGTTTCCCTGGCTGCTCCACAGCAGACTGGGAGCAGAGGGACAAGGCAGCAACATAGGACATGGGCCTAAATGTGCAGATGATGGGCAAGGATGGCCAAACCTTACAGGTAGAGGCTGAGATGGTGAGCCATCCAGCCAAGAGAAGTCCAAGAAGAAGACAAAAGTGTCATTTTACAGGAGGTCTGTACAGGATCTTGCTCCCTCACGGATAGCTCATTGCTGAGGGTACCAATCAGAAGTAACTCCTACCAATGGCACACTGACCAGGAACTCACTAAAGCCCAGGAGCCTTCACAGACCGCCCCCCCTTCATTATTGTCCAGGCAGCCATCAGCTGTGCCATTTAGCATGCTAACTCACCGCTGGGACTCTGCCCCAGCATACCTGTCTCCCCTGACTTGCTCTTTTTCTGATTTCTTGCTGCTTGAGGCAGGTCTTAGGCTAGCTGGAGGAGTGGGGCTGGGATTGGGGGTTGAGATCTAGGTTCTTGGGATCAGTACAAAGTCCATTGAGGCCCGATCTTCACCAGCTCCATAGGCTGGGATGCAGAGAGGGATGGAGGGGCAGAACAGTCTAGGGCTCGGAGAAATGGGAAGAAGGTGGCTGAAAAGGAAAGGGGAAATAGAAGGGTCTGGGGAGGCAGGTTGAAGGAGAGAGGGGTTTAAAGAGAGCTTGGTGGTAGGGAAGAGCTGTGAGAAGTAAGGGCTGGACGGCAGCAGAAAAAGTGCTGCCTAGAGAAGACAGAGAGTGGGGAGGGCAGGGAGGGGTAGGAAAGGAGAGCAGAGATGGATTGAAAGGACAGCAGATGAGGGAAATCATTCTGAGGTAGAGGAAGAGACAAGAGGTGGGGGAAAGAAGAGAAGAAGGAGACAGGTTGGGAGGAAAAATAAAGAAAGGGGGCTATTGAGGGAGAAAGAGAAAGGGAGGAAGGAGAAAGAGAACAAGGCTGTAAGGAGGGCAGGAGTGAAGCAGACAAGAAACAGTAGAAGGAAGAAAGGTGACAGAAGAGGAAAGAGCAAAGAAAGAGCCAGAGAAAGGCAACCAAAAAAAGGCTTAAAGGCAGGGGAGGACCATTTCCAATGGCACTTGTAACCTGAGAGAGAGGAAAGACGAGCCAAGCATATGAAGATCGTTTTAAATGGGGCACGACAATGGCCTGCTGGCCAGGCTCCCAGGAGACACTGCAACATTTCTCCAACAGGGTTAAGCCAGCATACCTGCAAGACCCACTAATTTTTTTCTACTCCATTAGAGACACCTGTGACAGCCTCACCTGGGTGAGCCCTGCTACCCTGCAGAGCTGAGGACTAAGCTCTGAATGTTGGGTGCTAGCCTAGTTTTAGAGGTAGCTAAGCTTTTCCAGCTGTCATCACTCTCTGGCCACAACATACCAGGATAGGAGCCCACAAGTTTCCCTCCCTCCCTCCCTCCCTTCCTTCCTTCTTCCTTCCTTTCTCTATCCTCCTTTCTCCACTCAGAGCTGGCAACAGCTCTACCTTTCCTCCAAGTTCTTCACTGCCCCAGTGAGGCAAGTGAAGGTCTGGACCCAGACCCAGGTCCAGGTTGAAGCCCACAGTGGAAGCCAAGCAAAACCCAGGTGCTTGTGTGGCAATGCCTTGCAGTTAGCTGCTAGCCAGCAACTCCACCCCTTCATGTAGCAGGGGAAAAGCTGCCTCCACCTCAAAGTTGTGGATTTGTAGGGCCACCAGTAGAAAGTACTAGGTCTCCCCAAATATAAGGTTGCATGACACAGATTTAGCAATAGTCACTGACCATGAAACACATGCTTTTAAAATAACAGGCAAATATAAAGTAATGGATAGGATTTTCATGCCATTCACAAATGATTCAATACATAGCAAGATGTGAAAATAGACAAAAATCAAGTTCCAGCCAACTCCAACTCAAAATCCTCAAATGTCACCATTCAGTGCTTCAGTGCTTACTCCATCTGGCTTTGATGTTATCTCTCCACTTGGATAAATAATCCACCAGAAACTTGAGTTTTGGGCCCACAGTGACTCAGCTGGGGGCTGCTATCACTTCGGGCAGGGCTCAGGAACAGCTTCTAGGTCAGTTCCCCACAGCAGCCAGTGCTTTGAAAGGCTCACACCATGGGATCTTTCTGAAGCTGTCCCATAGCAGGCACAATTAGCTCTCAGCATGTTTGGACACAGTCACTGGCTCACCCTACAGTGTCTTTGGGCCAAGGAAAACTATTTTCTGTTCCACAAGATCAGAACAGAAAGAGAAGAACATGACCATACCTGCAAAATGAGCAGCATTCCTGTGACTCTTTTCAGGCAGATTTCCTCTTTCCTAGACTGTTTCCCCACCTATCCCCTGGCCTACATCTGCACAGAACTGGTTTATTTCCAGAAACCACTGCTTGCTGTGCTATGGATACAATGGGTACCTACTTGTTTCCTAAAGGGCTGTACTTTTATTCCATAGATATAATAGGAAACAGACAAATTCACTCATGTTAAAAAATAAATACACTGACTGGTTTCCTCATCCTTTCAAGAAACATTTTTGGCATCTTCTCTGTGCCAGGCACTGAATGGGGACAAGGAAATTGAGCCACAAGAAGTAACTTGATCAAACAGAGCCAAAAGAATCTCTGGAGACCCCCATATCAGGGTGGCTTTGAGGAAGGCCAATTTCAACTTGAACCTATGGAACTGGTCCCAGCACTTGTAAAACAGGGGCTACGGAGGGGAAAAAACAAGGGCCATAACATCTGGGCCGCTCCTGAGGAGGCATTCCTGGGCCACTGTGGCACTTCTCCAAATTGTTTTAGTGTTTAGAGGGAGAACTCCACCCCAGCCTGTCTTTCCAAGCACATTGCATATCCAAGTGCTCAGTGATGAAATCGATCTGCAGAGGTGACTCACAGGCAGACAGCCAGTGCAGTCACGGAGCCCTGTCTGCATTCCCAATTTGCCTGCTCAGGTTGTTGCCTTGTTAATGTTATTTATCAAGCCCAGTGCCCCCAATGCCTGTCCCCAGCTTCTGCTAGAGCCCTCCAGCCATTGTCCTTATACGCCTGTCACATCTTGTCAATGCCTTCCTGAATTCAACAGGTCTGGGCAGCCTGTCTACAGACTTGCCTGATGACTCCTAGGGTCCCAGGAGCCAAGAAAGTGGCCTAGTGGCTACAGCCCCATTACCTCTCAGAGCAGGTCCCAGAAGGAAATGTCCCACAGCTACACCTACCCTGCCTTTCCTTGGGCAAGAAAGAGAAGGGGTTACCAACAATGGCCCTGCGAGTGGCACTGTGGCACTGGCAGACGTGGTCAAGGTCTCAGTGAGAGGGGTGCGGGGGCGGGGGTAGGGGGTGAAAGAGTGGGAGGGGATCCTATGTGGAAGGGATGGGAAGACCTGAGGAGGCCCCTGGAGAACTTCTTCCTGCCATGCCCTGTGCCTGCAGCTGCACTTCTCACCTCGCTCAAACTCATTCTCGCCTGGGAGTCTTGGGGTACCCCAGGGTCCTGCGGTCCAAGTTCCGCAAAAGGGGTTCTGCAACGCGAAGGATGGGCAAGACCTTGGAAACCGCGTTTCTAAGGTTCACTCGCGGCGCGAGAGCGCCCCCACCATGCTCTGCTGCCAGAGGTGGAACAGCAGCTGGCTGAGCGATCTTGAACCCGAGAGAGCCTGGCCAACCAGCACCTTCCAGACCCTGGCCCAGGCTGCTGCTCATCTCCACCAGCCTCTGCTCACCCCACCTCTCTTGGACTCCAGGACCTGGGTCCCAAAGGCTTCTCCCCGCTCCAGCACTGGACAGTCCTCACCTCCCTAGAGCCAGAGTTCTCCAAAAAGCCAGAACAGAAGGGTCTCCGGAGACCTTACTAATTATACAGATATGAAAACAGGCTGCAAATTCAAAGCAGACGTTTGTTCATGGGCAATGATAGTAACTTCTGATTACTAACATTTTACCACTGCTTCCACCCAACACTAGCTCTGAAGCCTCTCTAACCACCTACCCTGCCCTCTCAGACTGGCAAAGAGTCAGGCTATGCCCCAGGGCCTCAGACCCTTAAAAGCCAGCGGATCAACCTACAAATTCCAGGGATACATATTTCTCCAGCGAGCCTCTGATTCTACCACTCCAGGAAGAAGTTGGAAGGCCTCTGATGTGGCAAAAGCCCAGATTATGTAACTGAGTTGGCATTTAAATAACCTAACAACAAATTGCCCAATTTAATTTTCTTACTCAATCCAATAAAGGAGAAACAAGAAAATGTATCTAATTAAATACATTGATCCATAGAAACTGGCAACTCTGAAGGTCTGCCTGAAAGTTAACAGTTACAGAAACTTGGGTGAAACAAGGGTATGAGTTGAAATAAGACAAACTCATGCCCTCCCTTCCTCTGAAGGGCTTCAAAGGATTTTAAAAAAATAGGTGGGAAATTGAGCCCAAAAGGGAAAGACACTCATCCAAGTTCAGCCAGTGAGACCAAGTTAATCCCCAGGGTCTATGGAACTCAAGGGAACATCAGGTTCATGCTCCACTCCAGCCACAAACTGAGGCCCTTGGCCTTGGTCTTCTGCATCCTTGCCCAGTTGAATCTTTGGACTTGACACACCATCCTCTTTGCCAAAATAGCTCCTCTGCATCCTTCAAGGCCCTAGGCAAATATCAAGTACTCTGGGACAAAGCTGTATATGGAAAGCAAAATAACAGTTTGCCCAGACCCCCTTAGAGCAGTGCAAAGTTTGAACCCTGAAAGTATAAGTAGGTAAAAAGTTCTGGAAAGGAACAAGGTGTCAACAAACCTGGAGGAGCCAGTTTGATTAGAAATAAGGATTTAATGCCTTCTTCCTCAACTCTCCCACTGTGCTATGCCTCATGTCTCCAAGGGTAGAAATTTCCATGTCTCTAGAAAATAGGGGTGGAATAGAACCTACCTAACATTCCTGGGCTCCCAGGCCAGTACCCCTATCAGATCCTACACAGGCATGGCCCTGGTGCCAGCCACAGCACTAAGCCCCTTTGGACCTGTGCTTAGCAAGCCTTTTAACTAGAAGCACATCTTCATCACCCTCCCAAATGGTGCCAGCTGTAGCTGGCTTGATGTTGGGTCTTAAATCAGGGCTAGGTTATCCTTCCAGGGAAATGTCTGCCTTTTCTCCAAGAAAAATTACTTAGTAGATGGCAGCTCAGTCCATGCCAGGGGAAGGTGACCTGCAGCAGAACCCATAGTCAGTATGGTAAGCCATTCTTCCTGTTGGAATCAGATGGCATCCCATGCCAGCCTACTCTAGCTCTCTGTTTGGTTTGCAGAGCTCTACTTTTAGTAGGGCCCTCTAAGGACCAAGTTCTTAGCCACACTTCTAACCCCAAGGATCTTCGGCTATGGGGAAGGCTCTGTGAATCCCATAGACAAGAGGTGGGCACTGTTTTTGATGTGGATCTCTGTGAGGGCTACTTCTGAGCCATGAGACAAAGAACTGGTCATGGCAAGGTCTAGAGGAAGAGAAATCGTGGCAAAGGAACAGTAAATGCCAGACCACCAAGATAAGAAGAAGCTTGGCAGAAGTATGGGAGGAATTAAAAGAAGAGTGGAGGGCTTGGGGCAGAGAGAAGCAGGAGGAGAGAAAGAGCAGGCAAGGTCAGAGACTTGACCTGGGCCTATAACAGACAGGACCTGAACACCACAGTCATGAGTTTGGATTTTTTTTAAT